>NW_020291129.1:1001690-1511479 GCF_003184625.1 Aspergillus neoniger CBS 115656
TTTTTTTTTTTTTTTTTTTACACTTTGGTATTTTGGTTTTATTTTATTTTATTTTTATTTTTTGGCCTGCCGGGAATGACCAGCAAGCGGCGCCCTATCATCTCGAAACCGAGTCATCGCAGTGGCTGCAAACCGGTGGCGGAAACAACGAATGGGCCAGATCGGATTTCATTGCTGGAGACTAAGTAAAGTTGCTACGGTAAAAGGGAGTACTTTTCTGGGCTCGTAGAAGGACACAGAAACGGTGCGCCCAATTTCATGGTTCGGTCCATACACGGAACATTACGGCCGGGCGGAGTATGACGGCAGAGAAGGGGGTAGAGGAACCTGGAAAAGGCGCAGGCGAGAGTTGGTGGTGCCCTCTCGCGGATTGGACGGGTGGTGTCTGCATGTGGATATTTACTACAACCTTCTGGTAAAAGTGGTCATGACTCTCACTAGAATACTACCACCACCACTACGACGACGGACTACTCACCTCATCCATCGCCCGGGGGGGCGGTGGATAGGGTATGGTATGTTACTATGTGGCACTGTCCGCAGCGGGTGAGTCGCAGGAGACTTCGGGTTGGCCCCGCGGTCATCCACCATTACCTATTCATTATTCCATTACAACTATCGCATATGCCCGCTAGTACTAACTGGAAGGATCTTTGGGAAAAGAGAACAGGCCCGGCAGTCAACAAGTCAAGTCACAAGGGGGGCGCGTCGTCTTGCTTCTGGTGGTGCCGAGCCCAACTTAGTGGTACCTAGCGAGTGGCTCCCTTCTCAGTCTCAGCTGCCCTCCGGCTCTCTGCCTAAGGTACGGGGGTTGTGTGTGGGTGGGTGGCTTCTTGAGCACCTTGTTCTCCAGTTCTCCAGGCTCAAACCATTCAGAGTGGAAAAGGCTCAGGCCCACAGCGATTGGCTGTGTGTTTACAGATCGATGGAGCCCGGCCATTTGCTTCTCCTCCGATGATTGGTCTCTCAGTTCATTACGCCTCTCTGGATCGTTGTGTGCAGCTTATCCATCCAATTCTCGTACTCACACATGCCTTACATGCCTACATGATGGATACGCAACATTTTGCCTTGGCCCCCTCATTACACAGCGAGTGGATAAACGGCCAGACTAACATATCGTCCTATGCTAAAGTTTTTCTAAAAATTGTCCTAAAAATTGTCCAAAATGGACCGGGTAGTTAGTGGTGATGACGGGCGTGTGTGATGCGTGTGTGTGTGCCCACGACGGAGAAACACTATATCGGTAATACCGATACGTCGGAGCAACTCATACCTGTCTGGGTCGGAGGGGTTAATCCACTTCGAGTTTAGTTGCAACCAGACTGCCCAACCACTCAGTCTGTTCTCATACCTCCCAATCTATTCGGACCCGTTCCATACTTGACACGGGCGAGGTAAGTAAAGTGAGTGAGTGAGACTGGAGCGAGTGTTGTTTTGTAAGGAAGTACGTACTACGTACGTCTGGCACATAACTTACTTCATTTTGCCCATGACAACCCGAGCCACCCACAGCTGAACCCGGTACCAGACTTACTTTGCAGAGTAACTATCCTTGCCATCACTACCTCACTAGGTAAGCACCGGCAACTGAACGTTTGACTTTTTCTGCATTTTGCCTGGCGCCTTACTAAGTAAGTGACTGACCAGCTCGCGGATGCTCCAGTCTCCAATCTAAGCAAGCCTCGCCGTAGTGACCACCAACCTCCAGTACCAACCACGGACTAACTAGAACTGTTTTAGCCACCGTGACCCTCTTACGGCTGCCGTACGCAGCGATCCATAATTCCATGCTCCCCGCCTGCCCTCTCTCCTCTTTGCTCTGCCCTCCCCTCCCTTTTCCTGCCTGTCCCCAGCTCAAGTTGCTGCGCACTTTAATGAGGTGAAGGGGGCACGCTAACGCTTTTCGGGAAGGATGCCGTATGAATTGTTTGATTATTACGCAGCAACCAGAAGGCAGTGTTCGATTCCGTACCGAAAGTTTTCATTCCTTTGCCTTCCGCCTGGTTGAACTAGAACTGGCGATCAACCACATTCAGAGTGCACAAACCTCCCTTCGTCCACTCTCTCTCCCGTGCCTCCCGGGGGCTGCTGAGCAATGCCCACCCCTTCTCCCTTGGTGTAAGATATCTTTACCTTTTTCCGTTTCTTAATTCTTCCTTCCTATTTCATTTCATCATCATCATCATTATTTTTTTTTCTTCGGGGGTGGGTTTCTTATTTTGTGTTTGGTTTATTTGATGTTCCATGAGATAATACATTTTCACTTCTGCCTATTTATTTATTTTATTTCTTTTACGATCGGTGCTTTTTGCTATAGTAATAGTGGTAGTTGTAAGGACCTCTTCTTGTGGCTTTCAGGATGATTACTGCATCTTGATCCGTTTTAGTTAGAATAGAAAGACCAACTGCAACGGGAGACGCATAAGTAAACACTAAGTATGCTCAGGTGTGAGTAGCTAATCAGGGTGAGGAAAGTGGAAATAAAAAGCAAAAATAGGACAAGGAAAGAAAAAAAAAAAAAGAAAATAAACCAAAAGCAATACCAATCTGGGCGGCACACCACGACGGTTGCAATGCGACGCTAAACCCGACTTATTATTGGATCTGATATGGGTCCTACGGAGTTAGCAGGCACGTATTATTCCAAGACCGCGCGAGGTGCTGTCCGAACTTCCACCCCTCTTCCTTTTTGCTCCCCCCCTCTCTTAGTACTCATCTCTAGTACTCTCCCAAAGGCGAAAAAAAAAAGACCCCCCCCCCCTCTCCCCCTCCCTGGACCAGTAAAATGACCTATAGACACTAGAACCTAACGCTGGATCTGGACTAGGGCTGCTGACCTTGTTACCCTTCCACTACTCCGTAGCATGCATCCACTTTGTTTTTCCCCCCCGGTGGCTCTGACATCAACCGGTATTTCATTCTCTTCAAGACAAAGCAGAGACAATCAAACCCGGGCAGCCAAACCGGAACCGACCCAAACGAGGCCAGAAAGGAGGATCAACCCTCTGGACCTGCGTCCGGGTCAAACTCTGTCTATCCTGTATGGGCACAGCACTTTCTCCGGACGAGAACTAGCCTACCCTGGCTCCTCTAGCGGAGTTGCTCTGAAGATGATTAGCCATTTGCTGGATGGAGGATGATGTCTTGACTTCATCCTTCATTATTAGTACCTTTCTTTTACTTTTTTATTTTATTTTATTTTTTATTAATTTCCTGATTTTTATTTTTATTTTCATTATTCGGCCTTATTCAATTGATTCCGTCTCCTCTATGGCCTCTCTATCCATCTAAGGTCTTTATTTATTTCATTTCCATCTTCAATTTTTTTTCTTTTTTTGATTTCCTTTTTGGTTCTAAATTAACTCTCTTGACTTTCCTTTATGATCGTCTCAATTGCCCTTTGAATTACCTGAGATATAATACCTTTTTATAACTGGTTGTACTTGCAACCTAAGTTATTGCAATCTATACCCAGAACCTCATCTTCCATTCTTCTGTCACTACTACTTACTTTCTATAACTACTACGACCCTTCCTACACTTCGTTGACCTTTAAAATACTTACTATGTGATCATCCTTTTTTATCCTATTTTCTTGGTCCCTGCTTCCATTATCCCCACCCCCTTAAGTGCCTTCATTCCATCTGGGAAAGCAGCATTCACCGGATCCGCTGCTGTTGCTATCCTACCAACTCCTCCCCCGCAGCCAGGCTGATATTCCCTTGGAACCCCAATTCTTTTGTCGGCGATTTCCTCGTTTGACCTCGTGTGTGTTGCTTCCATCGTCTCGACTTGTCCCAACAAATCGCCGCATACCACGCCCGAAAATTGAAGATCTGGGAAGTTCCCGGTGTTTAATAACACCCGACTCAAGAATAACACCAACTTGGTCAAGAGCTAGTCCAATGCGAGCTCTCTGACAAGGGTGTTACCTTTACATCTCCATCCTCGATCCAACTGCTTCAATCCTGACGCCATCCTTAAATACCACCCATATGTCTCTCCCGATCCTCTCAACGAAGCCGTATCTCCCCGCCCTCCACCCGATCACTCCTACTATAGCTCCTTCCTCGCGGACTGAAGGCTCGCTCAGCGCAAGGAAACGACCTCTTGAGGCTATTTCAGAAGTTCCCGATTACACCTGGACTGCTCCCTTCAGGGACGGTCTACCTACCCCTCCGAACGATATGAATAGCGTCACCGCTTGCAGCGCTCTGCCGGCGTCTTCCTATGGCGGCAAGCTCGATGGATATCAGCTTCCACCCTATTCCAAGGTGTCTGATTATACGCGCATGTCTTCTGATGTATTGAACGGGCCGGTCTCTTCGTCCCAGACGAAATACCAAGCGCCAGTCAAGGATACTATGACCTCCGAACGAGAGTCTCAGAAGAAAACCAGCTCCAATGGTGTTGCGTCGTATCTTCAGATTCCTTCGTCTATCAGCAATAGCAAAGGCAGCCTGGCTGAATTTGCAGCACAGGTAAGCTGGGTTCTTCTATCCATCTTGGATCTAAGATGCTGACTGGGCAGTAGATGACGTGCCTTTTCTGGTTCGAAAGTACCGCGAAACTGAAGGCCGTGGAGGACCGCCTCAGCCCGACCACATCGCTTGCACCAGAAGCAGTTCCCGCTGTTGCGTTCCAAAAGTGGGTGACAAACATCTTGTCAACTACGCAGGTCAGCCAGAATGTCATTTTACTGGCACTGCTCTTCGTCTACCGGTTGAAGAAGTTCAACCCTGGTGTGCGGGGAAAGAAAGGCAGTGAGTATCGGCTGATGACCATTGCCCTCATGCTGGGCAACAAATGTATGTCACTCCCTCGTGAAATGGTTATGGACAGAGAGCTGACAGAGTCTAGTCCTCGACGATAACACATACACCAACAAGACATGGGCAGAGGTCTCGGGGATCACAGTCCAAGAGATCCACATCATGGAGGTGGAGTTCCTCAGCAACATTCGCTATAACCTGTTCGTGTCCAAAGAGGAATGGAATGAGTGGCACGTCAAACTTGGGCTTTTCACGGACTACTTCAACAAGGCACCTCGAGCCTCCGAAAAGAACGAGAAACACCCTACTCCGCCAGTTCTCAATGTGTCTCCCACTTTGGGGCCGTCTCCTCGGGCACAGTTGCCGTCACCTTCGACAAAGTTGCCATCGCCTCCCGCATCCGATCCTCTCCGTTCGCAGCCCTGGGCTATGCCCATGAATGCCGTGCCATACACTGGCGCACCTCAGCTCCCGAGCGACTTGCCACCGGCCACCAGCTCTCGGAAGCGGTCCCGTGAGGAGCCACTGGAGGAGCCACCAGCGAAGAGAACAGCCATGCCAAACAACATGCTCACCTCAATGCCGTCACTTCCCCCATCATCAGCTCTCACAAGCATCCCGGCCTTGCCTCCGGTTTTGGCTTCCTCCGGCGTTCCCCCTCACCTTCCGGCTATGTCCGAACCGGTCTCGCGACTCCCCCGTCCCAACTTCCCATCTCACAGCCTTCCCCCTACCATGCCGGCGTTGTCTCAACTTAACCCCTCCGGTCGAGTCATGCCCCCGGTCTACAACCCTTCTGCGAACTGGGTTCCGCAGATGCCACCTGCGACGTCGGTTCCTACTACTGCCGTTGGACCTGTGGCCAACGGAATGTACAACACATCCATCTCACTGCCCGACCCCAGCAGACACCACAACAGCCCGTTTGCAATGACATCGGGCACAATCTCGCCCGCAGTTTCTGCATACTCCGTTCACACTCCTCAAAACCACCTCTCTCCTACCTTCTTCCTGGCAAACCGAAACTCGCCTTACCGACCGGTTCGCAGTGTCAATACGTTGTTGATCCCACCTCCGTCGACGTCTATGCTGCAGCAGCGCATCCCGTTTGAGCACATGCACTACCAGCCGCTTGGCAAGTCTGAGCGGAAGACGGGCTTGCTGCCATATTCGCACCCTGAGGCTTGGCCGCATGGACACTTCCCGCAACCGATCTTCCACACCACCCCAAACTATTAGATGACTTGCCGTTATCGAAAGACACTTTTTACGACTAGATTTTACGACGATTTACGAGAAGAAGCTCGCATTCTTTTCTCTCATTTGCTTGTCTCGCACACTTGTCGTTCATGTTTGCCCCCTTGTGTATACTGTACAAAACTTTCTTCACTCTGTGTTATGACCTAGCATTATGACGGCGTTGGCATTTATAGATGGCCTTTGTACTGGGAAGGATATGTTTGCATACTTGGCCATGGGAGGGATTCTGATTGATTTATCGAAGCATGGGTATGGCGTGGTATCTGTACGTTAACACTGACGTCTACTTGCATTGCATTACAGATCGATCACAGATCGATCTAGCGGGCTAAGCCTGCTCAATATATTCAATATATAAAACTTACACAACACATACCTTTGCTCAGTAGTAGACATCTAGTAGATTGTTGACTTCAATGGTGACTTGCTTTCACCGCTTCCAGGTAATAAGTTCTTACGGACAAATTGAGCGGTGAGATGTAACTCGACAGATCTTGAGTAAAATAACCAAAGAAATACTGACCATCAGTCTCCAAAGAAGACATATCTCCATAACTCACACATACACAGAAGAACTCTACACCAGAAGTCACTCATTTATCACATCTCATTTTCCCCTACAAACAAAACAATACCCATAGTAATAATCGTTGCGTACTTTAGTAGTAAGTAGTAAGTAGACACTAAAGTCCCCGGCCCGACCAATCCTCCGCTCCGACCCGACCGACCCATCCCATCCACACCTCAGGCACCAACCCAACCCTCTCTCACTCCCCGAAAACGAAAGATCTTTGTCCGCGGAAGAAACCTCAAACCATCAACACCACCCCATCACAAGCAACAGCACCGCACCATGCCACCCCGGCTCCAATTGCTGCCCTTCCAATGGCAGCGGCCAATGGCCACTACAACAACGAACCTCCTCTCCGCCTTCCTCCTCCCCCAAGCAGCTATTACCATCCCCCAACAAAGCCGGAACGCGCACATCCTCGCCTCGCTCTCCGATACGCAGGGCGCCTACAACAAGCGCATCAGAAGAGGTCGAGGACCTGCCTCCGGAAAGGGTAAAACGTCCGGAAGAGGTCACAAGGGTCAGAAGCAGCATGGTAAAGTCCCCGCTGCGTTTAATGGTGGTCAGACGCCTGAGATTGTGGTCCATGGTGAGAGGGGGTTTAATAATGTGTACGTTTACTCTTCATCCCCCCATTGTCGAGTTTGATGGAGGTGAAGACAATAAATGAATGAATGAATGAATGAATGAATGCTAATGATAATGGAATGGCTTAATAGTCATTCGATCGACCTCGCCCCCGTGAACCTCGACCGAATCCAATCCTGGATCGACCAAGGCCGGATCGACCCAACCCGACCCATCACGGTCCGCGAACTCGCCCAATCCCGCTGCATTCACCAGACCAAAGAGGGCGTGAAGCTTCTCGGCCGGGGCGTGGAGAAGGATGACCACGAGGTTCCCGTCGACAGTGTGCTCAAGCAGCCGATTCATATCGTTGTGTCGAGGGCGTCTGCGCCTGCGATCGCGGCTGTCGAGGCGGCGGGTGGATCCGTCACGACGAGATTCTATACCAAGTCTGCTATTGCGAGGATCATGAAGCGCGAGATGCATCCGTTTGTGTCCTTGGCTTGGACGAAGGAGAGTGGGAGTGAGGCGTTGGCGGTCGCCGCGGAGGATGGGGAGCCTCTGACTGAGTCGAAGGTTATGAAGGAGATGGGGTACTCGTATAGGTTGCCGGATCCGACTAAGAGAAGGGATATTGAGTATTATAGGGATCCGGCGCATAGGGGGTACTTGAGTCATTTGTTGAAGCCGATGGAGGGTCCTAGTTTGTTCTTTAGGTCGCCGGTGGAGAGGAAGTCGGCTGCTGGTGTTAGGAAGGAGAAGGTCTTGCCGGAGAATAGGCTTTGGTGATTTCCTTACGGGGGTGTGTGATCTGTGGGTGTAGGTATAGATGATGTTGTGGTTTCGTTTTGTTGAGTGTTTCTTTGGTTTATCATCTCTTGTATAAATATGCTTGTATGTTATGTTATGCTTGTGGATATGTTTCATTACATTTAGGCTTGACTTACTCTTCAATCTCTTTACTAGACACTACAAATGTTGGATCTCTTACATCCGAATCATGGTAAAAGGTTTAGCTACGAGTGGATTGAAATCTCAGCTAGATACAAGTCCCTCTCCCACCACCATTTGTTCATTTCATTCATACTAGCAGAATGCCGCTCATATGTCAAGAAAGCAAATGCCCTGAGAAAAGAGAAGAGACTGGACACACCAAAAAGCCAGAGAACCTCTCAGCAAGCAAGAAGACCGTCCGGATATAGGTAGGTAATACAGATGATATAAGGAAAAGAAGAAATGACACGTTTTGTTCGCAAACCCTCACCGCTGAAAAAGAAACAACGCCATGCCTTGTCACCAGGAGAGGAAGCGATTTGTTTCAAGGTGAAGCCAAAGAAGATGCGATACCAAACCAAAACCAGATCCTCTTCTTGCCCAAAGAATGTCCCCGACCGCGATTTGAAATGCCTAAAGAAAAAACACAAAGTAGAGAGGTATACCGAAATGCGCTAAAGCAAAAATTTCAAACTCAAATATATCAGAACGCTGCCAACATTGAAAAGAGGGTATCATAGATGATCAACATTCCGGAAACACCAGCGCTCGTCGATATCATAAAAGCGCCAGTCATGATCATCGGTCGTTCGTAAAGCAACATTCCCAGTCCCTTCATGAGTGTAATGAAAAGACTAGGAAGAAAGAAAGAATATAATGCGTTGAGGCACTGCAACGAATGAAGCCCTTTACAGCTTCCATGCCGACTCCGTAGGGCTCTCTGCCATTTCCATGAATTCCCGCAACCAGCGGGAGCACAGCACGTCGCGGATCGACCACCGTTTATCAACGTTCATATTTAAGCAGCCCATTATCAATTCCAGTGCATCTTCTCTGTCCTGGCGAAGCTGGGGATCCGCTTCTTCACCCACCACGGCATGTTTATTCCAGTTCCCACTGAGGATATTGGATTGAATCCGTGGAGTAAAAGCATCCTGGAATGGCCGTGATCCGACGACAATCGTGAACACGATGACGCCAAATGCCCACATGTCCACCGAAGGATCGATAACTCCATTCGTCGATGAAAGGAGTTCTGGGGAAGCGTACTCTAAGCTTCCCGCAACGCTGGTACTGGAACCAGCAGGGCCGATGGTCTTAGGTGGGGGACGGTCTGCGGCGTTATCGTAAGGATCAGGTGATGCGTCCTCATTGTCCGAGTTCATCCACTCTGCCATCCCGAAATCGCAAAGAACGAGCGTAGATGTCTTCGTCCCATCAGGGGACTCAGTAGGATCCAACAAGCAGTTCTCCAGCTTTATGTCCCTGTGAACAACTCGAGCATCCTCGTGGAGGTATCTCAAGGCACACGCGAGCTGATACGCATACTTTTTGGCTAGTGTCATGTCCAACCCGCGGCGATTCTGCCGCACGAGATCGAAGAGGGTGCCGCCGATAGCCAATTTTGTGAAGCAGAAAGTAGCGTAGTCAGTCTCGTAAACCGCGTCCAATGTCAGTACGTTCGGATGGCTTAAATACCGCCAAACTCGCACTTCGTGGTCGAACTCCGCTTGAACCTCGTCATTTTCCTTCTCACTCCGTCCAGAAACTTGTTTCTTGACAATCTTGACAGCAAGCCGTTTTGTCTTGCCACTTTCCTCGACCTTGTAGGCCTCTTTCACTGTGCTAAAGCCACCAAATCCTATCTGCTTGCCAAGGACATACTCAGTACCGACCATTTGCCCCTCATCATCTGGCTGAGGGGCCGGCTCGTCACCACCCGCGCTCCACATGGACAGAAACATGCTGGCTGGAGATTTGCCGCTCGAGGCAGTAGATCTGCGAGACCGCTGGCGGGTTGAAACGCGAAGGCCTCGTGCCTTACTTCCGAAAGGAGTCATGACACTGCCTGACCAGGAGCTGCGATCATCAAGCGAGGCGAACGTCTGCATAGGCGAGGCCACGCAGATGGGAGACGATAACATGCCCCGGGACCCTTCTGGAGGGGTTCGCAGCTCCTCCGTGATAGGAGACGCAGTAGATAGAGACGTGAGAGAAGTAGGATGCTCATAATCAGATGGGATAGCACCGTTTTCTTCGGGGAAGCTGTCGCGAGCAATCCCGGTAGGGATGGCTCGTCGTTCCTGCTGCCTCCTGAGGCTAGAACTGAGTCCCACCTGTCTTCCGTTGTGGTCAGCATCATCTTCCAGAGGCAAAGAATTCCTCAAGCTCGAACTCTTTGCTTGGAACCGTTGAGTGCGGCTCCTCACATCTCCTCTTGGAGAAGAGGGATCCTCTAGCGGTCGGCGTCGGCCAGAGTCAAGGGCGGCGTCAAAGCTGATGGAAGGGCGGCGTTCTTGAAGAAAGCTGTCGAGCGGAGATGATGCTTGGACATCCTCTGGCTTGTGAGGAAAGGTGACATCTTGCTTGGGATAATCATCATGACGGGGAACGGAGATGGGGGGTGTCGCTGAGTGCAGACCACTCAAAGCACTGTTGTCTTCATCAGTACCGCAACGGGGTGCGTGATAATCGTGAAAGATGTTTGTACGATCGCCCTCGATACCGTCTCCCTGATCCGACGCTCTTCTGCCTCCATCATCACCCCGCCACCGGGGTCTCGGCGAATGGTGAAAGGATGTCTCTAGCTTCAACCCAACCAACCCGTTGTTCCTCCCAGTCTGAGCCATGCCCTCGGAGAGAGAGCAAAGTAATATCCAAGGGCGTCAAGGATCAGACGGCCACGATCTAACTGTCGTGGGGTTTGCGGATGACTCGAAGCTTGCACATGAAGATAAGGAAGAGGGGAAGTGAATAGTAAGAGGAGTAGGAGTAGTAGAAGGAGTGGGCGGGAGAGACCGTTTGTAATCTTATCGACTCCGTAATACTACTACTTATCGGAGGGTCCCGATCCCACAGCGGAGCTAAACTCAAAAGTGCAGTGAGTCAGATGGAGAAATAACACTAAAATAGAACAAAGTAATATACTAGGGATGATAGGGCAGGCAGTGGAATGGAGTTAGGCAGAAGAAGGAAAACAAACGGCGTGCTTCTAGGCAGCTGTGGAGGGAAGAAAGAAGGAAAAATTGTCAGACACCAGGGACGAAAATGGTGAACGAAGGGCAATATCGGGTGATGACGGAGCTGAATTGAAGGGTTCCATTGAAGGGTCGGAGCAGCAGACGTAAGTGGGGGACAGCCTGGGCCAATCAGCAGTGCAGCTTAGGTGGTACACGGCGTCGTTCATGACGGAGGGATCGACCATCCACCGCCAGTCAGAGGCCGCCGTGACTCCAGAACCACTTAATCACCTGCCAATTCGCCCATCTCGCCCCCATCACCTGATGTTACCGCCCTGGCCCTATGCCCTGAGCCCTACTCAAGCATCATCTTACCTCAGCTACCCCATCGTGTTAACCCCTTCGGGTTAGCCGCACTTACCTAAGAGGACGTTGGCGCGTGGCCAGTCAGCTGCAGGGCCAGGCACGGGCCCTGAGCGCCGTTCTTTGGTAGGAAGTGGATAAGCGCGCGCAAGGGGCGCTTGTTTGGAGCAACCAGTTTGGAGACCTCCTTTTTTCGGGACTGTCTCAAACAATCCAGAAAGTCCGGGGAACTCGTCCGGCCTTTGGTTTCTTGACTCGGTTCTGAGCACCAGCTTCACTTCTCCAAAACATCGGCGTTTTTGGCTATCGTTTTCTATTGCTTCGCTTTTGCTTTCGTCTTTGCGTCACTCTGGAAGTCTTTCTTTCGCCTTGTTGCCTGAACCCTCGTCGCCTGGTCGGACGCCCAAGTACCCACCCCCGCCGTTGCTGTTCCTGGCGTTTCCTTTCTTCTTTTCGCGTCGATACATCCATCGCAGCTAGAATTTCCAGTGGAACTCGCTCCTTTTTCGATTTTCCAATATATCTTCACACTCCCTTACCGTTCCCACCCGGACGTCGGGCAGCGGCCAGTTGCGTTACCACGTGGTTCCAATGCCCCGTGATCCCATAAGTCGTGCCTTCGTGCGGAAAAACTGAGAGACGCTCCCTTCAAATCATAGTTGTGACTGCTTGGAAACGTAGCAAACATGGCGAGGCCACGGATTGTACGGGCTGGTACGTCTACTCCCAGCACATGGTTGCCGATCCGTATACCGTCTCCGCCCTTGCTGACCCGGATTATGTTATGATAGACACCCTTGACCTCCAAGACCACAACGCTCCTTCAGCTAAAGATCACACGCGACAACCTACTCACTCATCTGGAGTCGCTCCTCACCAGGAGCAAACCCTTCGCCATGCGGACGAGGATATCAAATCCGAAATGATGCACGGTCCCGGCGCCGAAGACGGCCATCCGGAAGCTGGATACGGCGATGGGATTGATATATACGATGACGATGATGATATTGAGGAAGTGGACGAACTGGGACACCATCATCACAAGGGTGATTCTGGGGGTTCCGAGGAAGGCGATCTTGCGGATGGGGAGAGCGACGACATGATGGACGACGATCTCATGGACAAGATCTCAAGCTCTCCATCGATTGATGACGGTGCGTCCCGCCTCTTTTGGTCCTTTCGGGAAATATGCAGACATCGCGTGACACACAATCCGCCTGGATCCAAACATCTCCTTTGCCTTCAGCCGTCTAGCTCTGGACCATGACTGACCCTGACCAGAGGACATCGATTTTGAATTTGTTTATGCCCTTCACAACTTTTTTGCGACCGTTGACGGACAAGCAAATGCGGCGAAGGGTGATACTATGGTTCTCTTGGACGATAGCAACAGCTACTGGTGGCTTGTTAGGATCGTGAAGGATGGCAGTATTGGTAGGCTACCCCTCGGTGTTACACAACATCAGCTAATTGTCCGGTAGGTTACTTGCCAGCCGAACACATTGAGACGCCCACGGAGAGGTTGGCGAGATTGAATAAACACCGAAACGTAGATGTAAGTGCTGATGGTTTGAGTCCATGGTTCTTTCTAATGTCATCAGTTGTCCGCAACCATGCTTGGCGACAATTCGGAAAAGTCAAAGAATCCGCTGAAGAAAGCAATGCGCCGCAGAAACGCAAAGACCGTTACTTTCACAAGCCCAACATACATCGAAGCATCTGATGTTGAATACTCGACCGAAGAGGAAATGGACGACGATATTTCTTTCCAAGACGAAGATATGGCCCGGGAGGATGCGGATCACTTACAGGATGGTCAAAATGAAGACATTGTCGTCAAGCCTCTCAGGCCCAAGTCGAAGGATAGAGGATTCGAAGAAGACGACATTCAGGAAGTGCATGAGCCTGACAGCGCTGGTCTCGACAAACAGCGGTCCAGCCAGGAAATATTCGAAACGGAAGGTGAGGACATTGAGGACATTCTCCAGAGATAACAGAATGGAAGCTAACAGTCTCCAGCGGACAATGCTGTCAGCAGGTCCAGAAATGGCACTGTGCGGAATACAGACTCCTTCTTCAAGGACGATACTGTTGAAACTAAGAAGATCTCTCTGACACCCAACCTGCTTCGGGATGAGAACTCATCCGGTGAGGCGAAAGAGGTAAGCATATATTTCACTACCATTGTCTTTGTGGAAACTAATCAGTCAGCAGAGTCGTGGCAGCATGGAGGCGATCGACAAGGCGCTCAGCGCTATTGACAAGAACAAGGATGACAAGAAACGCAAA
Source organism: Aspergillus neoniger CBS 115656 (assembly GCF_003184625.1). Lineage (NCBI taxonomy): Eukaryota > Fungi > Ascomycota > Eurotiomycetes > Eurotiales > Aspergillaceae > Aspergillus > Aspergillus neoniger. The sequence goes on from NW_020291129.1 coordinate 1,015,469, forward strand.
GACAAGAAGCCAGGAATGCTCAGCGGTCTGTTTAAAAGGAAAGATAAGAAGACCAAGTCTAACGATGAGGACACGGATGAAGCGGAAAAGACCTCAACGGAGCTGTCTCGGACATCCCCACAACCGAAGACATCGTCGGATTCTTTGTCCTCTCCCGAGTCTGCTCGATCGCCTAAACCCTTGGTGGTGCAGAGACAGACCAGCAAGTTGCAGAAGCAACCCCCTTCGGCTATGTCTCCAACTAGGCAAGACATAATCCAGGAAGCTGGTCTTCAAAGCCCCGTCGATGCTAAAGAAGAGCCGAGACGAGTCATGAGTTCGAAGGATCAAACCATCCGACAAGTAACATCGGAAGAGGATGACGATATCCCGTCGTCTCCTCCCCTGGGGCCTTTCGACGACAGCCAGGAAGCTATGTTGTCTTCTGCCCGTGTGCCAAGCCCTTCAAAGAAGCCAGCTTTGACTCCACTCGATCACCAGGAATACCCGTCCACTGACATCCAAAAAACCTGGGAGGAGGATGTGTCTGAGAACACTTATTCTCAACAACGTTCTGTGGCGTCTCCTCCACAGAGATTCCCGCCGAAGCAGGTGTTGAACTACCAACCCCAGCGTCTAGACTCACCCCTCAGTGGCTCTCCGCTGGAAGGGCCGGTTTCACCTCTTACACCAGGATTGGTGGCAGGCCTGCCATCCCCTGGGAGACACTCGGTCTCATCGGTGTCCCCGCCTTTATCTCCTATTGCTGGTGACAGCGATCACAGAGGCATCGACGCCGTACCTGCATCGTTTGACACTGCGTCTGCTGGAACACCGACTTGGAGCGATGCTAGCTTGCGGTCGTACTTGGATGACGAGAACGACATCCGCGATCTATTTATCATTGTGCACGATAACTCTAACATTCCGCCTGCCGGTCCTGACCACCCGATTACTGGCTGTCTCTTCAAGGAAGAGAGTAAGAGGCTAAGGGAGATGACCAGCCAGCTGGATGCGATGCTCGCTGAGTGGGTAGGCCGGAGGACGCGGAGTGCGGCGAGCAAATAAGCAGGTCTTTAGACTCGGGTACTTGGTGTACACTAGACTGGTCACATCTGCAACTCCGGTTATTCGCGCAAATTCCAAGAGGACTGGTCATTCTGTTCGCCAGGGGCTAACAATGTGCTGGACGCATGAACTTGGTTGGCCTATGTTATGGTCCCTCTTTCAATCCGTCTCTCATTCGGGGACTTGATCATACCTGCGCTGTCACTTGCATAGCGCGACTCATTCAACCCGACAGGTGGTGATCGGTCATATCTGACCTTGATTTCGCTCTGACTTTCTACTTTGTATGCTTCAGTCTTTTTAGTTTTGCGAGCCGTCTCTTTTCTCCTTACTTGTATGTTTTTCGTCTTAAAGCCCACCTTCTACAGTTGCTGGGATACCCCTAACTACATGCCTCCACTACCTCGTGCTCTTTTCCCCGACTTTTCATGAAGTGATGTTAGATCTACATGCTCGTTTTTCATCAATCAACTATTGCACTCATTCAAACACACCGCTTTGTTGGTGAACCTACGTGATAGATCACGCAATATCAAGAATATCACGAAGACAATAGCCCTGTAGGAGCGCTCCACTTCAGCCAGAGCAAACAAGCCCGGCCCGACCGCGTAAAAACAGGCCACCCTGTCGCCAAGTCCGAGTCATCAGTTCGTATGTGTTCGCGAGGCTGAGTCGTGCGGCACGGTCACCTGCACCCACCCCCGTCAGCCGCCAGTCCCTCACCACCCAGACCCGCAGCAAGCCCCAGCTGATCATCTTCACAAGACATCCATATACTATCCGAATATGACAGTCATTTCAACTGCAACTGCATACATACATACATACCAACACCCCTCACCACACAGTAATTCCAAAACCAGATCAGATCAACAATAACCTATTCCATCCATCGAAAATTCCATACCTCCAACAATGACCGACCCCTACCCCCAGCACCAACAACAACCATACCCCCCTCCTGTCCCAAACAGCGAGACTCCGTACTACTCTCCCCCGGATGGCGTCTACCAGCACGCAGGATACGACTACGAACCGCAACAGTTCTACAACCAGCATGCACTGCCGAATCAAGATCCCGCTTATAGTTCTCAGTACGACGTGACCCGGTTTCCTCGGTCTTATCCGACACAATGGAATCCGCAGGCTGCTAGTAGCAGCAATACCAACCTCAACAATGTTAATAATGAGACTAATGCTGCTGTTCCGCAATATGATCCCGATCGTCTGGCACCGGGCTACGAACCGCCTGTTCGGAGGGGGAGTAATGCTGAGTATTAGTCTGTTTCCATACCTCTTCCGCATTATATATCTATACTTCATTCTGTGTATGTACATGGTTATGTGTTACTGACCACAGCGGGGGACAAATAGTGCCCAATCCGCCGCAGAGATGCAAGCCCCTCCTCCTCCTGCTCCTCCAGCCCCAGAGACCGAACAGCAGTCCCGCGCCTACGATAATGACCCTACCACCGCTGGTGCTGCTGTCGGTGAAGAAGAAGAAGGCGAGCGCAGCCTGGGCGGGGCTGTCCTGGGCGGCGCGACGGGGTATTATCTGGGACATAAGAAAGACCATGGACTCTTGGGTGCAGTTGGGGGTGCGATTCTGGGAAACTTCGTTAGTAATAAGATGAAGAAGAGTGGTAGTGATGAAGAGGTGGAGGAAGTGGAGGTTGATGATGATCGCGAGACGGAGTATACGAGGTATCATAGTAGTCATTATCGGCGGTCGTCGAGTCATGGACATGGTCATCATCATCACCATCACCATCACCATCACCATCATCATGGTCACGGTCATGGACATCGGAGTCGGAGTCGTAGTCGGTATGAGGAGGAGGAGGAGGAGGAGGAGTGGTAGGGAGGTATTATGAGGTATGAGTTACGAGTTATGATTTATGGGTTATGATTGAGTATGTTCTTGTGCAGTGAGAGATGTTGATGTTGGGTGTTGGATGTTGATACCCTCTTTGTATCTGTTTTATGCTTCTACTTACTGTAAGTTACTAGCTATATAGACCGTCAGCTATTCAATTGATATACTTAGTACTCATAGTATCCCCCAAGACAAAGTAACATCATCCATAAATATCCTACCATACACAACCAACAGAACCTTCACCCAACTGATCCCATCCAAGAGATGAATCAATACTATCAGATCATCTAATCTCTACACTCCCCCATTCCAGCTAGCTCTCACCCACCAGAAACAATCCAGAACTCTTCAACCACCCAAGAAACCAATCATATCTTCGAATCATCTTGGATGTCGAAAGAATCGCCAAAATCCACTTTCTGGGTGCTGGCCAATGGGGAAGGTGGTTCGTGACGCGTTGGACGCGATTGAGGGTGAATGAGAGGGGTGGATGGATGGGTTCTAGATGGTCTATGTGGATTGTGGAGGGGGTGGATAGGTGCTGGTGGATGTGATGTGATGGGTGTGGGGTACTTTGACTACTTGTGATGTTGTGACTTGATGGCGGGATTGTGCGATCTACAGGTTGTTTTGGCTGTTATTAGGTTAATGGTAGGTTGTGATGATGAGGGTATATAAAGGCGTGTTATAGTTCTGACGTCTTGCGGTGGTAGGTATCTCTGTTGGTTGGGGTTGGGGATAGTTAGAGGGGTGTGAACTGGAATGGTAAAGAAGGAGTGTAGTACAGTTGAGTCTGCTTATTTGATAATTATTTACAGACTTCATGATTGACATCATGACGGATGTTAATCTATGGCGACAGTTCAGGGTCTTATCACCAAGACGAAGGAGACCCTTGTACCTGCATGTTTTAGTGCCATCCACATCCTGGTTACGCGCCTCGATCGTGAGATCGTGATTAGGCGGTGAGGCGGGTTTTATTTGGAGATTTTGAGTAGTTGATCGCGTGCATGTTTGCCCTTGAAATTTATAGAGTGATGGTGTGCACTTGGAGATTATTCTCAAGCTGAGTGAAGATAGATGGAAATCGGATGATCACGAGTATGTTAATAGATAGCGTAGGCTGGGGGTTATCGTGGAGATAAGCGTCTAATCAGCCGGTAGGGGAGATGGTAGCGGATCTACGAACGGAGGACCGATATGCTCCAGATCCATATCTCTCACCGTTATTTCTTCTGTTTGTCTGCTTGGCAATCATAATGGGACAGTCCAGCTAGATTAGAGCTCACTCGCTCTCTGCTACGTCAGTGTCCCTTTGCGGTCCTTGCCGAAAACATCCCTGATATCTCCGAGACAAGATGCAGGCCGAGATAGGCCATACGTCAACCCGAGCCATGTATGTCTCAACAGAGGGTGCAGTGAAGTACGTATTGCTTAAAATTCGAACGAGCAGCCTATTGTAGCAGGAGCTTAGGGTTGCAATCGACGGTGCTGTCTGTGCTTTTGCCTGGATTTAACCTTCAATAAACAGTGTGGGTCAGGACTCCGGGGCAGCCGTGATCTTGACCGGGGATTGTCTTGGGCGGGTCTGGGAAGTTTCGGGCTCTGCCTTGGAAAGGCGTCTTCGCATCCATGGGATGAAGGCAAAATTGTGATTCGGAGTAAAAAAAGTCTATCATGGTCTCTTCCGTTCGGCAATCATTCAGTATTGTCCGTATCACCCCACGCTCAGTCTGACTTAATCTCGGAGAGTTTGAGCGATGAATGCAGTGGGAATGTGAACAGCCGACCGAAGCGCAGAAGTAGGCAGACCAGAGGATAATTCCGGGGTTTGAAAAGGGGTATGATTACCGGAAAGAGGGGGAGAAGAGCGAGCTGAGAGAGAGAGAGAGAGAGAGAGTCTCATTACTCATTATCTGCAATGGTGCCAATGCGGATAGACCAGCAGATCCGGAATGAAGATGAGGATTATTGATTGGAGTTAGTCAAGATAGTTCCAAATTAGTGTAAATTCACCAATTATTGCCGAACGGAGTCCGCTCCATTCCGAGTCCCCTTTGCCTCTGGGGGAAAGCCAATCAGCAGGCGGCGATAGGGATCATCCTCCATCCTCAGCCCCAGAAATCAACTCGTGACTCGATCTCGAGGCCGCCAAGTGTGACTGACTGACTGACTGACTGACTCCCTTCCCTTGTCGCGCATGCCTTCACCTCCCTCTCCTTCCTCTCTCTCTCTCTCTCTCTTTCTCTCTCTTCTTCCTTCTTCATCTTCTCTCATATTCTTCCCCCGTCTTTCTTCTCGCTGCTGACGGGATTGCCCATCACCAACTATATTGTCGGGCTTCTTCGCTTTGTTCGTCTTATCGCCCTTATCTAGCGTTCCTTCTTCATACCGCTACAGAGACACGTCCTATACTTCCAACAACCAAGATACCTCTGCTGTCTCTCCAGGTCACACACAGATATTAGACTCCCGACACAAGCAATAGCCATGCCTCCTCCTCTCTTACAACAGATTCATGCAGTGCTCCCGCAACACTGTGAACCGACAACTCCCTTCCTCGCGGCCGTGTCCTCCTACCTCCACATCTGCCTCCCCACACCGTTAGCCTTCGTCTCCTCCGTTCTCGGAACCCTCAGCATCGTGTCCTGGCTCTTCGCTCAGCTCCCACAAATATACAAGAATTATCAGATTCAGTCGACGGCTGGCTTGTCGCTGTTCTTTCTCGTGGAATGGTGTCTGGGTGATACTAGTAATCTTCTGGGTGCCCTGCTCACCCGGCAGGCTGGCTGGCAGGTCATTGTGGCTGCTTACTATGTCTGCGTTGACGTGACTCTGGTCTTCCAATACTTCTGGTACACACACTACAAAGGACAGTATGATGGCTACGGTGCCCTCTCTCATTCGGAATATGGTCAGCCCCCAGGTAGTGTCTTGGAGGGCGTCTCGTTCTCCGACAACGGCTCTTCCGATCATGCCCCTCGTTCTACCGGGTCTCCCTTGCCGTCGAACCCCAAGGATGTGAAAGATATGAAGGAACCTGCCGCGCCAACTTCCAACGGGCAGTCTCCATCTTACTCCAATGAGAAGTTGAGCTCCTCTAAGCGCTCAATCACCCGATCCAGCAGTGGCCCCAGCCTCCCAATGGGGTCCCCACGAACTCTGCTGTTTGCATCAATGCTCTGCGCCGTTGTGGCCAACGCTGCCCCGACAGAGCAGCAAACAACTTCCGAATCCTCACAGAAGACTCTCGAGATCCTCGGCCGCATCATCTCCTGGATGTCGACATTCCTCTACCTTGGCTCGCGGCCGCCCCAACTATACAAGAACTACTGCCGGAAGAGCACATCAGGCCTTTCCCCATTGCTTTTCATGGCCGCCTTTTGCGGGAATCTCTTCTACTCCGCCTCCCTTCTTACCAATCCCAACGCCTGGTATGACCTCCCTGCCTATGGTGGTGGTGGCTGGGCCGACGCAGATGGCAACGACCGCCTCGAATGGGTCACCCGCGCTACTCCCTTCTTTCTCGGCGCCTTCGGTGTGCTAGCCTTTGACGGTCTCATGGGCGTGCAGTTCCTCATGTACGGAACCCGGGATGACGAGTCTATCATGCAAGTTGAAGACCCCAAAGACGGACGTAGTCGTTGGACCCGCGTTCGGGGTTGGATGAGGGGCTGGATCCCTTCAGTGTCACCTGCGCGACGACTTCGTTCTGATGCTCCTGTCTCTTCAGAAGAGAACCAATCTCTCCTGCAGAATGAGCGGGGGAGATACGGTACAGTTTGATTATGATTTCATTCTGTATTACTACACCCTACTTGTCGCTATTTTTTTGGTTTCTGCATACCGGTACCCGACACCACTCAGGTCAGGCACCCGCATCCAACAGGCGAACATGATTTATCTTTACGACTTTATGGCTTCCTATCCCCATACACCGGGAATAGACTTTGTTTTTCTTTCATATCTTCCTATTGGCTGCTTATTTGGCGTTAGCGATCACCTGCGGCGGTTGAACTGGAGTTCTTCATTTCAGATATTCTTCACCAAGACGAAGACTTGATTCTTAGCCGAGCATACATAGCATTTGCTTACAGGATGGTCTCTTTGGGCGGCGCTTTTGGTTATTCTTTGTTTCGGGGACGGGTTTTGGATTCTCACCTGGATTATACATGGCATTCTTTTTCATCCATCAATACATACTAGATGCATACATACAGCAACGGCATATATGAACTTTGCTTTGCTTTATTATGCTCCGAATTGAAGATGTAGTAGAGCATGCGTTGGCATACATATACATACTGCTACTGTCGTTAGATTTCATCATCGATAGATAGATCAATTGTCTTTGTTCACTACCAGCATAGACCATAATCGAATCGAGCAGTTGACACTATATCTCTTCATCTACATAAGTACTACTACCGCTACTAAAGAAAAAGATTATGAGTAAATGCATCAAAGATCAAATGGTAAATATCAAAATTTTCATGAAAAGAATATTAACAGTCATCTAATTATAATCGCTAATGTGGGTGCCCCAACCGCGAATCGCCGGGCCCAGTTGTGTGTGATGTGTGTGTGTTCAGTCCATTGCATTACCACCCCCTTTTTCTTCCTATTCTCTTCGACTTCTCTTCTCTCTCATCAATCTCATTATGTAGGTACAGTTTGCATGGCCCCATGTTAATTTGAACAATAAGTCGCAAGTGGCTCACTCTGGTCCCAGCCCTCCAGCACTTGGTGAGGGGGACCGAATCAGCAGTAATATCTATAGGTTAATAATGAAAGAAGGGACAAAGGGGGAGGGGAAGAACAGAATGGGGGGTGTGTGGGATAGGAAGCATGTGAATTGAAGAAGAGAAAGGAAAGAAAAGAAAACAGTTGGCACGCGAGTCATGGTCGTTTGTTCAGTTGAAACAGCGGGATGACATGACTCGTGGGCTTGAGAGAAGTGATAAGCAATGTGCAATTGGGTAAGGGATGCTACGGCGCATTCGCCGTGCTTTGGGGATTCATGGTCTTCTTTGAATTTCCATTCTGTAGTGCGTGTAGGAGCCAAAGTCAAACATAAGCATGACAACCGCAAGGTTGTCTAGTGATACACGGGATGTGGATGGGATAGCCTCGAATCGACCAGCGACGCGGCGTGACCAGTATCGGATCGATCTGGTTCATGTGGTGGGCACCTTCCGAACATATATGCGACCACATCGTCAAGAAGCATCGACATGGTTCGGTGGTGCAGAAGGCAGGTTGATCAGAGACCAGTAAACGGCCAACTAGTAAAGTGGCGACTTGACATCTTGAACGCCTCGTCTGATCACATCCTCAATCTGCCATCTAGGAGGAATGATCTTGGAGTTGCGTTTGCGACGCAACTCTTGTTCCTTCTCCGGAGGGGGCATCGCATCCTCCGGCAGGGCACCTCCCGCGATACCTGTCGAAAACTTGAGCTGCAGGACATTGCCGATTTCGTCGCAAGCTGTTAGGATGCGGTCAAGATCCTCCTTGGTGTGGGCAGCAGAGACGCAAAAACGGGCACGAGAAGAAACCAGCGGCGTAGCAGGATAACCCACGACGACGACCGAGATTTTCCGCTTTAGCATTTCGTGGGAAAAGGCGGGCATTTTGGCAGGGTTGAAAAGGAGAACAGGGATGATCGGCGAATCATCGTGGCCGTACACTATAAAGCCAAGACGCTTCAAGCCCAGGCGGAGATACCGTGAGTTGAAGGCCAAACGCTGCAGTCGCTCTTCACCCTGACCGGGGATGAGTTCGCCGTTGATGATCCGCAACGCCGACATGATTTGCGCCAAAACTGCCGGAGCAGGAGCCTCGCCATAGAAAACACCAGAGTTGGTCGCTCTAAGCACATCAATCATCGCCTTGTCCGCAGCGATATATCCACCGTTGGCACCGAAGGACTTTGTGAGGGTTCCCATGAGAATATCAACTTCGCTGGTGTCAATTCCAAAGTAGTCACAAACACCACGACCTTTAGGACCAATGGCACCAATGGAATGGGCCTCATCAACGAACAGGTGGAACTTGTAGCGCCTCTTCAGCATGACCAGTCCAGGGAGGTTGCACATTGAACCTTCCATGGAATAGAGCCCTTCAACGACAACCAGGATCTTCTTCCAAGGCCGGTGGGTACGGGGTTGACCTTGGCTGATAGCTTCGCGCAGTTTACACTCCAGATCCCGCATGTCATTGTGCTTGAACATAGCAATGGAAGCACCAGAAAGACGTGCACCAAACCGAATCGAGGCATGATTGAGCTCGTCGGAAATGATAAGACAGCCCTTGTTGACGAGAGCGGGGAAGATGTTCGCGTTGGTACCAAATCCCATGGAGAAAACCATAGAAGCCTCTTTGCCAACGAACTTGGCGACCAACTCCTCTACCTCCACATGAAGATCCTGCGATCCAACCTCAGCGCGAGTACTGGGGGAAACGATACCATACTTGCGGATCGAATCCTCGGCAATGTCCGCACATGGACCCTCGGATTGAGCAAATCCAAGGTAGTTGTATGAACTCAGGTTCAAGGTGTCAGTGGTCGTTCCAGTGAAGTAGAAGTGCTTGTTGTGGTCATCCGTGGCCCGGTCGATTAGCGTGATATAGCGACCAGGAACCCCAGTGACGGGACGTTCGAAGCAATCGTTGATTCGCAATTTGAGACGGCGCACGTAGAAGTTGTCGAAGTCACTGTTCAGGGCGCCATATCCATTCTGGGGCTTAAGATGCCGATAGTTCTCTTCGCGGAAGCGCTTTCCAAAGAAGTCTCGCACATGACCGAAAGCGATTAGGATAAGATAACTGATATAGGTGGTGAGGAGGTAATAATACGGGGGTTCGTCCATCACAGGCTCGGGAAATGTACCACCGGGATGCTGACTGGTGTACCGGTGGCTATGGTGGCCGATGGGGCCGAACTGAGCATGTTGCTTAGCCAGGCGACGAGCCTCTTCGGGCGAAGGCGGCTGAAAGAGAGTGGTCGGTGGTTCGTCCATGTTCGGATTATCCGCTGTGGCAGTGGAGAGAGAGATTGTAGGCAGCGACAGAGAGGCTGAACTGATGGGTGGGGTGGCAGTGCTAGAGTTCAGGATTCCACTGGCCGATTGGACAGCGGCCTGCGCAGTCTGAGATTCGGCCTTGGACTTAGGGGAGGTCGAAAATAGCTGACTTAGGCGGTTAGGTTTAACGGCGGACGCCTTGATGGCGATACCACCCTTTGCGGAGGCAGGAGAAGAAGAGGGAGCGTTGGAGGGGTCGTTGACGAAAGAACTAGCAGCGCGACGAGGCATCGCAAGGAAACAGCTAGACACGAACGAGCAAAGTTGTGCAGCACCGAGGAAATGAAGGAAATTCCGCCGCGGCTCTTGAGCAATTAAATACGGCAAGCACTACCTAAAAGGTAACCAGCGAACTTTTGCTTCTAGGCAGCGTTTTCCTTTGATCTGGCCTCCTTTACTCCAGCGCAAAAGGGAATGACAATGATTCGGTGTCACCTACACACGGCGGAGTCGAATGTCAGTCACCATTTCACCAGGCGGGGAGAGCGACAATAAAATAGCTTAGCGACCGAAGGATTGTGGTCGCAGGCAGAGACAGGCACTCAGATGACAAGAAGCGAAGAGAAGAGGGGTCTAAGGGGGGAGAGAAAAGGGAAGAGTCTTGTCGAGAGACTCCGGAGACTCCGGGGCTAATCGGTCACGTACCTTCGCACGTGGAGGAACAGTAGCAGAGGGCACGGAACCCTTCGACGACGGGATCTGTCGGGACCCCTAAGCCAAAGGGAATTAAACGACCAGATTAACCGTTAAAGAAGCAGGACCTTTTGTAGGGTTGAAGGTTGGCAAAGGAGGAAAAGGGTCGGTGCTGGGAAAGAAGGTCGGAAAGGGAAGACGAAGAGCGCCGAAGGTCGAATAACGGGAAGAAGACAGATTGGAGTGAGATGAATAATGGAATTTTGTGACGCGAATAAGAGAAAAAAACAGCCTCAAAGAAAATAGTAATGAATAATGGCACCAAACAAGGTACGAGGCTAAGAATCGAAGCGGAGCTCAGGCTTGCGTACTGTAAAGTGAAAGCAATACTGTGTAGGGTTTGGTTGGGGTGAAAAAAGCGCAATTTTCGCTGGCGAGATTTGCAAATGACGATGGGGTTACGGGTGGGAAGTGGAGCCTCCGACCCATCGGACACTGTCACAGGGCGGTATTGTTTGCTGGTTCTTCACTATCCGTGCACCCTCCCAGTACCTGAGCCACTGGTATTCTGACGGTAATCATACCCGCCGCCCCTGGACCCTTCTGCAAGTTCCTCGATTTGTTTTCATTCGTTGCACGCCTGGATTCTATCGAGTGTTTTGACTTTCTATTATCCCAGAAAGGGGCAACGCAAGGTGATAGTCACCAGGAGCACCTTGAAACTGCCATTTATGCCGATAATCTGACAGCCTGGATTTTCACCGCTAGTTAGTTTCTCCCAAGCACTTTATTAATTATTCTCTTGCATCAATCGCTTTGCATTCACAGACTGCAGGTTGCAGCGTACATGTTCCTGCCTCAGGCGAGACCCTGGTCACGGCTCAAGTTTCCGAACGAAAGACGGGTCACAGGACGAGGTCGTGGTTGATTGATATAGTCCAACTCACAATATCTGGATGATTACCAGCAAATAGGATGGACAAACGTGTTAATAGATGCCTGGGGACTTTCAATTCTATAGTTATATCTTCACTCACTGTATCCCCACTTGATCCCAGGCGATTGTCTGCCCACCGCGGAAATCCCCTTGCAGATTCCGTCCCCGGCTTCCTTGAGTCGGCTCCGGGGTACTCCGTAGATAGATCGGGACGCTCACAACCCGAGCACGCACAACAGCCTAAAAGGAAGTCCTCGTTGCAGTTTGAATCCTTTTCCTTGTTCACGTTTGGAAGGTATCTGCAATTGAACAAGAGCCGTATGATTAAATCGGGTCTCGAATACTGACGAACCACTAGCCACAAAGGTTTGAACTCTATCAGGACGGAAGGACCTCGGGTCACTTTGACTGCAACCTTGCTGGCACTCCGTACCACCGTCTACTACGTACACTTATAGTTAGATCAGCAAATTCGCAGTCATCATCCACTGGTTCAAGTCAACAATCATTCACAATGACTAGGTCCAGTGACGATACGGTACCCAAGGAACTATGGCGACACTCGAGTCCTTGCAGTACCCAAATCTACGACTTCATCCAATCCGCCAATGCCAAGCATGGCCTGTCCATGTCCACTTACAATGATCTCTGGCAGTGGAGTGTCTCTGAGCCCGCCAAGTTCTGGGAGGATGTATGGAAATATACTTCCATCAAGGCCCATAAGTTATATGACAGTGTGAGTATACTAATACGCTCTTTCGAAGCGCAACACAAAGGCTGCTGTTAGTGCTTGTCTCCTTTGACATATGATGGCTAATTATCCTTATAGGTTCTGAGCACGGACGGACTACTTTTTCCTCGTCCCAACTTTTTCGAGGGGAGTAGGCTTAACTTTGCTGAGAACCTCCTGTATCCGTCTTCGTCTCCTGATGAGAACGCGGTTGCGATAATCGCTGCCACGGAAGCGGATCGGGAATCTGTGACCTGGAAGGAGCTGCGCGACCGCGTACGCAGATGTGCCAACTCGCTGAAACAATCGGGTCTGCAGGAAGGAGACCGTGTGGCAGGGTTTCTTGGTAATCATACCAACACTGTTGTGGCGATGCTGGCAACGGCATCAATTGGCGCCTTCTGGACAGGCGTCTCGCCTGATACTGGCGTACATGCGGTGCTAGAACGTCTCAAGCAAATAGAACCGAAGATCTTGTTCGCCGACAATGCATCTTTATACAACGGGAAGGTGCACGGGACCGATGCTAAATTGCGTGAACTCGTGCCGGGGCTGCCGAACCTGGAGTTTCTCGTCATCTTCGAGACAATCCAGTCCTACAAATTGGACCCTCAATTCTTGGTACCACTACGTGGCAAGGTTCTTACCTACAAATCATTTCTTTCTACGGCCAGCAACCCTTCCGCCCCTCTGGAATTTGCAAGTCTGGGACCCGAACACCCTGTCTACATCTTGTATTCCTCGGGAACTACAGGGGCACCAAAGCCAATTGTCCATGGTGCACTGGGAACGCTGCTGCAACATAAAAAGGAACATGTGCTTCACTGTGATCTTCGTCCCGGAGATCGCTTGTTCTACTTCACGACGACTACTTGGATGATGTGGCATTGGCTTGTTTCCGGTCTTGCCAGTGGCGCTACCATTGTGCTCTATGATGGTTCCCCTTTTCGGCCATTCGACCCGGAAGGTGGGAAGGGTGAAATGGCAATGCCACGCCTGATTGACGAACTGCAAATCACGCACTTCGGAACTTCTGCCAAATACCTTTCCATGTTAGAGCAGGCTTCCCTACATCTAACCAGTCATCCTCACCGTCCAGTAAGCTTGAAAACACTGAAAGCTATTTTTAGTACGGGCTCTCCATTGGCGCCGTCTACTTTCGAGTACGTTTACTCGTCTATCAAGGCAGATCTCATGTTGGGTTCGATCACCGGCGGGACCGATATCTTGTCGCTATTTTGCGGCAGTTGTCCCATCCTACCTGTCTACAAGGGAGAGATCCAGTGCCGCTGCTTGGGAATGGCTGTTTCAGTCTACGATTACGCTGGCAATGACGTTTCTACTTCCGGTGAGGCCGGCGATCTGGTGTGTACGAAGCCATTTCCTGCGCAGCCTGTCATGTTCTGGCCTCCCGGTCCGACAGGAGCAGAGAAATACCGCAAGAGTTACTTTGACGTCTTCGGGCCAACAATCTGGCACCACGGTGATTTCGTGCGTCTGGAACCCCACACTGGAGGTGTAGTGATGCTGGGTCGCAGTGACGGAGTTCTGAAGCCAGCCGGTGTTCGGTTCGGTAGCGCAGAGATATACAATGTTCTTCTGAAACATTTCGCAGATGAAGTGGAAGATTCTCTGTGTATCGGACGTCGGCGGGATGGAATTGACACCGATGAAACAGTCGTCCTTTTCGTGAAGCTGGCATCGTCTGGTGACGCTCCAACAACCATGCCGCCCGACCTCGCAACTCGCATCCAAGCGACCATTCGCAAGGAGCTCAGCCCTCGTCATGTCCCGGGAATTGTGGATGTCTGTCCCGAGATTCCGGTGACATCCAACGGCAAGAAAGTTGAAAGCGCTGTGAAGCAGATCCTGTGCGGTCTCAACATCAAAATTGGTGCCAGTGTGGCCAATGCCTCGTGCCTTGACTGGTACCGCGCTTGGGCTGCGGCGCACCCATAGTTTCGTAGTAAGGTCTCACTCAATAGATGGTCTGGGAAAAGCTTAGAGTGAAGCAGTATGCCATTTTAAGATTGTTTGTTCACGGCCTATAGAACTAGATAATGAAGTATTTCTTCTTCTAGTGGCGAGGTCCATGGTGTCTCTGTGCTTTGTCCGCATTACTCAATTAGCGATTCTAGATCTCCCATTACTAACCAGGTGCAAGTAGGAAATCTCAGTTTTACCGATGACTCAGGCTCTGTAGGAACCTAATACAAAAAGAACGGAACGGGTAATTACAAGACAAAAAATCCCAATTGTAAAGCAGATCGTCAATCCAGAGACATCATATCCTGCTTGTTCTAATTTACAGACAAGTCTGACGTCGTGCGCCGTGCCTGTGGTGATTAGATAAGCGATCTGAGTCCAAATCCTTGCGGGCGCCGGCCGTGACGACGACATCTCCGGAAACGCCGCAGCTTTCACGCCGTCCGGGAAAGGGAGCAATTTTGAAATGAGTACTCTCGGCCCATTTCATCCATTCATATCTGTCAATATGCGCCGTTCTGTACTACGGGCCGTTGAGTCCGCAAAGCCTCTTGCCCGCGTGCCTCGTTCCGCATCTAGAGGCTTTGCTACTGTCAATGAGAACGGTTCCAAGGTAAGTTCTTCCAATGCAGGGAATCTGACTTGATGGTTCTGGTCGGACTTGGGATTAAATCTAACTACCTTGTCTTTCACTGTGTAGGACCCTGCCGAGCTTGATCAGATCACTACTTTGCCCAACGGTATCCGCGTTGCTACGGAATCCCTGCCTGGGCCCTTCTCTGGTGTCGGAGTTTACGTCGATGCCGGATCTCGCTATGAAGATGAGAGTCTGCGGGGTGTGAGCCACATCATGGATCGTCTGGCTTTCAAGTCGACCAAGTCGCACACCAGTGATCAAATGCTTGAGGTTTTGGAGAGCCTTGGAGGAAATATCCAGTGCGCTTCTTCTCGGGAATCCTTAATGTACCAGTCCGCTAGTTTCAACTCCGCTGTCCCGACGACTCTGGGACTCTTGGCTGAGACTATTCGGGATCCTCTGATCACAGAAGAAGAAGTTCTTCAGCAGTTGGCTACGGCTGAGTATGAGATTGGAGAGATCTGGTCCAAGCCTGAGCTCATCTTGCCCGAGCTGGTACATACCGCGGCCTACAAGGACAACACATTGGGAAACCCTCTGCTTTGCCCGCACGAGAGGCTGGGCGAGATCAACAAAGCGGTGGTTGATAAGTACCGTGAAACCTTTTTCAACCCAGAGCGCATGGTTGTCGCTTTTGCTGGTGTGCCGCACGCTGAGGCCGTCAAGCTTACAGAGCAGTACTTCGGTGATATGAAGACACACAAGAAGACAGACGGCCCTGTTCTCTCGGGCACGGGCATCGAGACTACTTTGTCTGAATCGCAGTCCGCCGCTGAGGAGGGCCAGGTGCCCACCATTCCCCAGTTCACTCCGTCGTCCACCACAACTACCACCGCAGCCTCCCCCAAGTCGGGATTCCTTTCCAAGCTTCCCTTTTTGAAGAACCTCTCCAACTCCGGCTCTCAGAGTTCCTCCACGTCGCCGCTTGACCCATCATTGGTGCAGTCGTCGACGTTAGATCTCAACCGTCCTTCCCACTACACCGGTGGTTTCCTCTCTCTTCCTCCCATTCCTCCCCCTGCAAACCCCATGCTGCCTCGGCTGAGCCATATCCACCTTGCCTTCGAGGCCCTTCCGATCTCGAACCCTGATATCTATGCCCTGGCAACTCTCCAAACACTCCTTGGAGGTGGCGGTTCCTTCTCTGCCGGTGGTCCCGGTAAGGGAATGTACTCGCGTCTCTACACCAACGTGCTGAACCAGCACGGATGGGTCGAAAGCTGTATCGCGTTCAACCACAGTTACACGGATAGCGGAATCTTCGGTATCTCCGCATCTTGCAGCCCGACACGGACCACCGAGATGTTGGAGGTCATGTGCCGCGAGTTCCAGGCTCTCACTCTCGACACGGGCTACCAAGCCCTGCAGCCGCAGGAGGTTAACCGTGCGAAGAACCAGCTTCGCTCTTCGCTCCTCATGAACCTAGAGTCGCGTATGGTGGAATTGGAGGACCTCGGACGTCAGGTCCAGGTGCACGGCCGCAAGGTTGGTGTCAAGGAAATGTGCGCGCACATTGAGTCTCTGACTGTGGAGGACCTGCGCCGGGTTGCTCGGGAAGTCTTTGGTGGTCTTGTCGAGAACAAGGGCCGTGGCACTGGCAGACCCACCGTTGTTTTGCAGGAAGGCGAGTTGGAGGGTTACAGGCTCCGTCCTTTCCCCTGGGAGGAGATCCAAGAGCGGATTGCCCGGTGGAAGCTGGGAAGGAGGTAATTTGCCGTGCAGTTGAAGCCCCGACATCGCAGCGACTACCTGTGCTGTTCACGGGGTATAGAGGGATGTAACAACCTCCATTTTCTTCACTCCATGTAATTAGAGATAGCCATATACAATCATGTACAATATATATTGCCCGAACATCCCCTTTTCCCTGGAACAATTGAACGTATAAATTTGGGGCGTCGCGTGGATGCATCGGCTGCAGTAGAAGCTCCTTACCGTATTGAGTTCGTTTCCGCCCGGGAAAAAAGTTGGATCCGGAAGGTCGAACCCGCCGTCCTCCATCAATCTCCGTCCGTCCTCAACACTTTCATTCCATCACCTCGACCCTCGCCCGTACTTCCTGCGACTCATTACACTATCAATACACCTTTTTAATCCCCTTTTCTACAACCACCGTCACAATGGTCAAGCTTACCGAAGTCGAGGATGAGCACTTCTCCCAGGAGAAGCCCATGCCCAGCAAGCACAATGTCCTTCTGACCTCGGACGACGAAGAGGAAGACGACTACACTGACACCGGTTAGTATCCTGATAACCCATAACTCAAGGCACAATTCAACCGGGCGCTTGTTTTGCTTGAACAATTGCACTGTTACCTTCACCTTCATCCACCGCGCAACAACATCCGGAAGCATTATCCATCCACGCCGAATCTGATCCATCTATCCATCCGTCCATCGGCGCAGCCGCTCAAAACACATGGCCTTTCTTTTCTAACATGCTATACGTATAGAATCCGAAATCTCCGTCGAGTCCGACCTCGAGGTCGATGGTGAGACCTTCTACGACCGTCTCTACGCCCTGAAAGACATGATTCCTCCTTCCACACGCCGCTCGGTCACCAGCACCGTCAACTCCGTCACCTCTTTCACAAAGTCCAGCATCCAGTTCAGCGGTAAGGCGCTGTGGATCATCAGCACCAGTGCCTTCCTCCTCGGTGTCCCGTGGGCTCTGGCCTACGCCGAAGAGGAGCAGTACATCCAGATGGAGCGCGAGCAGGGCATGATCAAGGGCGCCAACGAGGTACGTTACACCCATTCCTTTTCCTCATTTTCATTTTTGTCGGGCTATCTTTTTGTCGCTTGGCTATCACTATTGTTGTTATTGCCATGTCGCCTTGTCCCGAGGTAGTTGGCGATGACGTGAAAACTCTTTTCCGTTCTTATTACGTGCCAAGAACGGAGATACACACGTCATTTGGATCCCCCGTTCAATTTTTCGATGTCTTGAGAGGATTCCGAACAGCAGCTAATTACATTGTTTCCCAACATCAGATGCTTACGCCCGGCGCCCCCGGTGAAGAGAAGCCCGCTCAACCCTCTTTGTAAATGAATACCGCCGCCAAAGATGAAGATCGCAACTGGTGGGAATAGTTGATTTGCCATGGCCTGTCGAACCGCCACTACCCTAATATCGAGCCTGTCCAAAGCCCCTGTTGTCGTTAGGCTTTTGGTTTCTCACTGAATTCGGGCGGTCTTCCGGGAGCGCAACGTCAACGTTCAGGCGGTGACGTTCATCGATGAAGTCACATGCACATCTAGTCGATTTTTCTGTTCCAACACAAAAAGAAAACGAGTCAGACAATTTTGATTTAGCGATGCATGATCCGGATTACATTGGGTTAAAAGCAGGTGTGTACTATCGAGGATATGGAATAATCGCGAAACAACCAACTCATTGAGTTGG
Organism: Aspergillus neoniger CBS 115656; assembly: GCF_003184625.1. Taxonomy (NCBI): domain Eukaryota; kingdom Fungi; phylum Ascomycota; class Eurotiomycetes; order Eurotiales; family Aspergillaceae; genus Aspergillus; species Aspergillus neoniger. The sequence goes on from NW_020291129.1 coordinate 1,033,808, forward strand.
CGCGAGGAAGATATGAAAGGGATGGTATGGTTTCCATATGGACATGAAGGAAAATCTTGCCCACTTGTTACTGTTCGGAATCTCTGGCCTCTTAACTTGATGCTTTTCTCCTCTCTCAACCTTTGATTCCAGAACTTCTGGCTTGGGCGATGTGTGTATTTCTATACTGGTTTATTTTCCCCCTGGTTACAATGTTCGTTTCGTTTTATGTCTATTTCCACCATTTTTGGAAGTCATGTTTCTAGATAATGAAATGTGAATGATCTTGAAATATATTCAGGAAGAAAGCTATATGAGCCGCGTACATTTTGTCCCTGCGCTAAGAGAAGACCGAAGATGAATAACAGAAATAGGGTATCATAGTATGAAGGATAAATGTACAAGCCCCCGAAACGAGACGACAACAAGATGAATATGAACAGAAGAATTGCGTAAAGGCGCGCATTCGAAGAAAGTCGTGATCCTGACCGCGCGCATCAGACCTAGTACATGACACCGTCCAGACAAATCACCCACAAATGGATCAAATGTGTGCAATCGAAAGCATCTCATCAACTGCGAAGCAGAAGAACCTTGCATTACTCACTACCCAAGCGTCTATGAGAATAGATGACATGGTCAGCAAATGCTCTCAGCTGACGCATAATCTGAATGATATGATGATGACGATGATGATAAAAAGAAACATACCGTAGTTTCTCTCGCAGTTCGTAAATTTATATGGAAGTCACGCCACAGTTTCTTGACTTCGCCATTCGTTATCATTGATTCAACTGCTTTCACGGCGTACTTGGTCTTCTTCTTCGTGCTCCAGTGGCTGCGTTCCACGACTCTCGTCTCGGATAGATATCCCTGGTGTTCGAGATAGCCGGTTACCCATTCGTTGAGGTGGAAGCGCCAGTGGGTTAGGGTGTGGGCTAGGGTTGCTTTGTTTTTGCAGTGGCTGGTGGTGGTGGGGAGGATGGTGTTAGCATGTATGGGATGGGATCTCTGGAATTCAGTGGAGTGGAAGGGGGATGGGATGGGATGCTTACCGGCCGAGGAAGAAGCGGGTGTTTTCGTCTGCTAGGATGTGGCCGTCTCGGTCTCTTTCTTCGTGGTCATCGTCTTCGTGTTCCTCTTCTTTCTCTTCCTCGTCATCGTCGTCGCTGTCGTCGTCGGTGAGCGGTTCGAGTGTTTTCAATGAATAGGCTTTCCCGTATAGTTTGATGTCGAATGAGGCTGGATGACCTGAGCGGTTGCAAGCATCGCATGGGTGGTTCTCTATTGTTGGGAATGTCGTGATCTCAATCTGAGGCCTAGCTAATAGAGCTCTCCGGAATTTGGCGTTCCAAACGGAGGAGACGAGCTGTGATCCGGTGCGGCCCTTGACTTCGTCTTCGAGTTTGCTGAAGGCGACTTCGTAGACCGGGTCGGAGCGAGGGAATGCCGGGTTGAGTTGATTATGCACCATCCACTCTACTGCGTCTTGGAAGTAGTCCTTGAGTTGCTTGTAGGCATGTCGGGAGAATTCGATGGGGATATCTTCTAGGCCCGTGGGAGCCCCTAGAGTATCATCATCGTCTTCTAGCACAAAGTCGTCTTCATAGCGGTCTAGATCATCGTTGCTTGCGATAGCGGATTCAACGTCGCTTTCTTCTAGTCGGGTGCGGAACTGAGGCTTCCGTTTAGGGCTCTCTTCATGAGTTTCGGATTCGTCCTCTTGTTCACTTCCGTTGTCACCGTCACCATTGCTGTCGCCGCCGCCGTCGCCCATTTCCGACTGCTCAAGATCACTCTTAGATTCCTCGGTATCAGACGCTGTCTTTCCTGCCCTCCGACGACGTAAAGCTTCCAAATGTTGTTGTCTTTGGGCCCGTGCTGAGTTGGCAAGTCGACCTCGAGTGCGGGTATCTTTGACCACTGTAGCCAGACCTGTCAGTGTGACCAGCACTTGGAAAGGGTCTCATATGTTGGTTATGTGAGTTTACCTGAGTCCTGCAGCGCCTGAAGATCTTCTTCTATGTCCAATTCGTCCTGTTTCAGCTCGCGACGCGGCGTCTGGGGGACGTCGGGGCTTGCGTTGCGCGTCCTGCGCTTTCTGGGAGATATGACCAGTTCTTCTTCCGAGTCACTATCATCGGCCGTGATAGCAGGCTGGGGGGCCACACCACGTCTCAATTTTCGGCGAGATGCAGGAACAACCTCATCTGCATCGCTTTCCGAACCGGCAGCGGGTTTCTGCGGGGTCGCGGAAGGAGATTCGGAACTGGATACGTCTGTCCTCTTGCGCTTCAGTGATCCTCGGTTTGGGGTTTTGCGCGTGCTGCGCACGATCTCTATATCGCTATCACTGTCGCTAACTGGTTCTGCTTTGGGTTCGGGGGTACGTTGGGGCGGAGACTTGGCTATCGGCATCCCACTAAGTCAGTATCGATTATCGCGCAGTGGTTATGATACAATCTCACCATCCTGTTGAGAGCGACCTCTCCGGAGGACTGGCATGGAAGGATGCGCATAGCGCAAGTTTGCGCGACGATCATTTTCGTTGTCGGAGTCCTCTTTCTTCGTCGGCGGGGAGCTCAACGGAGCGAAAGCCAGCCGCGTCTGCTTTTTCTTGCCGTATGTGCGGGGCATCGGGGGTGGCGCAGGGATCGGCTATTTATGGTAGTAGGGATCGCTGAGTATAGTCAGAGTAGAAGATGGACGTTTCGCCCTGATTGTAGAAATAGTGGCCAAGTCGGAGGACTGAATAAAGACTGTCAGAGGATCTGATGTCTTCACTTCGCGCGCAAGAGTCGCGTCTCGGTGTCACGAGAGCACGTGATGGCTAATAGCTACCCAAAATGGTCAGTCACAGTTGGTATGCTCTATCTCTCATTGCAGACGCTGTTCATTAATGTTGAATCCAAGTTACATACGCTTCGCATTAATGTCACTTTTGAGAACAAATTAACATTCCTTCAACTAGTTTTCAACTAGTTCTCAATGAGCTTTAGGACAGGCTTTGGACTTGATTGAAGTCGTCAAGGAGATTGCTCGATTTCTCATTACTGGAAGTCTATTTCGCTCTCATTAAATCCATGTGGTTTGCCAACGCTATGGTGGACCTTCCACTGAGGTGTAGGCGATCAATGCATGGTCTAGAATAAGCCAACACAATGTGAAGCTGTCAGGCTTCTCTCCCCCCGATGTGGGACATGATAGTCATCTTTATTCTCTGGCATGGGTTGCGGTTTCCTGAATAGAATTGGCATACCCAGAATGTGACTTGACTTACTGCATCACGAGCACCTCTCAGGAAGCTCCATATACAGTAGACTCATCACATTGACTGACTCAAACTTCTTCCACAGCATTTTAGCAGGCAATTTCTTGCATAAACTTGCATATCAATCACCCATTCTATTCCTTTCTCATGTATTGTCAGCAGCACCTTTTTGCACTTTTCTATGCAGTATTGGGAGCTATCTCCAATATTACCCAAGATGGCCCTCTGCCGACCCCATACCGAGCAGTAGGTGATGACCACCAAGTTTCATGCTCGGACTCCTTGTTTGGTGCTTCGAGGTTTGTCGCAATATCCCCAACCAAGGGTCCAGAGGGACCGGGATGTGCAGTATCCTTGACGTGTCCTTGGGTTTGGAAGACCATGAAAAGGGGCGACAGAGAGAACAGGAACACGGTTGGCGGTTCACATCCTCCAAATGCAGTTGAACCGACTTTCAAGCTCACCTTGGCGATAACAAATGTTGGAGACCGATCGACAGGTATGCATCACTGCGAAAGTGTCTTAGAGCAGCTCGTTCTCGAAAATCGTGTGGATGACCTGCAACATTCGATAGCCTCTGCCCGGTCGTTGGCTCCCCTTCAACATAAAGCTGCCTCTCAGGAACACAGAACGAGGAGATGGCCACGTCAAGAGATGCCAACGAATAAGACTGACACGAGTAGAGTCAAGGAGGCACCTCCATCAAACCCTCTGACGCAAGGCTACCATGGGATCCTGAAATATATCATCTCGAAAATGGAGAGTGGTAAGAGCCGCCGCAAGAGGACGGATGCCTCATCCGATATCTCTCCTGACATTGGCGTGAGGCAATACTATGTTCAGAGGGACCTATATAGCCTTGGTGGACCGACCTGCGAGGACACCATTTGTGAGGGAAGCGATTGGAGGACGATATGCATTTCGGATCACATCCCAGACAATAAGAAGGACCAATGCATCATGTGTTATCCCCGAAAGCATATGGCGCTTGTACATGGCTATTGTCAAGAACAGAAGTATAGGGAGCTGGACATATTCTACAAGACATGCGCTTTGCTGGGTGCATCAATCCTCGCGGCTACGCTCATATACTTGCTGCGTGAAATCTATAGGAGACTTCGGATGCGATACCAATATCTCCAGGACATTTGTCACCGCAGTCAGCTCTCAGGAAGTACTACTACAAAGACCGGGTTTTCGTCTATGCATCCTATTGGCGCATTGGCATCTTTGTTCCCTGGAGTTCCTAAAGCGTGGAATGACCCACAACGTCTATACAATGGCGCTGTTGACGGGGCCAATACTTCTACAGGCAATGATACGGTGATCCGGCAAAAGTTCCGGCGGTTTGGGCCCTTCATGAAAGATCACCGTAGGAGAGTACAGGACATCTTCGATCTCGAAGATTATCAGAATGGGCCAGAGCTGGGCACTAGAGTCCTGGTACTTCCACGAGCTCGCAATGCGAGCATACGAAGACATGCTGTAAGGTTGGGCTCTGGCACGAATCCTCATTCGAACGAGGATGCCAGTTCGGATTCCAAAGTGGCAGAGGGCAACGTTTCCCGACGGACGACTTCTCAGCAGAGCTATTTCAACTGAAGTTCGTGGCCGAGTTATACGGTCTTAGAATTATGACTGTTATCAAGAAAATGTATGTCCTAGTCACTATGAAGTATGATAGTATGAATAAATTGCAGTGTATAGAAATGTGCTGCACAATGGTGGTTGTTCTGGCCCTGCGCAGAAATGGCACCTGCTTCTCAAAGCTAATGGGCGGCCACAACTAGGACGAGACCAAGTAGCGCAGGAATGCTAGCCTCCCCGTCAAAAGTCTTTCATATGAGCTATTGATAGTCGCGCTAAGACCAATTCAATTTGTTCGTATCCGGGGTCATTCGCATTGTCGCGTATCATCCACTGAGCGGCCCGGCAACTCTGGCATGTGTCTCTGTCACGAATCGTTGGAATAGGAGGATGGATCTAGAAAGCCATGAACTAAAAGCAGGAAGAAGAAAAAGAGCCTGATAGGAATACGAGAGCTGGCTTAGGATGGATCATCGGGCGAGATTAATTTCAGGGGGATCAAGGCCTTGTCTCGTGACCCCAGCCCGTCGCCATCGGATTGCCCAACCTGTTCTTCCCTCCGTTTCCTCCTCCTCCTCTCCTCCACTCCTCCCCGCCTCCCCCAAATTCTCCCTTGGCCTCCATGTGAATCATCCCGGAGCTTAGGCGCTGGTCCTATCATAACCCCTGTTTCATTCCATTGGTGGACCCTCTTTAGCCCTCCTACCAACCTTCGCGTTGCTGATTCGTGGAAACACCTGTGGATATCTACCGCGTCTGGCTCAGAATTTCCTCGAATCTCGACCCCGGATTTCTCCACATTACGACTACCCCAACAATGGCCTGTTCTGGGGGAGTCTGGGGATGGCACTTTGAGCTTTCCCCGTGAGGCCCACCCCGGATACCCCACCACCGACAAAATCCTGGAGACGAATGGTCGAATGCCGTGCCCTACACACCGTCTGATCCTGGATGCTAGGACCTCTGATAGCCCAGCTCCCCAAGAATGCCTCCGCGTTAGCGTCCACACGAGTCCTGGAACTGGTGTTATAGCGCCCTATGGCTTAATATAGCGCTTGCCACCTGGCTGCTGGCACGCGGCATGGTAGCTTATCTAGCGGCATGACCGGCGCGCCTCTACCAGGTCGGATATATATACCTAGTGCCGCAGGACGCAGTCCTTTCTCACCTTCTTTTTCTGTACACAAACCACTGCAGCCCCTTATTCTTCTTGGGCAGTCTCGACTAGCTGGGGCAGCTGTATGGACTGCTGACCACCCACCTGGGAATAACTTCTGTTTGCTATCAAGGCGTATTCAGGTCGCTTACGGCCTTCACTGCCACGATGTTTGATTACGATTTTGAAGTCAATCCTTTCCAATCGAAACGAGCCTATAACTGGTACACATGCTTCGCTGGTGTGTGTGGAAAGAGTCACTATACTAACATCCGTTAGGTTCATCTCCCTCGTCGCAGCAGCATGCATGGTCTTATACGGTTACGATGCATCCGTTTATAATTCCGTACAAGGCTCGGACAATTGGGTGGCCTACTTCAATGACCCTGACGAGAACATGATTGGAGGTGTCAACACGGCCTACACCGTGGGTGCAATTGTTGGCGGCTTCTTCATGGGCGGTCCCATTGCCGACTTTCTGGGTCGCAAGATCGGAATGGCCACTGGATGCATATTGGTCATCGCTGCTACATTCATGCAGTGCTTTGCGCCTCGTGGCAACATTGCATGCTTCCTTGCCGGGCGATGCATCATCGGTATTGGCCAGGGTATCGCACTGAGTAAGTTTGCCATCGGTGTTCTTAGCAGAGATGACAGAGTTCTTACTGACGCTGTCTTGTTCAGCTGCGGGTCCCATCTATATCGGTGAATTAGCACCCCCGGAGATTCGTGGAAAGATCATGACCTTCTGGCAAATGTTTTACTCGGTTGGCTCCTTCATCTGCTTCTGGGTGAACTACGCGTGCACCAAGCACTCCACACACTTGGGCGAGTGGGATTGGAGAATGGTTGTCATCTTCCAACTCTTGGTTCCTGTGATCATTCTCTTCATCTTGCCTACCATTCCCGGTTCGCCACGATGGTAAGCGCTATTGTGGACCCACTTGAAGTACCCTTATTTACATCCGCACAGGTACATCCAACGCGGTAACAACGTCGAAAAGGCCCGCAGAGCGCTGCGCAGAGTTCGAGCAACCGAGGACGAGGTTGAAGACGAGTTGCTCAGAATCCGTGAGGCCATCGAGTACGAAAAGGAAGCTATCTCTGGCACTTACGCCGCGCTGTGGAAGGACAAGTCCCTCCGCAAGCGCATGTACTTGGCTCTTGTCATCAACGCCGGACAGCAAGTCAGTGGACAGGGTACCTTGAACACGTACTCCACGAAAATTTACGAGAAGGTTTTCAAGAGCGCTAACCAAATCGCGCTTATCAACGCACTCAATGCCACCTTTGGAATCATCTTCACTCTGAACGCCATCTGGATCATCGATCGATTCGGACGCAAGTTCCTCCTGATCGTTGGTGGCATTGGTATGGGCATTTGCATGATCATTGTCGCAGCCGTTGAAACAGAAACACCATCACCGGGTGGGGCAAAGACAGAATCAGTCGGCATATCGATCGTGTTCTTACTATTCTTATTCATCTTCTTCTGTGAGTCCCACTGATAACTCCATCCATAGGACCCCCTACTAATTATCTTAAGACAAACCCTCCTGGGGCGCTACCATCTGGATTTGGACATCCGAGGTCTTCTCCATGAACGTCCGCGCCCAAGCCGTGGGTATGGCAACTCAGACTCAAAACGTGGCCAACGCCATCGTGCAGCAGTTCTTCCCAACCTTCCTTAACAACTGCGGCTTCTACGCCTTCTACATGTTCGCGGGCATCTGCTTCCTCCTCGCTCTATTTGTGTTCTTCTTCGTCCCCGAGACCAAGCAGGTGCCGCTGGAGGAGATTGATGCCCTCTTCGGCGGAGCCAACCACGTCACACAGGGTGAAGACCTCTTCTCTAACGAGAAGCAAATGCGCGTGACGCACCAGGATACGGGGATGGAGAAGCCCAGTGCTGTTACGGTCGAGGATGCACGACGTTAATTGATCGAAGTATTGTGTGATTTACGATAATGATGTAAGCCATGTGGCATTGGCGGACTATGTGAGCAATTCAACTTAGGGTCAATCCTATATACCCTTACTCTTCTTCACCTATACCGTACACACCAAACGCCTCTACTAGATAGTAGTATATAAGCGTAAGGAAATAACCAAACAGCTCACCTCCTATAAACCGTCCTCGTAATCAACCCCCCACCCTCAACACCACCACCACCACCTTCCCCAACCACATTCTCCCTCACCACACACTCCCACTCCACAACAGATACCCCCTCCATCCTAAACACATACTCATACTTCGGATCCCTCTCCTTCTCCCGATCCATGGGTCTCGCCCCCGCCGCAGCCCGAACCACATACCTTGACCCCTCCACCCCTTTACCATCATCATCATCATCATCATCATCATCATCATCAACAGAGCCCACTATCCGCTCCGCCAACCCCACAAACACCCCATGCGAGAACTTCCCCGCGTGAAACAGATCAACATCCACATTCCAAATGAGGATTTGACCGTTCTTCTTGCTCCAGGTTCCTTCTGTGAGGCGGTAGATGTAGCGTTTCTTCATCACCTCGATATTGCTGTCATTATCATTGGTATTGGTGTGATGTACCTCCTCATATACATATTCCTTCTCGTACCAGATGCTGGATGTACGACGAGGATGGAAGGTAGCTGTTCCTGTGACATGCGAGATCTGGGATGAGCGTGTTGGTGTGGGGAGCGATGACGGTGAAGGTAGGATGTGAGTGACGGTGCGCGTGTAGGTCCATCTTCCGTGGAGGGCGCGGAATATGGCCATTCCCATGCCGAGGTTGTAGTTTGTTGGGCTGGGGGTGATGGTTTGGTGGAGGGATTTGAGGGTGTTGGTGCTTTCGCGCGCGATGAGGGTGGAGAGGCGGTCTGTTGGTGGGGTGGGGGTTAGGTAGGGGGTGGGGATGTAGCGGGAGGGGAGGACGGGGCCGTGGTTTATTGTATCGTTGTGGTTGTAGGGATTGGTTTGATGATTGGTGGTGGAGGATGGGATAGGAGCTCGAGGGATGTTGAGCTCGCGGGCTAGGGTTTCCATTAGGCCTACGTAGTCGCCCATTGGGAATTGGCTGCGGGGGAGGGTTGTAGTGCGGAGGGTGCGGAGGAGGTCGCGTTCGTGGGTCTTTTGGGTGAGTTCTTCGTTGGTGAAGTAGGGCCCTGTGAAGGAGAGGTCTTTGGCCCATGTGTTTGCGAGACTGCGGGCTTGCATTTCCATTGCGCCCCAGTAGGGGCCGCGGTAGAAGCCGACGAAGCCGAGGTCGGGGATCTCGGCGTGCGAGGTGCCTTTGCCGTCCAGGATGAGTGGGATGAAGGGGTCCGTGGTGGAGTATTCGAGCGTGGAGAGGACGGGCGAGGGGAGGAAGCTGAGGGATGAGAAGGGGGTGTAGCCGGTGGCTGTTATTATGGCGGTGATGTCGGATATGGTTTCTTGGGTGCCGTTGGGTAGTGTGATGGTGAGGGTTGATGGGCTGTTGATGTTGGATACTCGGCCGATGGTGGGCTTGATGAAGCCGGAGCGCACGTATTCGGCGTAGTCGTCCCCTATGCCGATCCATGATGGGTGCGGATCTTCGCTCTCGTTGCTGGGGATTCCGAAGCTGCCGATTTTTGCGTACTCGCCGCCGAGGAGGGAGCGGAAGTATGCGTTTGTCTTGTGTATACGGTCTGTCGAAAGCGGTCCGAGTCCGTACTCGACTTCGCCGGGAGGGCGTCGGGCAAGATCGTAGAAAACGAGGTCAAGGGGGAGGAATTGCATGTTTTGCGTCTTGGTATTATCCTGAAAGCCATCATGGGGTAGGTGAGTGGGTATCGTCCAGAAGGGTCTCGAGGAGATATGATGGACTTCGTAGTCTCGTCCGGATTGGATCACTGGGGGTTTGTAGTCCATCGTAGATAGATGAAGCGCCACTGTCGAAGCAGCTTCTACTCCCGACATACTGCCTCCAATAACGACCAGCTTCCCACCCGAGGACCCAGTCCTCTCCAGCAGCCGCTGCACTTCGTCTATAGTCTGCACTTCAGAGCTGTGAACAACCCTATCAGCAACCCCAGCTAGACCAGGTATATCCGGGAAGTGAGCTTTGGCAAAGTATCCAGACGTGACGACCAGATAGTCGAACTCTTCCGATTCCACCTCAGGTCCGTCGCATTCAATGCCATTTGCATCTATGCTGTAAGCCATTAGCCACTAGCATCGTATGAGCGATGAGTAAAAGACACACCTTCTCGAAGTCCACTGCACCGTCCACCTCGCCCTCAACCCATCGGTCTCTCGAACCGTCCTCACAACCTCCTTCCCCAGCCTCAAAACCCCCTTGGGAATATACAAATTCGCATATTTCTCCAGATACTGCCCTACCTGTCTTGCCTGCGGGAACATCGACAGCTCCCCCTCCCCAATGACAGACTCCCACGCCAGATCCGAGAAAGCCACCGTGAACCGACTCAGATTCGTCCGTATCCACGGGTTGAGCCGTCGCTCAGCGCCATGGTCAATCGCCGTGGGCCAGAGACCACCAATTCGGCTGTTTTTCTCGAAGACGCTGGGAATGAAGGTGCCCTCGGGGAAGCTGTGTAGGAGGGTTTTGGCTGTTACTAGTCCCGAGGGGCCGGCGCCTGTAGTGGGGTGTTAATAGATGGCTTTAGTTTGGTGGCGGGGTGTACAACTTGCCGATGATGGCGACTTTCTTGGGTTGGACCATTATATGTACAGATTGTTGTCTTGGTCCCAGACTTGGTGGTGCAATGTAGGAAGAATGATGGTGTGGAGTTGTTCAGTTGAGCTGGGCGGTTAGATGTTCCCTTTCTTTCTTTCCCCTCGGCTTCTTAGCTACTAGTTTACCCCTCATCTTATCACCGCGCGGCTGGGGAATGAACCCCTGCTCGCTACTATTAGCGTTAGAATATGCAGGGGCATGGAGGGGCAGCTGTAGTTATTGGTACTGTTTATTAGTATATTTTATCGTGTGGCAGTGATCAGGTTGTGGGTTGGTTTGTCGGTGATATACTATATGTTCTTGTAACATTGTGATGCTTATAGATGTGCATACTAGTATGGGACCTTAATGTATGCTCGTGCAGTAGTGGACGCATTATTAGATTAGTGGCAATTTCAGTGCCACAAGCCTCGTATGTGATTATCACCCCCTGTCAAGGAAACCAACCAAAAATATTATAACATTCTAGCAACAAACGAAAGTATACCTCTAAGATAAGCACTCCATCACCCCAAGCACCATGCTATACAGACAAACCCGAGCAACAATCGGGTGGAAGCAACCGATGAACCAACCGCCCATTAAACCGTAAATCCGCAAAAAAAAAAAAAAAAAAAAAAAAAAAAGGGCGCCTCTGAACAGAACTGCTCAAGTAAAAGAAGAATTCAACCATCCTCATCATCATCATAGCAAAGGAGTCAAACTGGAGAAAAACAAAAAGTGAAACGGCCCGAGCCGCGGATCGAACGCGGGACCTCTCGCAGATATGCTTGGGTTTGTATCCCTAAGCGAGAATCATACCACTAGACCACCCGGGCGTTGCTTGTTGAAACATGGTTTCTTATTTTGCTTTACGAGAGGAAGCAAAGCGCACGCTTACTATGTCCAAGTGTCTCGCCTCTAGCGCCGACACCTGCATGCATGGCTGCGTCGTCGAGTGGATCAACCGTTATGCCAAGCACAAACCCTCAAGCCGAGTGAACAACTATTTCCATATGTACCGGTCGGACAGAGTGCTGAGACAGTCGACTGAACAAGTCTTCACAAACTAGATCCCTTGACGCTGAGTCTCAGAGTATTCATTCAATGATGTGAGAAGATGCGGGAGGGTAAGTGCGCAAGGAAGCATCGGTGTTCGATGTATTCCCCGCAGAAGGAGGCGCAGGAAGAGGAGGAGGTACGTAAGGATGGCGCGTCTCAGTAGGACAGTCGCTCAAGCCATGCAGAGATCTGCAACTCTCTGCTATGTTTGTCGGGAAAACAAGCATCGGTGAACAGCTGCTCTGTGACCAGAGCATCGACATTCCTCTCAGTCAAGGGGATCTTGTACCGGTTCTTTTGCCTGAGGAGTTCTCGCTCAGCACGTGCAGACGGCGACAGTTTCTGGAGGGTACTGCGAAGACGTCGCATGCCTCGACCTGGAAAATGTGGGATTCGGGGCGGTCCGAAAGGCGTATCGACTTTCCACGGATCCTCAGAAACGATGGAACGGGCGTTTTTCTTTCGCTGCAAGGACCGAAACTTGTTGGACATGGTAATATTTCAAAGCCGCCAAAGGGTGATAGTATTGTTGGTGCCATCAAATGACGGGTGGTGCGTGAGTGTGCGAGGAGGGGCAGGAATGGGGTAGGGGAGAGAGGCTGTGGCGTAAAGAGGGAATATATAGTTTGCAGCCCGACTTAGGACTATGAAGGCCCACGGGAAAGGGTCACCGGGCGGGGCAGACGTGGATAGCGCGGCACCGCAGTGCGGGGGCACCCGTGGAGTGCACTAACTTGCACTAGTCTGAGCCTGTCTGAACGTGAATGAGGGCTGCCTTTTTTGCGCTTTTCTTTTTGCCTTGCCTCGACAATAGTCCTCCACGGGATTTACCAGAGACTCCGGGAGAGCGCCACTGCAATGATCTACAACTCCTCAGGCAGATTGAAAATCAGCCCAAATGAAATCTCACACTATTGTTATACTCCACCCAGTTCCTTTGCAGAGACACCGCCAAAAGAAAGAGAAAGCCAAAAAGTTAGTCCGAGCAACGTCATAAGAAAACTTGGCTAGTTTTCACCCGACCAAGTGTTATCCCACCCAAAGTGGAGGGTGGATCTGCCACTTGTAGATCTTCTCCCACATCGCGCCCTAAACCCAAGCACATCCACAGAGCCAAGGGTTAGTCTGCATTGCCTTTCATCTTGGCCATAGAGGCAGTGCGAACATCCTTTACTACGTGTATGAGCCCTCCCCTCCAAAAAAAAAAAGTAGTGCCTATCTGTGAAAATGTGCCGTACCTACACTAGCTGCTTCACTTTTATGTTTGCATGTACCATGCCATGCACATAATATTCCGCTGTCATTGACTGCCTCACAGATTGCTGTTGATGAATATTACTCCTACCCTCTCTCCCCTCCCTTTTACCCCTAGATACTATCTACTACTCCGCACCAGAAAATCCTTCAGGATTCATGCATGTCTTGGGGCTTGGCAAAAAGCGAGTCTGCTTGAACTACATTCGCCTCCAAATGCTTGTGTAGTGGAACGGGCGCGCCCTCCTCCAAGAAGCGGGGGGATGGGAAGAGGCTCGCGTCCACTAGTGAGCAGAAGCGAAGCGAAAGCTTCGATGTGATTCCGCGGAGTATCTATTCCCCTTCTCTGTTCAGTAGAAAGTTGGTACTTAGTTGCTATGGTGTGGATGACACTTAAAAAGCAAATACAAGCGTTCTTCAACTGTAATCATCTTCATCATCACACCAATCGCCTCGTCCTGCCAAACTGCTCTCTGCACCACCGCCACCACATTCCAATAACCCCCGACACCCAGAAGAGCATTGATCAAGGTGGGAAATGGAATGCGCCTAGAAGCACCAAAGAAGCCGAAATTCCAGTTGCGTGCGGGGTAAGAACCTAACATCGGTAGCCGCATCTAGACACGAAACTATTACACGCATCCACCCAGTTTAGGAAAAAGCCGAGAAATGGCCGTACGTAAAGTACACATCCCATCGGTCTTTGGTGGAGATGTCGGATATGCGGCACATTTTGGACTAAATCGTCGGAATTGCCATTGCCACTACCGCATTCTCTTTTCTATAGCAAATGCTGTTAAATAATGTTGGTTAAGTGATTGTGAAGGATTAGGATTCTAGATGGTGCGCTAGATACAAAGTCGAGACTTGGGATCGTCGCGCTGATTGGCTTTCCATCATGAGAGTCGGCCGCGAGAGAGGGGAGGAAAGAAACAAAAAGTACGACAGTGTTGCTTGGCTCGTGCTTGGCTGGTCTGGGCTTCAAGTGTCATCGTAAATAGGAGCTGTGGGTGTAGTAAGCAGATGGACTGTCTTGGGGAAGTAGGTTAAACTTTATTAGGACGACCGTATAGGCGGGGAGGAGACAGCGTTTGGCGTCGCATTGTTGTCTTTCATGGCTTTGGTCAGGAGTTTCTCATGTTATTAGAGAGGAATGTGGGTTGGAATGCTATCGTGGGCTCAGTTGATAACCTCAGCGCGTGATCTTCTAGTAAGATTATTGATAAGTTCTGTGAACAATAATAGACTCTTCTAGATTCTATCTGACATGGCAGACTTGCAGACAATCCTCCCATAATACATTGCCAGACAAATCTAAATGGGCTTATTTTACGCTCAAAGCATAACCCTAACCGTTAACTCACATTGGACCAGCCTGCCTACCTGAAACGATGACCTGAAGTGCCCAGAATAAGAACGAAACGCAAAAACCAACAGCACCGGGCCAAACCGTTCATTACCAGTTCATGATATCAAAATTCCGCACGCCAATTGATCCCCGTACCTTACAAAGGAGACATCATGAGTGACTGTGAAAAAGGTGGAAAGAGGGAGCCGGCCACCATGACCCCTAGGAGATAAGCAAGTCTTTAACGCTCATCCCGATCTTCCTTTGTGGGTCCTGGGTGTGGGGATCCTCATGCCGGGTAGTGGAATTGGTGGACACGTCGTGGACCGAGCCGACAGATCCCCGGCAGTCCCGGTTCAGCATTAGTAGGGCAGCGGAGGCTTCGTGGTCCACATCGGCGGAAGACGCTATGGAATACCTAGGCTGGATCACTGGGGAGGTGCTGGAAGAAGACATAGCCCAGGAGCCACGCTCAGAACGCGACGGATTGTCGGATGGGTGGGTTGGGCCCAGTGCCGGGCTTGGTGTGATGGACGAAAAATTGGGTGCATTCCCGGTAGGACCACCGCTTCGGGGAGAAAACGCCGGGGAGATTGCATCCGTGGCAGCATCGGTGGGAGGTAATTCCGGAGACACGGAAGCCGATGAAAGGCCCGACTCTTCTGCCAGAGCTTCCGGAGACGTTGGTGAAGGAGGGGCAGGAGGCATTCGCGGCGAGGTAATTGTGTGTCGATTACCGGCAGTTTTCAGATCGAGTATACATTGTTCCAGGTAATTGACGTAATCAATACTTGCCTAGGTCATCGGGTACGGTTAGCGACCGGCTTAAGGACAGGGGTCGTCGAAGACTGAGGTTGAGACAAACCTGTAAAATGGCGAGTTTGTGCATGTCCTGTCCTTTGCACGCCGGGATCATGTCTTTCAGGGTTCCAAATTCTTCATTCATTTTGGACCTCCGCCTCCGTTCGATCAAACTGTGAGCTGTCTTCCTAGCAATCTTTCGGCCCGCTGCACTAGTTGCGCTGGGTTGTTTCTTCTTGGAATTGGTCGAGGCACCATTGTTTGCTGGCGTTTTGCCATTCTCTTTTGTGGATGCTTTGTTGGCTGCTGCGGTCGGCTTTGGCGGACTTTGCGTCTTGGGCTTCATCTGAATGATTTTGCGAGTGCGTGTGGGGGGTGGTGGAAGGTTAAAGTCTTCGAGAGGTCTCTTGACACCAGTCTGACGCGGGGAATTTGCCATGAGACCCAGTGCAGGATTCGGCGATGCTGGAGACGCTGGAAAGGAAGCGGATGGATCCGACTTGGATGGCCTTCTGCTAGCAGCTTGCATCTTGGATGGACTAATGGCAGCTGGAGGCAATGCGAATGGATCTGAAGCGTCCACCGATGCATTGTCCTTGACTATGAACTCCCCCGACATGGCAGGGGTTGGTGGTAGACGAGAGCGTGACATGGCCTTTGTGGAAGTGAAACGCTCAAAGTCAACCCGATGATTACTCTTCCATTAGACGGGCTAATAGGGTGGATGGTCAAGTCAAAAAAAGTAAGATTGGACCAATGGTAGAGCAAAGTTGGATAACAACCCGTTGAGTGTCGTACAATCGTAAGCCGTCAAAGATGAAGAAGATAGGGGAAGTGGGATAGGATAGGACAAGAGAGGAAGAGAGGAGAGGCAAAGGGAAGAGGCAGTTGGACGGGCAAGAAGCAGAAATGGTTATTGAATCTAGGAAAAAGCAATATGACCGGAAGTGAACAGCTGGTGCTGGAGAGTTGGGGCTCCTGCACAAAGGAAGACGCACGGATAAACGCCCTGCCAAAGTGTTGGTACCTGGGTTAAGTTTATATGAATGGATAGGGAGGGGAGAGGCGACACAACGAGGCAATAGTAGACCGGAGGTAATAGGTCGGAGGAAAGTGGGATTGCGATAAGAAACAGGTACTTCTACGGTGTAGTGACTAAAAGTAGTGGTTACTTTTTTCCCAAATTCTAATCGGGATGATCGACGAGGGAGAGGGGGGGGGGGATTGGCGTTGAATTCTGGATTTTCGGGAAGCTTGCTCATTACCTATCTAGTAGTTTGCTGCTTGCTGCAGCCAGCATGCGCATACACCTCTTTCACTACCACCTTAGTAGAGTTGAGACCCGAGTACTAGGAATACTAGTAGTATAACCGTGGATGGTGGGACTGGCCATCCCGAAGCGGAGGACCATTCCAAGTGTCGCGTGCTTAAAGAAGCCCACGCGGTAGATTGCTGGCCCGTCATTGGCCCAACAGCACCGCCGGATGGGGGACACGAGACCGGTTGCCTGGGGCCAAACCGCCGACGCTTTTGGGGCTCGTGCTTCGGTCCAGAGTTCTTATGGGTTGTACGAAGCTGCCGGCTCATGTCCCTTACTTTTCGAGTCCTCTCTTCCCATACTACCAGGTACCTAACTCAAGGTACTCCTCCTAACAAGTCTACTGTGGACTACTCACTTTGTGGTCTATCTAGTCTAAATGCATACTACTACTATGCCCCCCTTCATGGATTCGGAAATCCCCACAAGCCACGGGTGCCGGAGTGATACCTCCTAGGTACTACTAGATACCAAGCTGCTCCCAATTCTGACCTGCACTTGCCGATTTACTAAAGATGGGGTTCAGATCCCCTACTCCTTTAAGCCTGACTACAATCTAGATAAAATTGCGGAATGGACCACGCTCACGTACACGACACCCTAATTGGTGCCGTTAAAGAGCGCAGAGGGCTTGCGTCGCCACCGAGCTGACCCCGGATCCTTTTCGATTGATACCAGTCTCATAACTTCCCGAAATGTCTCTCAATCTTCAAGCAATGCTCGGGTTCCTCAATGTGACAGAACCCAGGCAGGTAAAGCGAGGGGAAGAGGGCAAAGGGAAATACCAGTCACACCATGAATCCTCATCGACTTCACTCACTATCGTCAGGAATCGAAGGTGTCCATAAAGTGGATCTGTCTAACATCCCAGACCCGCAAAGCCTGAGAATACGTCTCGGGACTCAAATGGTCATGATCTCACCTCGGCCGCTGGTTGAAGCCTGGCGACGTTCTCGTCCAGAGGGGGCATTGGAGCACGTGCAAGCCGTCCTCCCAACCAGTGGACCCTCCTGCCACACGGGGTCGCATGTGCATGTCGGCCTCTCTCTGGTCCTTTCCCCTTTGGTATTCGGACAGACAGGTCCTCTCTGCTGCCCGGGAATTCTCCGCATCATACTCGTTATGCTCAGGTAGGCCAAGCGCCCGAGACACGCCCCAGTTGCTCCATCGTTACCAACTTGCCGTCTTCTCCTTTGGCCGCCGTGCCAGCTCATTCACCATCGTTATCATCCTCGCATACCTTTAATTACCTCTTGCAAATTCTCAAATCCTAATAGCGGGGCAGAACTACCACATGGAAGCACATGCCCCGCAATGCACCTGTAGTAGTTTCTGCATGGACTGTCGCTTGTCACGGTAAGCCAATGCTCTCTGTTGCTATTCGATTGGCTATGGCCAATCGTATCTATCGGAAAATGCGATGCTCTCCGTGCCGCATATTTCTCCCCCCGAATTATGTGCTGCTTCGTAATTGAAATGGGATGATCCGAAGCGGTTTGGTACAACTAGACGGCCGCTTGGTGCAACAGCTGAGGTAACACCCCACTACGCGGTTGTTTCTTGGCTAGCTACTGGTATACGTGGAGATACTTGATCACACGTGGAGTGAATAGTTAACTCTGGAATATCCTGGTGCGTACTGGCTGGTACCAGACAGGACAGTCCGTCACGTTGGCTTACACCCCAACAGCTCTGAATTCCAACAGACTAATGCTCGTAACAGGATATATTTCCGCTTGACTGATATGATAGTAATCGGACATCGACGGGGCCGGAAGCTGACAGATTGCCTATTCACAATGCACCCCAGTGGTGACTGGGTGGTGCAGTCCTAGTCTACTCGGCACTACCTCAAGTGAACAGTCTCTGAAGAAGCACCTCACCAAAGGTGTCTTCCACCGGAGAGCCATCCATTCTCCACACGCGGTTACCAGCCCTCAGGCTTAACCACAGGCCGTGATCACTTGCGCTCTCCTCATCGGCCTCGATGCGGTGCCGGTTCCGTCGGTCGACAACGCACAAGCCCCGCGTCCACTGACCAGTAGTCTCAATGCGAATGTCTTCTGGTGACGTCGCTGAAGGTTTCCACCCGTCATCTTCGGCGGTCATAGCATACCAGACACATACGGGGTCGTGCAGACTAAGGTCCGCGGCATCGCCCACGTGCCCCGGATGCAGTCTCTCAAGTGTACGGAAGGTATGAGCCATAAAGGCAGACACCCATTCAGCCAAAGGCGATCCACTCTCCAGAAGCGGCGTGATTATTTGCCGGAACTGGCCTTGCGTCACACCATGCCTCAGCGTAATATCGAGGGGAAATGTGCGAAGAGTGAGCTGTTTGCTAAGGCTCGGAGGATATTCGGGGAGACTCGTTGCGGGCGGCAGAGTACTTCTGGGAGAAGGGGACGTGAGAGCATAGACTCTTGCTGCCGCAACAGCGTCAGCGTATGTGTTGAACTCTGCAGCTGGGGTAACCTAGAAGATGTCAGCATCCCATGACTCTTTTCATCCCCAAACGGGGTAGGGTTCAGGCCAACGCGCACGTTTCCAGGTTTGTTGATTGCTCCTCCCATCACCACTACCTCTTTGACGCGGAGGAAAGTTTCCGGGTCAGCAGCAGATGCCAATGCAAGATTAGTAAGGGGACCGACTGCCACGAGAGTGACGGTGTCAGGATCATTTTCCCTCAAGACACGGAGAATCTCCTCGTGTGCGGGACGCCTGGAAGGAATGAATGAGCGATGAGCTGGATCTCCCTCCGGAACGGGTTTGATCTCGCGGGAATCAGAGGAAGGGTCGAAGAGATGCTCCCAAGCTTCTTTGGGGGTGAGGTGGGGATGCTGAGAATTCGTGTGTTAGCAGTCTTGCAAGTTTTGTAGTTTGTAGTTCTGCGTGCTTCACGTACACTGGCATGAATACCCCCCAAGCCGTCCGTACCGTCTAGAGAAGGGTTAGCATGGCGGGCTTGATTAGCAAGACTTGCCATTTGCGAAACTCACGGAAGTAATCTGCAAGCATCTTTTGGTCCTCCAAAGGATCCTCTGCACCCACAGCAACGATTGGAGGAGAAGCGCGAAGAGTACCAAAACCTTCTGGCCGACCTTGCTCTCGACGCCATTTCATCTCCCGCTCCAGGATGTGGAACATGGAGACAACATTGCGCAGGCAGCTATCTGAGTGAGTATAGGGCCGTACTATCGAGCGACGGACGGCGCAAGCTCACCTTTTCACCTCGATGTTACCAAAAGTAAGCGATATTAGCAGAATCTCAACATCCTCAGGCTCGGCAGAAAATGCCAAAAGAAGGGCAAGAATGTCATCAATACCCTGTTTGGACTATCAGCACAGGTTGTAACTAGCAAACATTCTGAAGCAGAAGTGGAGCTCGGATGGTGATCATTGAACGAAGTGATGAACATACGGGATCAGTATCGATGATGATCTTTTTCGGTGCCATTGCTACAGCTTCAGCTCGCGTGCCGAATTTGCCACTATCCAATCAAAGTATATTGGTTTTGTGGTACAAACCGAGTTGGTTTTTGCTGGAGAATTTGCAATGACGCGGGTTTCGGGCGATGGGGGGGGGAAAGTGGGATGGTCTTGGCCGGCGTTATCATGGTTGATCCACTTCCAGCTATCTGTCCGAGTCCCCGAGCAGCAACTGAATACTACTAGTTAAGTAGACTCACGGACGAATATGCTATTAGTCATGCCGACAGTCCAAGATAACTACTAACTAGTAGCTATCTAGATAGTTGACTATCTAAACTACATACTGAGCGATCGAAAGAATTAAACGCTTCCTGCATTGCTCTACCATACTGTGAAGCTGACTTGGGGTAAGAGTATATGACTAGTTCTCACAATAGACATGAGGATGCACGTCGGTCGAAGTTATTATCCCCGAAGCATGGGGAGTTGCATGAATACCTACAGGGCTAGCAGCATCAAGCCAGTCTTCTTTAGAGCTTCTCTTCTCCGAGAGAGGGTCGGACATTGGAACAGATTCAGGAGTTCGTAGCGAGCTCGGATCATCTGCCCTCCCAGCATTGATGTCAGCAGGCACAATGCGTGTGTAAGTAACTATCACAGCACATCGATATCCTAGACTGTGACAGCCAATCATTCGCTCTTCCGTGTCTTTTAATCAAATGGCTTTGTTTGGGGTTACATTTTCAATGGGCCTCATGGTTACTCTGCAAGGGGTCTAGAGCGTTGTATGTTATGCCTTAATGCTCCTGCTTCTGATCTGTTCTATATGATCCATAAATCTGCATTATTCAATAATATGAAATAAATCATAAAGCGGACAACAAGAATATGCTACAGGTAATTATTATCTCCCATCCTCTATGATAGATACTCTTTCTCTCCAAATCAAGCTGCTCTGAGCACAACGGAAGGACCTCCGGGAGAGGCCTGAGCGAGAAACCCGAGACGTGGCCTGTTCGGGAGCCGGTATTACCCCCGTAACATTACTGTGAGGTACACACCCGTTACTTGTGCCTGTCATAGTGTAACTGGTAACTGCCGATTCTCCCGGAATCAAGGTTGTTCTTGCAGGCTAGTCTAAACACTTTTGTTTGGTGATTCGATTGCTCTGCCACCTGGTGGACTATTTGCAAACCTATCAGCAACTACCGCTTGAGCTAGTTGCCGGGGGTCATGGAATCTTTCATTCGAGGACGGAATCTTCCGTCGACTCGTCTAGACGCCCGTCGAACAGGGGAAAAGACATGACATTGCAGCATGGCAATGGTCGAACCAGCTTTGAGAGTTGTGGAAGATCTTCCCCCGCGTAATCTCCCTGCTGGGATAGTGTCCTCCACCCGATTCAATTCAAGAATACACACCTACATTGAGTCTAATAACGGTTAGTTTATTGACGTTAATATCAAACTGGTTGGCCTTTGCTGTTCTCCTTAGTGTGAATGGTCAGTGAGGCCTCACGCACGGCACACTGTCTGTGGTGTAATATTTGTTTTGGAGTGACAAAAGGCACAAAGACCACCTTAGTCCAATTACAGCCAGGTTGATACGAGGGGGGGATGGTGCCTCGTTAGATCTTGAAATGCGCCACAAGCATGTCAGCCCCTGACTTGATTTAACTAATCAAAGGATAACAACTATGCAGTGACAGGATACTACCGGGGAAAGCCTGTTGGTTAATTGCATCGATCCTGAATGAGAGATTCATTATCAATCGTGATGTTGATCTTCAGTGGATCAACTCTCCAAGTCAAACAGGCAGCCAGTATTACCAATACGAGACCTGACTGCCTCACAGTGACTGCAATACTGCGTAGATACAGTACCACCAACACGACCATCAACCGTCTCCTCTCCTCTTCCCGCTGTAATTTATTATTCACGGACGGACACTAAGAAGGTAGTTCATGACAACCCCTTCATCTTTCTCCAGACCGTGTCCTCTTCCACTTCCGCCCTCCTCCTTTCTTCTTCTCTTTCTCTCTCTCTCAACCCTTCCCTCTTTCTCACCTTCCTCCTAATCTTCCTTTGCCCTTGTCCACCTATTGTCACCCAAACCCCGATATCTTGGTTGACGGGTGCCTCGATGCCCGTTCGGTGATTCTAGGTATCCGTTATTCCCTTACCTCATCCCGACTCTCGCTACCAGTACCACCTTTCTTCGCCGCAGAGCGCAGTCGGAACCTTTGAACCAACTCCCGACTCTGAGGTCATAGGCTACGCACTCAATTGCCTGCAAGCTATCGACTGCATTGCAGAGCGGTAGCTTTTTTCATCTTCTGGCTTCATCGCGACTAGACTTACAGCTCAAGTGGTATTAGCATCCAGAAGGTCCACGAGGCAATCTGGCCTTTCTGCGCGCGACTGGCCTGCCCTTTTTCCCCTTGTCTTCCAACCACCCTCTGTGTCTCGACGACTCGATGATTAGAGGTTAAGAAGAGGATCTGCGGAAGCTTGCTCTATACTTCTTTTTTCTTTTTCCCTTGTATCTTCTTTTTTTCCTCGTTTCTGGACATCCTTGTTGGATCTCCTTATTCTTTTTTTTTCTTCTCCTTTCTCGCCGAGTGTCGTTACGCGCCTGGCCATTAGACCACTTCAGGACGTTCCGTCTGTGATTGAAGTCGTCTTTTATATTTGAGACATTATAACGATATTTGCTACGTCCGTCAAGTTTTATTTTAAATGTATGTTCTGAGCCCAGCATCACCTCCCCGAATGTTTCGTGATCTCGCAGACTAACAATTATAACGTGTCATAGCTCTTAACGATGATGAACCCTTACATCAGTTGGGCTCTCCTGCTCGTCGTGGCAGGTGGCCTGGGCTGGTACTACAATGGCCCGAACCCCAAGCACAAGACCCCTATAAAGCCCGTCGTGGAGAAGACGGAGCCTGCGCCGGCCGCAAAGAAGCCTAAGCGCAAGACCAAGAAGTCCCCGGAACCTACACCTGCTCCTAGCAAGCCCGTTGAGGAGAAGCCCGCCGTCCAGCCTGCTGTTTCGAAGTCTGAGGAGGCGGATGAGGAGATCGACAAGAAGGAAATGGCCAAGCGTTTTGCCGCCGTGAAGAATGGAACTCCCGTGCAGTCTAGTGGCAGCGCCAGCGCTGGTGGTAGCAAGTCCCAGAAGAAGAAGAAGACCAAGGCCGCTCAGGTTGAGAACGGCGAGCGCTCTACCTCTCGTGTCTCTACTCGCACCTCGTCCACTACCGGAGCCGACGCCGACGATGACCTCTCCCCCGCTGGCTCTCCCATGGTGAACGCCACTACTGGTTCCGCTGGATACGTTTCGGATATGCTTGAAGAGCCCGCTCCGGGCGCGTCGGTTCTCCGTGTCACCGGTGCTGTGTCCTCGGATGCCACCAAGAAGCAGAAGCCCCAGTCCTTCAAGCAGGTTGAGACCAAGAAGCAGCGTCAGCAGCGTTTGAAGAACGAGGCCCGCAAGCAGCAGGTCCAGGAGGCTGAGGAGCAGAGACGTAAATTGCTCGAGAAGCAGCTCCACATGGCTCGCGAAGCTGAACGCCGTGAGGCCGGCATCAAGCCCGCTCCTCCCCCGACCAACGCTTGGCAGACCAAGGCTGCTCCCGCAGTCACCAACGGCACCCCCAAGGCGGCCCCGGCCCCCAAGGTGGAATTGTTGGATACCTTTGAGTCTGAGACTCCCGCCGCTCAGGCTGCCCCCAAGAAGGAATGGGACTCCGGTCTTCCTTCCGAGGAGGAGCAGATGCGCATTCTTGGTGTCCAGGACCAGTGGACCACCGTGTCCAGCAAGAAGACCAAGAAGAAGGGAGGTAAGACTGACGAGAGCGAGGCTAGCGCTCCTGAAAGCCAACCCGCTCCTGTTGCTGCCGCTCCCACCCCTGTTGAGCAGCCCAAGGTCAAGGTGACGCCCACCTACCTTCCCGATGTCCTTCGCTCGAATGTCAAGGGCCACCCTCTGGACTCCGACTGGGCTGCTTAAACCCTCCATAGATCAGACAAAAATGGAAGCTTGCCCCGAGAGGCATGCTTGTCTGTGATTCATTCAGGACACCCGGAGATCCTGAACTGTATTTATTACTCATGGCTTTGGCGTTTGGGGCACTCCATTATACCAAAAACGTACCATGTATTCTGGCGAGTTGCTCTGTTCTGACCGAGAGATCCAGCAATGGCAGAAACGCGACGACTTGACCGAAGAAAAACCCAAAATTCTCCAACAAAAAAAGAGATCTCATGTATTATTTCATCGTTATGCTCGGTTGCTCTTATTATTATTATTATTATTTTAGTCTTGGATTCTCCCTATTTTTTCGCTTTTCCCTGATTTTTTTTCTCTCTTAAATATTGTGACGATGCTTATTGGCTCGGAGGATTGCCCCTTTTGCAGCCCGGCACTGTACTCGGCCCATGCACACTGGGGTTCCCTCCTTTTATGGGACTGACAGATGGCAAGTTTGGGTCGCCTCTAAATTGGCAACATTTGCCAACATTTTCCTGATGTGTCTTACCTACTATTTCGAAATACCTCTTTAGTACGCGAGCGGCATGGCGACCGTGTTGGCGAGAATAGCATGGATGGCTATGGATGTGATATCAGTGCGAGCGTGGATGGTTTCTTTTTTTACTTTTTCTATGGGGGGCCACCTGGCATCTTATGTGTTTCTATTTTAACCTTCTTTGCTTCTTGATGCTGTAGTTGTGGGGTTTGGTTTTGTCCTTAAACTCCATAAATTATGTAGGTGACTACAATTCAATCATCCTTTTTAGTCGCAAGGATCCTCGCAAGATCTTTTTTTAGGTCTTATGCTCCTTTCTGGCCTGGTTGAGTGTGCCAGGTTGGAGGGTTCCTGTTTCACGATGATCGGGTTTCAGACGCCGGATCCTCCGCCGAACGACTTAAAATTCGGTCCCTGTTGGGACTTGTGGGGGGCTATGTCCGACCAGACTCCGCTGCATGGGTTATGGTCATTTCGGGGGTGGGTGTAAGCCCTCAACAATGTAGGGTGAAAGGAAGAGGCCAACTAGAGGTAGCTGTAAGCTTCAAGCTGTGAGGAGAGGGGGGAGTTTCGGTGAAGAATGAGGAGAGATCTCCCGCGGAGCCGGGGATCAGATCTTGGATGCAGTGTGAAGAAGCAGATGAAGAGGGAACTACTGTACTTTAGTGTTAAAAGGGAGATCATGGCGTCACGGGCCAGGGTCGAACCTCCCGGGCTGGAGACCGCACCATGCCTATCCCGGCTTAGTGTCAAGTTCCGGTCATCGTGGCCTGAACAGCAGTCACGGGCCCCATCACCGCGGAGGTGCTGCAATCATCCATCTTCAACTCCTCTTCCGTGAGCCTTGCTCTTCTTCTTTCTCTTCTTCCTCCTCTTTCCCTCTATATTATACCCTTCATTTCCTGGCAATTCGGTTGCTCTGCCTTCCATCCTGCCACTCCTCCCTGCTACGAGACCTTAAGCTTGCCACCTAACCTCTCTCGGCACCCGCTCGACCCTTGTTTGTTGTCCCTTATTCGGCCTAGTTGCGGAGGGTTCAATTCGTCCCTCTTCCACTCTCGCGGTCGCTTTTCTCCCCTATCCTTCGACTCTATCTATTCTCGCCATGGCACAAATCCGTGGCACTGCAGGCTACAATTTCGGCCACCAGAACCCCTTTGGGGGTCCTGGTCGGGTAGAGGCAACGAGCGATCCCAGTCCTCTGGATGCTGTCCGCGAACAGACGAGCAAAATTGAGGATTGGCTGGACACCATGTCCGACCCTGTCAAGCCGTATGTGAGCCCTTCGACATCATTGAGTCTTACTCTGGTTCAGCCTCCGTGTTGAAAGAGGCGTATTCGATCGCTCGCATGCGGGAAAAAGGACTTGTCACTGACACCGTGGCTTCTTTGCTGTTCAGGTATCTGCCAGCCATTGGTCGCTTTCTCATCGTCGTCACCTTCATTGAGGACAGTCTACGCATGATTACCCAATGGAACGACCAACTCCTGTACCTTCGTGATTACCGGAAGAGTAAGCATGGCTTTTGGCCCCGTCCCTCCTATATCCGGTCGCACCCGCCGTGGGGCCGGATCGCAGATCGACTCTAACTTGGGCTTTGTCGCATTACAGTTCCCTGGGGAGTCACGCATACCTTCCTTATCGTCAACATGATCGCAATGGCAGCTTGCTCGTTCATGGTCATTGCCCGTAGACACACGGAGTACGCTGTTGGCGGTCTCTTGGCGGTCGTCATTGTTCAGGGTCTCGGATACGGACTGATCTTCGACCTCAACTTCTTCCTCCGCAACCTGAGTGTCGTCGGTGGCTTGCTCATGGTTCTCTCCGACTCGTGGGTGCGCAAGAAGTTCGTCCCCGCCGGTCTTCCCCAGCTCGATGAGAAGGATCGCAAGATGTACGTCCAGTTCGCTGGTCGTGTGCTGTTGATCTTCCTCTTCATCGGATTCGTCTTCTCGGGCCAGTGGAGTCTCTGGCGCATCATTGTCAGCCTGTTCGGCTTCGTCGCGTGTGTCATGGTCATTGTTGGCTTCAAGGCCAAGTGGAGTGCGATCATGCTGGTTGTGTTGCTGAGTGTGTTCAACGTCCTGGTCAACAACTTCTGGACTGTATGTTCGCCCTATGGCAGGAAATTTGTGTGATGCGCAATAACTGACATTACTTTAGCTTCACCCCCACCACCCTCACAAGGACTTCGCCAAGTACGACTTCTTCCAGATCCTGTCCATTGTGTAAGCTACCCTTTACTACCTTCCGATGCATTCGCAAGAAACGCCAGCTAACTAATATGCGCTCATTACAGCGGAGGTCTTCTCCTCCTGGTCAACATGGGCCCCGGCCAATTGAGTATGGACGAGAAGAAGAAGGTCTACTAAGGAAAACAAACACCATCCACGAAACCATTGAGTGCTGGGCATGTGATATGATATTCCCGGGCCATGGGACAGGGACCCTACTATATGAAACCCTTATTTTTGCTTTCCCTCTCATCTTCCTCTCTTGCTTTATTCTCCTCTTTTTGGGACAAAGAAAAAAACTATCTATTGTCCAGTCATACCACTATGTTATAAGCAAAGCAACACTACTACCACTACCACTACCACTACTACGAATATATCCGAGTTGAAATCAGAGCATCATCATTTTCACCATCTTTCTATTGAAAAAAGACTCTTCTCTCTCCGTCCAACTACTACTTAGTAGCTAGTTAGCAAGCTACGTTACTATCTATCTTCTACTACCGCCGGGACATAGTAAAGGAATAGCATGCCATCTTTGCTTGCCCTGCTCTATCTTCAAATGCCCCTACCCGTATAGTCTTCAGGGAGGGGAATGAATCCAACTGTGTCAATGATAGTTATATTAGTATTAGTAGTAGTAGTAGTAGTAGTAGTAGTAGTAGTAGTAGTAGTAGTAGTAGTAGTCACTTTCCTCGTTCTAGTTCCGTAATCTAATACCTGTAGTGTATTGTACAAGTTAGATAGTATACATTGCCTTTATGTATGTATGCATGTGGGGTATGTTCACTGATCTGAACACGTTCTTTCTGTTTTAGGTAAGTAAGTACAGTAGGTTAACATCTATGATTGATTCAGGATTGACGTACTTCCTTCCTGATTGGGTATTCTGTTTAGTCGCGGATATACTTACCCTACTTACCATACAGAGTATTCATCAGTATATATTCCATACTACACATGCATAGCAAGAGTGGCTATACTACACCGTAACAACCATCGAGACGACCAAAATGCAGAAGGATCTAAGTATATGTATTAAAACAAAGTAGTATACATGAAGGGTAAAGGTAAAGTTCGGAGAACAAGAGAGCGAACGAAGTGAGGAAGAGAGCAAAAGCAAGGACAGACAGATCAGACACGACAATTCGGCTCAAAGCAAAGCAAGCAAAGATATAGGAAAAGAGAAAACAGACTAGGGATAGTACTCTGCGCAGAGGAATCGGGAACATCACACACACAATAGTCAAAACCAAGCAAGAGTAGCAATGATGCAGAATGCGTATGCAGCGAGTCAAAAAAGGATAGTGTTTCAGTTGGATGATGATGTGAACAGTCTTTCATGGCCCGATGTAGGAGGGAGTGGATGAAGGATTATGTGTTTGTTGGCCCAGCCATGCATACACACGTTAGGGAACTCCCATGCTGTTCAGTATGATGCAATGAGAAATATATCTGCCATGGAATGGGTCAAGGGGCATCAAAACGGAACGCTTTTTAGCTGCTGCCAACGCCGAAACATACACAAAAACAAACCAACAGAAAAGGAATCCAACAGAAGAGGGGATATTTCTGCTACCCAAAGAGCAACACGAGAAAAAAGAAAAGAGCAAAGCAGGCTTCCATGATTCAACAATGCACGAAAACGGAGGAAATATGACACGCCCTCAGGCAAGTGACCTGGGCGATATGCGGATAGGCGGACAGATCTTTAGGGTCATATATCCATACTCCAACGCCAGGGTCGGAGACGTTCAAGATGACCTAATCCGATATCGTCAGGCGAGTCATTGATTTCCAAATGCAACAATTGAACCTTGTTGTTGTCACGTTGCAAGGTAGATAGGGCTTGTGAGATCGTTGGAGGGAAATGTTTACCGCTATCTTGAGTTGCTTTGGAGACAGGCCGTGACGTCGGGGTCCCGGGCTGATGCAAGGAGACCCGCGGAGACTCCACTTCGGTATCGCCAGGTGATGACAGAGTAGAACATGAATCCGAGCGCGAGCGGAATGATGGGGAGATTACGAAGTTGGCCTGATCACGTCCGAACATCATTCTGGGCGATGAGGGCGGTGAGAATTCGTCGTCTCCTTCTGAATCGTCCTCCACGGCTCTTGGATCGTACCAGCCGTCGGGGGCCATGCGAAGCGGGGAAGGCTTATGGGTATTCTTCTTTTCGGCAGGTTGGGTGGCTATGGGAGGGAGCTGCTGGGCAGGAGTGACGGGCTTGTTGACATTTCGGTCACCGTCTACGCGTTGTCCACTAGTGTCATTGTTGCGGACAGTATCGCCAGAACGCTCTTTGCCAGCCATCACTCGAGCACTGGGCGGGGGTTGTAGCATCCATCGTGTTTCGGCGCGGCTCTTGGGTCCACTAACGATTGGAGGATGAAGGTCGTTGACTGGGGGCACACGGGCAATGTAGTATTTGCTGGAGGAGCCAGCATCTGCTTTACCGCGACCTGAGAGTCCGACGGAGGAACCCTTTACCTCCACATCCTGGCCCCATAACGGCTCGTCCTCGCGCTGATTTCGCATGCGGCTCCACCGATCGCCCAACGGATGCTTCAAACTGCTCTTATCCTTCTTGTTCGCCGAATTGCCCCCGCGGCTCACATCCTGTGTGGAGTCCGCCGATATGCCGGTATTCCAAGAGTCGGTTCGGCGATGGGCGTTGCGGTGACCACCTCGTCTAGCGGGAGGACCGGGACCGAGAGCGATTTCCTCGGCCCATCCTGGGTTGGTACTAAAGGCAGTGGGCTGTGCTAAAGGTCTCGGTTGGTCGGTGACGGTAGCATCTATCCTATCCTTTTCGCGTTGCGATCGAACGGCTTCCTTTTTGCGCTTGTGGCGGTCTAGGGTGTTGGCACAGGGGGTGCAGGTGGCGTAGTAGAATACAGCGGACTGGACGCCACGGTAGAGCCACATTCTGGCCTGGCCACCAGAATCGGACGAAGGAGGTTGGGGAGGAGAGTAAGGGAGGAGTAGGAGGGAGAGGGAGAGATCGAGAAGGAGATGGGAGGGAGGGAGAGAGGGAGAGAGGAAGGAAGTCGGGCTACCACGGACTAGCCTAACGATGCCAGCGGGAAGAAGAGGGAAATCCTAGCGCTTAGAAAGACCAATTGACCCCGGGGTATAGACAAGAGTGTTGGGACGGTCGCAACAACATGAAGGGCGCGCTCGGAACCGGAGGGGGAAGGAGGGCACAGTATAGTTGATAGCGGAGAGGCAGTAGGAAGTGGCGGTCGCCCAGCGACCGGAGGAAGATTGGCGTCAGATAATGGGGGAGGAGGAGGGGAATTTGTTGCAGAGTTGAGTTGAAGCGGTCTGGAGGAATGTTGGTGGAAGCAGAAGAGGTGATGACAAAGAAATGAAGCAGAAGCAGAAGCAGAAGAATAAGAACAGAACAAGCGGAGAGAGAGGAGAGAGGAGGGAAGAGGGAGAGAATAGGAAGCAAAGGAGAGAGGGAGGAAAGGAAGAGGAGTCAGAGTGTAGTAAGAGGGAGAGAGGGAGGGAGGATAGTACGGGGGGGGGAAGGAGAGGAGGAGAGGAGGAGAGGAGAGGATGGGACGCCGAGCAGGTAACAGCCACAGAGAGGGAGACAGAAAGAGAGGATCAGGGGAATTGAACTGAACTGAGAACTGAACTGCAACTTCACCTTTGAACGGTCGGGTTTTGGGCCGCACTTGGCACGGGCGGGGCGGGCGGCAGAGAAAACGGGGCAGGCTGTCACATTTAGATTTATTTTTCGCATTCTTTGAATTCATTTTATTATTTATTCAATTCATGATAATTAGATTGTTAATTATTATTCATGTGGTGGTTGTATTGTTGAGGAAGTCCCTGGGCTGGGAAAAATCTCATACATACGATATACTCTCTCTCCACCTGCAAAGATGAGACGCACTCCCCATAATAAAATAAAAATAAATTGGAAGGCAGGAATAATAATAATAAATGGGTAAATCTCACGAGGGGGAAAACTAAAACCAAAACTAAAGCTAAACTAAATCTCCAACCACTTGGGACGAGCCCCTGGAAAAACCTGGGACAGGCCCAAACCACAAAACGTAAATCCGAAAACGGCCAGCGTCAGATCCTCCCTGAATGAATAATACGTACTTGGTATATCACTAATCAATCTCATCATCGTAACCGAACTGGATGATGGAGTCTGGGACGCGTTTGCGTTGTTCACCCGGATGGATTCTTTTTAGTCAATTACTTACTAGCTGTGCACAGGGCAGTGCAATACAGTCTGCGGTGGCATAAGTAATTGTATGTAAATAAATGTTGGAGGTATAAGAATAGCACAAGACAATGCATAGATAGTAGTAGTAGTAGAGATGCTGCCTGCTTGGTACTGTATGTATGATGCATGTGCCACTTGCTGCATGGCTATTAGTTACTACTACAGAATACTTGGTGCATGCAATGCAACATGGCCACAAGGCATTATATTGATTATTATTATTATTATTATCAGATCAGGTGATGAGTGACTTTGCTTCTTCTTCTTCTTCTTCTTCTTCTTCTTCTTCAAATTGACTATGATATTATTATGGTTATGTGATCAACTTATGTCCTTTTCCCCCTTCCCCTCTCCCTCCACAATCCTTCCCCCCCTGCGGTCCCTATCCAGGGCTGATCACCTTGCCTATCCATATTAACCGCTGCCCTGAACATCCCGCGCCCTCAATCACATCGGCTGCTTTCCCCCAAACACCCAATGAAACTGCCGTCCAATGGAACCCTGCCGCGCAGGAGTGTTGGATACTTACTACTACTACCAGTAGGAGTATCATCTCCCCCCCTCATCTTCTCTCCCCTCTCCCATTCCTTCAGCCATCCCAATGCCTTGTTTTGACAATCTCAAACTTCCTTTTTTATTCCTTTCCTTGATTCCATGCAATTCCCAAACGCAAGAACTCCCGTCGAGCCGCTAAACTTGGCCCCGACATCACATCAGATGAGCGCCCTTTTGAGCCCATGCGCGTCCCACTTGTAGCTTTCTCTCTCTCTCTTTCACTCTCACGAGAAGAGGATCCCCGCCTGACGACGCACCGATCATGTCCACGGATCATCTGGTACCGACCAATCCCCTCCTGTAAATCTGTCGCGCGCGTAGTAGCTTTCTTTCTTTCGCCTTCATAACAACATTCCCCCCTGGTCGGCACACTGACACTGGCACGCGCTTACTCCCTCCCTCCCCTTAATCGACGAACGAAAAGACCACCACAAAGAGAAGGAGGGGGGTCCGCCTGACCCATATACGCACTAGCCACCAATGTTACGCTGAAACTCTTGTCCACTTCTCCATCGTACACTTAAAACGCTCATCCTTTTTTCCTTTTCTTCTTGCTGCAAAGAAAAAAAAATCCCTTGTTATATAGATAATCATCGAAACATCACTTCCCCGCTGTTTCATGCGTTCTTGGTGCCTTTGACCACTTCTCCCCTGACCTTCGTCCAGTCGATATCATTGTCAATGGCTTCGTCAACCTCTCCGCATAATACGACGTTGTCGCCTCGGATCAGATACAGCCCATGCTCAATCTGGGAGCTGGGTTCCGGGTCGTCGGGGGTCCGGATGATTCGCTCGATCGTATTCAGGAGAACCAGGTTCGTTAGCTGGTCGGTGGAGAGTAATGTTCCCAGCAGTGTGCGGCCGTCAACCGTCAGGATGCATACTTTCTCTATACTCCGGGGGAAAATAACTGCGTTAGCACTGACCAAGGGACTGAATACCAGACATGCAGCAAAGTCCTGGTAAAAGAATAAGACTTACTGTTGATATAAGAGTGAAGCGACATGATGATCAAATGTGCGAGGGTGAAGTACTATTTGAAGCACCAATATCCCGAGCGGAAAAACAATCAAGGTAACAAAAAATGCACCACCACTCAAGGTGACCTAACCCAGGCAAGTCGTAGAAAAGACGATCCGGAGAATAACCACAGTTCCGTAACAAAGTCGAATGCACTCTGTTTGCACAAGATTTGAAGCTAGTAGCTTGACTGGCAGCAAATACTTCGTCGCCGCGTTCCGATCGTTAAGCTGGAGGGCAATCTGCTCACTAAGCTCCGAACTCGGCCAGCTGTTCTGTACAAATGAGGAGAGTCGTGTAAAGGACGCGCTAATCGGGAGGGACAAGGTATATCTGTGGAAGGAAGAACAGCAGCGAGGTCTGGCCTGGGATGTTGTGACTGCAGCGGCGTGCTTCTCCGGATCCTCACAGCTTCCATGCGGCGCCCACTGATCACGTGATTGGAACTGTCCCGTGCTGCGCATTGGCGATCACGTTTAATTGATTGATCAGATAAGGAGCTATGATTGTTTCACTATGTATTATCTGGTCCAGTAGTTCAGCTGGTACAGATTGGTATAATGTCATATACTACGTACAGAGCGTGCAGGTTGTGATGCAATTGACCTGAAGACCAATCTTCATTCCGTAAACACCCTACGATCACTAACAATATGCGAATTGCTAAGCAAATCCACAAGTCTGGAGAAAGATACTAATCTACCACGCGTCTCGCCGCAACACTTCCCTTACCCAATCAATGCGCTCAGATCCAATGGCACACTGCTGCCTCGTCCAGCCCGATAGCGCCTGGTGCCTCCCACAAATGGACGAGGCTTGGGCAATAAGCCTTCGCTTTGGAACTTGAACCGATGATCGTCTACCCGCATAATGCCATGTCCGCCTGGACTGCGAGGGCTTGATCCCGGTGACGGCCCGCCGTTGCTGAGGGTATAGGCGCTCGGGTCCAGGGTAGAACGGTCTGGTTGATGAGGTGGAGGAGGTGCTATGCTAGACGGCAGAGGTGATGGCCGCGACGGTGGCTCGCTGGGAGGAGCACTGGGAGGAGGCGGAGGGGGGGCTGATGGGGCCGAGGCCGCTGGTGGGGGAGGAGGTGGTGGCGCATGTCCGAGAGCATTTCTGGCAGCTTGTACGGCGATAGACGCAGCAGCTGTGCCGTTCGGCAGCTGTGGAGCAGACGCGCCGGGAGGAGGAGGGGGAGGAGGTGTAGAGCGTGCAGGCGCCGGGGGAGGTCGGGGAGCAGCCGCCGGAGGTGGTGGCGGAGGTGCAACTGGACTAGCTGAGGGAGGTGGAGGTGGAGGAGGTGCAGGTGCAGGAGGTTTTCTTGTAGATACTGGAGGCGGCGGCGGGCCTTTGGCGGAGCCGGGCAATGGTGGCGGTGCGCGCGGGGGAGCGTCAGGGGCGGATCTGCTGGACGCAGTCGAAACCGTCGATGACGGCCTGGAAGCAGGTCGCGGGGGTGGTTTCCGGAGGTTTGCAACCAACGGGTTCACTGGAGGAGTAGGAGGCGACTCCGTTGCAGGAGGGCGTGGTGGAGGTCGAGCACCTGGCGGTTTGGGGGCGGACATAGCAGGGGGCGGGGGAGCGCTCCGCGAACCATCCGTATCTGATCGATATGGGGAGTCCCGATTAGCTCCAGTGTCAACGCCTCCCCGACTGCGCAACTTAGGCATGCCTCCAGCAAAGAGGCCTCCAAGTTGAGGCGCCGCCGGGGCACCCGCCACTGCATCACCTCCTGAACCAGTATCGCTGTTGCTTCGTAGCCTGTTCGCTGCCTGTGCCGGAGGGACGGGTGGTGCAAGCCCTGTCGGAGGCTTCGCCATGCCCGGAACTGGCGGAGCGCTTGGAATTGCAGGACCGGAAGACTTCGCTCCTCCACCACTGACCATGGGCGCCGACCTGTCGTTGGTCACGGTCTTCTTCAACCTTGCGCCTTTGTGGATATCGGAAAGCAGTGCGCCCTATACAAGGCATTAGCAGTCGATAACTTGCCTAGACTAGCAGACAAGACATTCTTACCCGGCCCTTAGCTTCTGAGCCAGAGGGTCTGCTGGGCAGATTCCCCGCGGGGGGAGGAGGCGGGGGAGGACCTCCCATCCCTCCGGGCGGCGGCGGCGGCGGCGGCGGAGGGGGAGGCATGATGTTTGTAGACGATGAGGTATGACGCTTGCAATCGGGAGGGAGTAATGAGTGGGTAGACGATCACGACGGGATCTAATCTGCCGGGGCTGGCTGAATCATTTGAGGCCTGCTGTTGCCAGAGAGAGGGTGGTGTTGAAAGAAAGCAGCTGCCTACGGGGCGTTGCTGATGGAGGAGAAGCAGGAGAGTTCCAGAGGGACGTCAGGTCGATGGACGTCAGGTCGATGGACGCCAGACAGCCGTTCCTGGAGACCCGCTTTTGGTGGCGGCAGTAATTTAGTTGGTGCCCTCGCCGCCTTGCGCATCTCCCCGTCTTTCTCTCTGGCCCATCAGGTAGTTTTCCCTCACCACCACTACCACAACAGCATCAGCAACAACCATGCTCCCTACAAGAGGCATTACCCTCAGGGGCCACAAGAGCTCTCGGCCCCAAGC
This sequence comes from Aspergillus neoniger CBS 115656, assembly GCF_003184625.1. Classification (NCBI taxonomy): domain Eukaryota; kingdom Fungi; phylum Ascomycota; class Eurotiomycetes; order Eurotiales; family Aspergillaceae; genus Aspergillus; species Aspergillus neoniger. The sequence goes on from NW_020291129.1 coordinate 1,068,875, forward strand.
TTTAGCCTGCCAGATTTGCCAATTATCCGCACCTCCCGCGCCCATTCATCAATCCGTACGATCCTATGCATCCAGTCCGTTGACCCGGAATGCGCGCCCAGGCCAATTGCGACCCCAGATAAGCCCGAAAAGCTTCTTGACTTCGGCTACATACGCTTCTACCCCTAGGAGGCTTGAATCTACCAAATCCGGCCACCTCACGCCAGCGGACTTCGAAGAAGCTGTGGACCAGATCGCCCACGAATGTGCCGAACTCAGCGAAACGGACTCTGTGCCCCCCAATGACAAGGTCGTGCAACTGCTACAAAAATGCCAACGAATTGCCGAAGTTATGGTCCACCCGGAGCAGGACACCGGCAAGAGCCAACAACCAGACGAGATCTCATCCCTCCTAGACCTAGAGGAAGGGAAGAACTCCGCTACCCGGAAACAAAAGCAACAGATGACCACCACACTGCCCCGAAAGACCCCCGAACAGATCATTGATCAGCTCTGCAAATCCGTCCATGACCTCTTGACAGACGAGAAAGTATTCATCTCCCCCGAAGCCCTGACCTGTTACACCAAGATCCACGCTATGCTCAAACGTCCCGACCACTTCCCGGAAATCTTCCATCTATACGCCAACAAACCAGTCCCCGAGGAGAACAGCTCCCCTGTCCGATACCACAAGGCCAAACCTAAGAGCATCAACAGCGCCGTGCCCGTCGAGCTCGCGGACATGGCTCTCGATGTCGCTATCGCCCAGCGCAACCTCTCCCTAGTGTTGGCCATTATCGACACCACTTATAGCACCCCGGCGTTCCGTCGCGCCAAGGTCTTCAAGAGGGCGGCTGTCCCCTTGGGTGGAATTGCTGCTGCGCCTGCGGCTTGCTATACCCTTGCTTCGTGGGCCTCGACGCTGCAGAACACAATGGACCCTAGCACAGCGACAGGGATCGCTTTTGCAGCGGGTCTGGCATACATGGGTGGAGTCACGTCAGTTGGTATTCTGGCCATCACGACGGCGAATGACCAGATGGAGCGGGTTACCTGGCAACCGGGTGTGCCGCTGCGACACCGTTGGGCCCGTGAAGAGGAGCGGGCTGCCTTCGACAAGGTTGCACTTGCATGGGGGTTCAAGGATATCTACATGCGAGGTGAAGAGGAAGGCGAGGAGTGGGAGAGTCTCCGAGAATTTATCGGCATGAGGGGAATGATTCTGGACCGGACGGAGTTGATGCCTGGAATGCAATGATACTATACCATACGCCTTTTGTATCTACTGTACCATACTACCATCTACAATAGAAGCCTACACCACACCACCTCCAACTCATTTTGAAAGATAAATAGAGACCAAAACCCAGGATCACATTTATAATCCACACCATAAGTAGCTAAACTATGATACGAAACACAACCCTACAATCCCAGTCCCTAAAAAAAAGGGTGTCGTACCCCCAGCGTGACACATAAACTTTTTTCTTTTTATTTATTCATAAAGAGAAAAGAGAAAAAGCGACCCGCTTAGTACAGACGCTTAGGGGGAGACATGGTAGCCTTGAGGACAAGGCTACCAACGTTCTGCCAACCCTTCTTAAGCAGGGAGACAAGGTAGTTGATGGCGAGCATGGTGTTAGCGACCAGCTCGTCCTCAGTCATACCGACGTTGCCGACGGCAACACCGAGGCAGAGAACCTTCTTAAGCTGGAACTTGATGGTGGACTTGACCTCGTTGACCTTGTTGGCCATGTCCTCGGCGTGAGAGACGGGGGTAGGGAATTTACCGGCTATTCATTCATTAGCACCACACGATTCATGCAGTAATACCCCTCAGGGAGGTATTTGGGGGTGGGGGAAACTCACCCTTAGAGAGACCAGGACCCAAGAGACGGGGAATCTGCTTGATGAGGGTGTCGGAAGCAAGGAAAGCATCGTACTTGCGAGCAAGCTTCTTGATGAGCTTCTTGTTCTTGTTCAGCTTCTTCAGGTCGTCGGCGGACATGGCGTCAATGCCGTGGTGCTTGGCACGGTCGAGATCGTGCTGGTCACCAAGAACACTATCCTTTCATCAGTATTCTATCCTTTCTCTCTCTCTCTCTGTCTTATTCCGAAGGTATTTCTCCGGTGGTGATGGTGGTATCATACCAGATGGTCATGTTGGGACGGGGAACGGTAGGCAGCTTGATGGTACCAGAGAAACGCTTGTCACGCTGGGGGTCGTAGTTCTTCAGACCGATCTGAAGCTCGACGGTCTCGAGGAAGTTCCTCTTCTTCTCATTCTGAGAGTAGTTGAGCAGCTGCTCGATGTTCTGGCGCACTCCGGCTGTTCACGAATCATTAGCATCCTTCATTCATCATACATATAACACATCCTGCTGTGATATGAAGATGCAACATACCGACTGTGATCTTAGACATGGTGCTGACAGTCTTCCAAAAGAACTTGAAATCCTTATGGTGTGGCTCTGCGCTGAATATCGGGTCAAAAGATCAAAAGAGGGAAGAAAATCAGGCCGGGCGCCGCGCTTGGAGGGCCGTGAGAAAATCCGTTACGACTCCGCTTTGTGTGTGGATGGGTCTAGCGGGTTTGGGTTTAGCGCTGCCCTAATTTGCATTTGCTGAGTCAGGTGCATGAACTGCTGTTGTGCGGGCCGTTGTGAACATCACAATTGGGAGGTCTACTTACTCCGTACAGAGTTAGTCAGTGATTGGCCCATGATAATCTCTCAGGTATTACTAGTTATAGTATGCTTGTTTGATTTCGACGTAATTCTGATCTTTTAACAGGTGGAGGTATACTTTACAACACGGACAGATTCGTTACGTAGACATATGATGGCTACCGAGGATAGAATGCTTCCCATACTCCGTTAACGTACTAGAGAGTATCATAGTTCACTATGCGCTACTGAATATCTAATTCTAAAACAAGAACGCTAATCCCAAATTTGCCTTCGCTCTATCCGCAGCTGGTAGATTCTCATAACCGAGACAATTGCTCGCCCACTTACCAACTCACAGTTTAGCCTGCGCCTGTATCTGCTCATCACTCACCAAGCCAGCTTCAATAGCCTTGATCTGCAGAGCCAGGAACTTGGAATAGATCCGACACAAGGCAAGATTTCCGCCCATGTACCAGAAACCGGGGTGTCCGCTGGGGCGCCACATCTATAGAAAGTGCTTGTTAGTGATGACGAAGTTGAAGCAAGCGGGAAGAAGTACGTACTGCGTTGATTTCTCCCTCCTCGTCTAGATCCCAGACATCTCGACATCGGTCCGCAACACGGTCACCTAGTACTTTCCGTACCGTCGTGCGCATATTGTCGTAACCAGTCGCGAGGACCACGACATCGGCGGACAAGGCTGACCCGTCCTTCAAAACAAGGCCGGATTCCGTAAAATGAGAGATTCCCTCTGGGCTACGCTTAACCTTGATCTTTCCCGAGGCGATGAGCGGACTGCAGCCAACATCGATGTAGTATCCACCGCCGCGAGTCATATATGCACGTCCAAGACCAGCACCGTTGACGCCAAAGTCCAGTGCGAAACCAGCCTTTTCAAGGCCACCGAGGAGATCTTGCTCGGCATGCGCCACGCGCCTGGTGAAATGCTCGCCCAGGGCAAACTGGACAGGGAATGGAAGACATTCATGCAGCAGGTCGGCTTCTTCGGTAGGAGGTCTGCAAGAGTTAGAGGCCTGCGGGTTCGAGACAGGGATAAGACGTACCCGTAATCTTCGTGTTGACCCTCATGCATCATGAAGATACCCTTCTCAACGGTAATGACATAAGTCCCGCGCCGTTGCAGCATAGTCACCTGCGCGCCATTCTCGCAATAGTTCTGCGCGATATCATGGCCGCTGTTTCCAGTGCCGACCACGACGACCTTTTTGCCTGCTACCTCGTAGTGGGATGCATCTGTGTGCTGGCTGCCGTGGTATACTGTGCCCTTGAACTGCGACTGGTTTTCGAAGCTGGGAACTAAGGGTTCTCCTGAGTGTCCCGTGCACCAGATCAGGTGGCGTGGGCGCAGTGTACGCTCACTTCCATCGCCGCGGACTACCACCACAGTCCACTGCTTCTGGGCATCATCGTAGTCGGCAGATTTGATGGAGGTTTGAACCCAAACATTCAGTTCCATGATCATAGCATAAGCCTCAAACCAGTCGGCTAGTTTGTCTTTGGGGGTAAATTGCGGCCAGTTCTTCGGAAAGGGAAGGTATGCCATATGGGTGAATTCTGCAGGGTCATGGGTTACGAGGGTCTATGAGTACAGGTCAGACGGCGAGTCAGGTTATGTGTATCGCAAGCGTAGCTCACCCTATAGCGCTTCCGCCAATTATCTCCGATACGTTCATTCCGGTCGACGATGAGATGCGATATCCCGAGAGAATTGAGCCGAGCGGCCATGTTGAGACCTGCCTGGCCTAGAAGTTGACTGGTTAGCTTATTCCTACTGCACGAAAGGCGAGGTCTGCGTACCGGCTCCAACAATGAGGGTCGTAGGCTCTTCTTCCTTGAATTCAATTGTCCTCTGGCGTCGCTCGAGCCAGTTGCCCTGGTTGAGTCCACCAGGCATTGTCTCGATCGTGCCGTATGCTCTTCTGATGCCCAATGGCTCCTCGAATTCCTTCAATTCTTGCAAAGTTGTATACATCGCATATGCCTTCCACTCTCCTGCGTCGTTCTGCGTCAGATGAATGACCCCGGAGCCACGCCCCACACTAGTCTCGAAGAAGATGATGGAGTTTATCCAGTTCAGCCCCTCCGCGGGGCTTTCCATCCTGGGCTGGAATTTGCCCTCATGCTGCAGACGCAGAGCAGAAAGACCCGCGCGAGGCTGATTAGCAGCCAGGAAGTCTTGGATCTTCGCGCATCCCTGGATGGTACGAAAGTCCCAGACCAACGCGAGCATGTCCCTCCACCAGGAGTCCTCATGGAAGACTCTTCCTAGCTGGGAATAGTTCCCCGTGGCGAGAAGAACCTCCAGATCGGTGATCCATCGCTGGGCAATAGCTCGAGGATCTAGCGGACCGATAGAGGATGGTGTTTTAGGGAGCTGGATCACGTAGTTGCTTTGAGCAAGAGACATGACGGGGAGTAATCCAATGTCACTGTATCTTCGTAGATGTTGTCGAGAGATGGAGCGGCTGGGGCGGGAGGGCCAAGTTGAAGTCTACGAGCCCCTCGTTGTATAAATACCCCGAGCTCTCCACATTGGACCCATAGTTCCATTGTTGAACACAGCTGACGAGGGGGAGCGGAACCCGCTCGGAGAATTAGCAGATGGACATGCTCCGATGGGACGCAGTGGACCGCAAAGAAGTCCGGGGATGATGGATCATATGGGGACCTCGAGGCGAGTCCCACTCGTTTCTCGTCTATGGACGTAATTCGTGGCAGTCTCGAGTGGAGTGTTGAGCAGCAGCAGCTGTCAGTTGTCACTGATAGGAGTCCATCGTGGCCATCGATCATTCATCAATAAATTCAACCGATGATGGGATGGAGGGGGGAAGTTTCCAGTCTGGGCCTGGCGATGATCCAGCGCCTAAATTGCCCGAATTGGGAAGTTATCCTGATAAGCCCAGGATCTCTCGGCACACTTACCCCGCAAAGTGTTGATGCCTCTCATCTCCATCTGATGAAAGATACTATCTACTCCATGTCTTTGCTTGTTGGGAGTGGAAAGGCACCTAAACTCAGCAACATGAAGTGGACACCCTGTTGATGGCTGTGCGGGTGGAATATATATATGACAAATAGCTTCTAGGAAGATTTGTGAAACTGACACCTTTGTGTCTTCGCTACAATATCCACCAATAATGGTAAGTAGTATACGGTCTCGAATATGCTAGCTTGGCTTAGTATCTAATATGACAAGTAGATTTTCCGCCAGTCATTTTGGTCTGTCAGAGGCCATCCACAAGACACACTCTAGAACGCTGTGAATAAACATTTGCCAAATGAGAGAAAATCAGTCAAGCCATGAACTGTGGCATGTCTAGGGGTAGCAATCATGCCACGGAACTAGCTGAGATACATTCCTGCTTGGAAATCCAAGGCATTGTTGCTCTTACTCTCAAGGCATCCAGAGTTGCTCGTCAGAGCTTGCTTCACTCAGACTACCTACTCGCCCCATGCTTAGTAGTCTTGACTGCTCACATGTATCCAATGAGTAGAAAGTCGGGCGTAATGGATGCTGAACAGGATGAAAAACAAGCAACTGAGTTATACTGAAAAGCCAAGAAGGCACACTACTAAACGTGCTAGGGGAATGTGTCGAACCGTTGAGCTCAATAAAAGCCCAGAGAGGGGATCCAAATCGATACCCCGTGACTGCCTGAAAACTAACATTAAGAATAACCTCGCCATTGACAACCTTGACAGCAACTCAGTTCAACTCTCAATCTCCAAGGAATTCATAGCAGGACAATGCCGGTGTAACCTGCCCGAAACCGTTTCTCTGACAGCCCCCATGGACATTCCAATAATCCCCATGCATCCGGCTTTCCCTCCCAATCCGGATCCAACAAATCCGGATCATGGCAAGGGATGCAACCACCGATTCACAATACACTCGGTGAATGAATGGATCATTGTCTCACCAATGTGTCCCCTTACACCGCCATGCATAGTCCCTTATAAAGCGGTCCCGGAATCAAGGGGGAAGAGGGGTTACAGAAAAACAAAGACACTGACTGCCAACTCGCCGAATTCGTCCATTGTTGACCGCGATCGTCGTTCTTTCTTCATTCAGGTACCACAGTTCTCCTCCTGCATTTAGTTATATACTTATATACTACCTGCAAATCCTTCACAAACCTGCTCAAACCCTCTCACCCACTAATTCACTCACGCATTCTTAGAAAGCCAAACTTGCTCGCGAAAACAAAGATGCTATTCAGATCCGCCCTCCTCGCAACCGCTTTGTGCCTCTCCGCCACGGCTGCGGCGAACACCAATGCCCCCGTCGTCACTGACAACGATGATGTGACCTACTACGCGCAGCTACAGCCCAAGGATAACACCACTGTCCGCGGGTCTGTGACCATTTTGCCTAAGCCTAGCGGCGTGGGTGTCCTTGTTTCGGCGCACTTCTGGGGAATCCCCGATAATGAACAGCAGTTGGGTACGCTTACTTCCATTTCCTCCCGCTCCTTCATATCGATCCATCAAATGGGGCTTGTGTTTAGAGTTTCCATACGAATCCGAACCCAAACTCAAACCTTGAGTTAATAGCAAACTTACACATCCATACTGACCTATTTTTGAAATGATCAGTCTACCACATCCATCAAAAGCCAGTCCCTAAGGACGGAAACTGCTACAGCACCGGCGCCCATCTGGACCCTTACGGCCGCGGCGATGCTACGCCCTGCGACATCAACGCTCCCCAGACCTGCCAAGTCGGCGACCTCAGCGGCAAGCATGGACCGATCTGGGCACCCGACAACGAGGAATTTACTACCACGTACACTGACTGGTTCCTCTCTAATGTGGAGGGAGAGCCTGCTTTCTTTGGAAACCTCTCATTGGTCGTGCATGCGGCGGATAACTCGCGCCTGGCGTGTGGAAACTTTGTGCAGCTGAAGTAAGACTGGATTGATGAACAATTTCTGCTTGGGACTTTAATGTATTGTTGGGCTGGTGTTGTAATTGGGTTAGGTTTGGATTTAATACTTAACTATCGGCATGGTACGTCCTTGCCTATGTGAGACTCTGCACACAGCCCCGAGGTGTTCGTTTTGGAGCGTTTAGCTACTAAGCAGCCTACAATAACTTAATGAATTATCATAGCCTCGCGCTCAAAGCCTTCCCCCCTCTCTAAAGAACTTTCTGTTGAAATATTCTGCATTGAGTGTGCAATACATGAGCATCTTGATGAGATGCTGCTCAGAACCTTAACAATACCATATCCCTCTCACGGATTGATTACTTACAGACTGAAGATGGAAGATTTTTCTTCTTCCCCCCTCTCGGTATCCTGCCAGATTAGAGTAGTAGATTGATTTTGTATCAAGCGTCAATAATGACAGTAATACATTCTATTACTCTGTGTAGCAGGGAATTGAGCACTAACATCACAGTAAGCCGACTAGGAATAGTAACAGAATGCGCAGATCTGCAGTAAAGAACAAAGTAACCAATCGAGAGCACGAGGAATTCAAGTGGAAATAGAATTCAGCGTCACTTGACTATCCTTACTAAAAATCGTCTTACAATGCATAGAAATCTATTACTGTAATAAGTAGTTTCTATGTCTCTGACTTACTATTTTCGTTTTAAGGAAAGAAATATTGGCAATCATCGATTGATCGTGTTTGTCATTGATTGTATATGGAACGATAGTCGTGATCCTCTTGATTGTATACGTACGTTGTAGTCATAACAAATATATCATATCATGGGCGCAGACAGACAGTACGAGATCGAAATGCTGCGTTTGCTGCATTGTCCGCGGCGACTGGCGTCCATGCCTAGCCTATACGTGCATGCTCGTGTTCAGTAAGCATTGCTCGTCCACATGCCTCCCACCGTGCCAAAAGGAAAAAAGTCCCGCGGAAGTGGCTGCATGCTGACTGACGGACCATCCAGGTACGGTCATGCCTGAGGCGGGCAGCCAATGGTGGCGTTTCTTACGCGATATTAGATAGCTGGGGCTTTTAATGGCATACTCTTGACCAATGAGCACTTCAGGTGGGTTGTCCATCTAGACTCTCAATCCGACTTTGGATCGCCTGCTCGTCGTATTGGCCTTCTTCGCCCTCATATTCCTTCAAGACTACGGTCCGCATGAGCCGTCGCGGCGCCCGGCGACCTGTAAATAGCTCGAACTGGGCGAAACCTTGCTCCGGGAGGACATCTAGTCCGTCCAGAGCGACCCAGCCACGGTGCGAAAGTGCTCGGATTTGTTTCATCAGTGGGGTATTGAGCGTTTTATACGCCAGCTACATATTGGTTAGTAACGTTCATAAAAAAGGGCGTAAACACAGTGGTTTATAAACTGACCTCCACGACCACGCCTCCCGTTGGGCTTTCGAGCCACTGCACTGGCATCTCAAAGTTTGGGGCCGGCTGCCCCCCGATGCTGTGAGTTGGGATACATGAGCAGACGACGGTCGGCTGCTTGTAGTTGGCAGGCCAGCTGTCCTGTAGAGTTCGCAGCACGTGCACCTGAGGCCGTGCCGCTGACCCGGCCTGGCCTGGCGAAGGGAGGTTCTGGCGATTATAGTGGTAGGCGAGCTTTTCGGCATTCGCTATGGTCCGGTTGTAGACGAAGATATTCTGCACTCCCAGGTGTATCATGGAGTAAATGGCTGCGCGGGCCATGCCACCCGCGCCAATAACTAGCCCAGTAGATGACGGGCGGATGGCATTTGCGGGTGACAAGCCTCTTCGGAAACAATTTCCAATTCCGATCCAGTCGGTATTGTCTCCATGCAAGGCCTTGATCGGTCCTGCGCGACTCTTCTCCATGTACAGCGAGGAATTATCGGCGTCGAGGGCCTTGTCTCCCAGCCTCCGAATAGGAATTAGCGTGTTCACGGCGCCAATGGCTCGAGCATGTGGCGACATGGAATGCAGCAGCGGAATGGCTTCTGTTTTGAACGGCAGACTGACACTAGTGCCACCAAAATGCGGGTTTTCTACCAACTCATTGAGGCCTCGCAGAGACGACGACTGGTGGAGTTTGTAGTGATGCGGCATTCCGCATCGCTTATAGGCGGCGTTATGCATGGCAGGAGACAGACTGTATGTGATGTTGGCACCGAAAACAAAGAAATGTAAGGGATCCAAAGTGAATGAGGCGTACAGCGCCTCCTGTGCCTCACGGAGGGTGATACACGGCAATCCTTTCGATTGCGTCTCGGCGACCATTGACGGGTGAGTGACAGGGGTCAACGTCGGGTTGAAGCAGCATGACAACCGGCCCAATGGGCCCGTATTATACGCAATGATAGGCAGTTGCGGGGCCGGAAGGGACTTGATGTAATCGCGAAAGCGTTGCACAGCAAAGTTGTCGTCGATTGTCATCGCCGGCTGTGTGAGCCGAACCATGTCGCATCCTAACCTTTTGGCTCGCTCGTAGAGCTCCATATATTGTGCGTCATCCCAGCCCCGCGCCGGTGGCTGCACGGCAGCAAAGTGCCCAATAACTTTGCTCGACCCTTTATAAGCTATGACCTGTGAAAGTACCTTGTCGTCGTAGGACATGTCTACTGTCACAAACTCCGGGGCTAATCGTAGACCGTGCTGTACTAATTTGAGGTACTCTGCATCCGACCGCCGCGAGGGATCCTTGTGTTCTGCGCTCAAGCCATAACGACATACATTACTCTCCACGTTGTATATTAATGGAACGACCGTGTTCCGTCGGACATTGGCTACCGCCCGACTGATGTTATCGGCAAAACTCGAGTCCAGGCCGAGATGGGAGGAAGGTGGTTCGGCGACATCCAGCTTCAGCTCAAACGCATCAGAGGTCGACTCTAGCTCCTCAATGTCCAGATCACGTTCTAACATGGATGAGATAGGGACGGTCACGGCATATGTGTAGGTGCGTGATTCGACTGGTTGCATCGATAGAGGGAACGAAGAGTTATGACGACTGAGGTCCGTGGAGTCGCCCGTTGCGAACGCAATGAAACAAAGAAAATCACGCTGTAGTTGTTTGAGGGTCAGGAAAGGAGTGATTGCTTGTACTCGCTGATCAAGCTCCGATTCCAACGGCGAGTCTTGGTGGCCGTCTTTTGGAAGTGAGTGGTCCGCGATGCCCTTCTCGGAGACATTGAAGAACTCGAGATTGGAACATGCGCGATAGATGGGCCCCGAGAGTTCCAGAAAACGACGAACTTTGTCTGTGCTCCACGCTTTCAGATAAGACTGGATGCTCTCGGGGTCTCGGAGGACGTAGATAACCGGATGGGTCTTCGCGTACTCCCTCAACAACGTCTGCCCGCTGCGCTCCATGGACCCAGGCCCGCATGCGATGACGCAGCCCTCTTGGTTTTCGGAGAGCATGGACTCCATCACCCTGGCTTCCTGCTGACGATACTCGACCAAATCAAACTCCTTCTTGTAAGAAGCACGTGTACGGCCGGTCACCTGCTGAAAATACCGGTCTGCATCGATCAGTCGCCTACCCGAGGTGGCCGCCAGAATGACCGCTAGACTGGACTTTCCCGTGCCGCGGATTCCGGTCAACACAATGGACGCATTGGGAGCGAATTTCCTCTGAGCCTGGAAAGGCCCGTCAAAGGAGACTGGCGACTGACGATTGGAATTCAGCTCGCGCAAGGAAGCATTCAACCATGGCGACGCCTCTGAGTGTTCCGTCTGAGGAGCGGAATTGACACGGGGACGCGGAGGAGCATCGTCGCTGGGGGTAGGATCTACTGCATGGGGGGTATTCGAGGTGAAAGGGAGATGCGACAAGCGTCTGCTGTTCTGTTGCTCGACCGGACCTTCCAGCTCGTCTAGCTTGCGTTTGGGTGGATTCACGAGGATGGACATTTCGTGCACAGGAATTTTTGTTCAGGCTATACACGAGAAATCACGATACTGAGAAGAGGGCGATTATTAGACCCACGCATGGCGTAGGACGCGAGAGCCGAGAATTAGTTCCTGCAGGACCGACCGGGCGCATTCGAAGGTAAGCATTGGTTTGAAAAGGTCACGATGAGCCTGCGGAGGAGCAATCCAACTACTTGTGTGAGCGACGTAATAAGAAGAGGGCGGGAAATGCTCAAAACCCAAGAGTGTGGGGAGACATGAGCTAAGGAGGTAGTGTAGTGTAGAGGGGGGGGGTGGGAAGGGAAGGGACAAGGAGGGACGAACCTGGAGTGGCTGCAGTGCCAGGAAGGGACTGGGCGTGTTTGACGAGAAGGTGGAGATGGAGAATAACTACTGTTAGTAGAATAGTCAAGAGTGAGTAGTGAGGAGGAAGACGGAAGTGCGATCGAACCGCGGGGAAGAAACGACTGCCGAGCGAGTGGATACACTTTTGGCTCTCCAAATTCCAAAAGTGGTTGCGGACAAAGGCTCTGCCGTCGCTGGGCTGTATTTTTCGTATGCCTTTCGTACCTCATGTTACCGCCACGTCCGGATGACCCGGAATGACTCCGGCGGCCGAACAACCAAGTTGTTAAGGAAAGTTTAGTAGTAGTACTTTGCAGTAGACTTGAGTTAATTCAACTGAGTTTAGTTAACTGGGATGTGCCTTGTTCCTTGTCCTTGCATTGATACCCCGCGGGGAGGGCAGCTCAATCCCCAGCCAGCAATTGACCTAATACTCTTAGTTACATACTGAAATGCACACGCACTTTGGGTGCGGCTGGAATATGCCATGCGAACACAAGACTGGGTTAACCAGTAATAGTGGTAGTAGACGGGGGAAAGGTTAGTAAAGGGTCTGAAAATGCTGGAATCTGAATGGCTCTCCACACCTTCTCTTCCCCAAGTTCTACTAACACTTGGCTCCCTCTCACCCCCGGGCTCTTCGGACAACTTCCTAATTCCCGAACTGGACCAAAATCTCCCACATTATGATTCCACTATCCACAATCCACAATCCACACACACATAAGAAAGATTCATAATTTGATTACATTTGATTTCGTATTACCAAATGGATCCCCCCATCCCCGGCGCTTTACTCCATCTTGTCCACCGGGGACACTTAGCGTTTCCAATCCGTGGGTTCTGATGGGCCTCTTTGACCTCTTTTTGCCTTTCACACTTTCCACCACCAGTAGCACTTAGCTTTACACAAGTAGTATCCCCAATCGCGATGCAGCAAAAGTGGCCTATGGGGGCGGGCGCTGACGCTCTCCCACCCGCGGGTAAGAAGTTAGGGCCGGCCTTTTCCCCAACTTTCCTCCAGCCGTCATGTCCGGCCAACTTTTCCTTTCTCCGCTCTTAGATCTCTCCCTCTCGCTCTCCTCTATTCTTTTCCCATATTCCATTCTTCCCCCCCATCGGTCCGTCCTTTTGTCTTACTTTGACCTTACTACCTTCCCCTTCTCTATTAGCTGCCTTTTCATCATCCCTATTCTATCTGACCGCCACCACTTTAGTTTCCTCCCCCTTCCCTGTTTGTGTTTCGCAGTCGCCCGCTCACTGGCCCTCGCCTAATTGTTCCTGCGGTGGGGCGGCCTCCAAGGGCCAATTTATGAGGTACTACCTGCCGCCGGCAAAGGATTCATCTCTTCGGCCACCCTCTCTGGAAGATGAACATGCGTCCGGAATTACCATCTAGTGGACCGTTGGATAGACGATCATGAACAACGACACGCGCCAAGCCTCCGGGCCTGGTAGCAAGTCAAAGCGGCGATTGACTGACGTCGAGGAAAATAGCAAGCAGAGTCCTGCTGCAGATGACTTCGCCTCTAACCCCAAACGCCAACGTGTCTCCCGGGCTTGCGACAGCTGTCGCTCCAAAAAGGACAAATGCGATGGCGTGCAGCCCGTGTGCTCGACTTGCGCCTCGCTCTCGCGGCCCTGCACCTACAAGGCCAATCCTAAAAAACGAGGCCTTCCGACCGGCTATATTCGCACCCTTGAGTTACTATGGGGACTGGTCTTCAATAAGATTCAAGGCAGTGAGGAGGTGGTGCGCACCTTGTTGAAGGCGGCCAACATTCCCAGCCATCTGGCGACGATGGGCAAGGAGGCAGAAGGATCCGATACCCTGTTGTCGTCGTGGAAGAACAGCATCGTCCTGAGAGAGATCGAGCGACTGTTGACGTTTTTGGAACAACCCGAAGAGGACCAAGCAGGTCGTTTACCGGGCGAGAGTGATTCCCCGCAAGATGCTGAAGGAAGCAGCGTCTTGTCAGCGGAAGCGCTGGAGTGGAATCTTCCAGACGTGTTGGGAGAAGGGCGAGAAGGGTCGTTGGCGGTGGTATCTCCTATCAAGACCCCGTCCGCGGTATCGACAGCTAAGGCCTCTGGAGTGCGGATTACGCGGGACTCTGCGACCCAAACGGCTACAACCAACGATTTAGGGGAGGATGCATCGAGTTTGTCGCTGGGTAGGTTGGCACAGCGCCCGCCCGACCAGGCCTCGCTTCCCATCCCTATCCCCCAACTCCCCTCGAACGCTTGGCCCTTGTTAGACATCTACTTCTCCTACACACAATGCTGGTTTCCCATTCTTGAAAAACACGATATTTTGCGAACAGCGTTCCGTCATAATGAAGACGACGCTCAAATTTCCGCCATCTCACCAGGTTCTGGCGATTATGCCGCGCTGTGGGCGGTTCTGACGCTGGCCTCCATTCAGGAGGCCTCGATCTCTACTACGCGACAACTGACCGACTTTGCTGGTGATCGTCCTGATCCAGCGCAGCTGTACGCCACGGCTAGACGCCTCATACCCGAGGAAAACGGGAACCACGAGCTCGGTCACGTGCAGGCATTGCTGATTCTGTCACTGATAAAGCTAGGCCAGCAGGACTGGTCAGCAGCATGGCTACTAGTCGGACAGGCTGTTCGCATTGCTCAGAGCCTTGGATTGAATCAATCCACGGGGCAGTCGAAGAGCGCGGAGGAAGGTAAAAGTGCACCACGGTCTAAGCACGTTTTCCTGGGATGTTTCATCTTGGAGACATTGATTGCGATGCAAACGGGACAGGTGCCGTCGTTGCGCAAGGCAGAGCTCATTAAGATTGGTCCGATCAACGAAGACGGGTTGGAGGAGTGGCACCCGTGGGAGGACCAGACGGGACTGCGCCCAGTCGAGCCGTCGCGCGCTTCATTCCACCGCGGACCTCTCCACGCCTTGAGCACATTCAACCGACTCACTTCGCTGATGTGTATTCTGAACGACTTGTGCTGCTTGAAACAGACGACAACCGGCCCCATCGCACACTTGGAGGCGCTGGAGCGACAACTCCAACTCTGGGTGTCGGCGCTCCCAAAGAGCTATCGCGTTGATCTGCAGACGACACCGATCAAAGTGGCTTCCCCACACATATTTGGGCTGGAGATGATGTACGAGAGCGTCGCTACGAACCTGAGCCTGCAATTTGCGTTGCAGCGGAGCGACCGCAATATGTCAGAGATGCCGCTGAAGAAGCGTGCCACGGAGAGCTCGAAACGGTTGCTCCAGTTACTTCAGACATACATGGAGAACTACAGTCTTTCTGCTACTTGTCCTACGTTTGGTCTGGTTCTCACAAGTGGTCTGTCACCGGCCGGAGAACGAGCGGCACCGCTGCCCTTTGAACTGGACCCCGGCCTCAAAAGTAAACTTCAATCTTTTGCTGCACATTTGGCGACCGTCTGGCATATCAAGGACAGGCCTGACACGACCTTACCGGAGAAGACTCCGGACCTGCCCGCGTCGATAACACCTGCACCCGCCCGACCGAGAAGCCTATCCAACCGGGATACGGGTCCGCTTCACGCTTTCGCTCAGGCTCCGCTGGGCGCGGGCGAGCCGGCACGACGTGTGAGCATGCTGGAGGACAATCGGACCAACATAGCCACACCAGATGCCTTCTTTTCGAACGGGTGGATGCGAACACCCACGGTCGATGACAATGTGGCACTATCTATCCCCACTCCTGCCCCGTCACTGAATATCAACCAAGGCGGCGAGACCGCCCACCCTTCCTCTCAACTCAAAGAATCTGTTCCTCCTAACCATTTGTCTCACCATCCTCGCTCCTCCATCTCCTCTACGAAACCAATCAACGGTACAGGCACACCGCTGATGCCGGACCTGACCTCGCCTTTCCACACCACTGCACCACAGTACCCACCTCCATACGGTGATACCAGTCTCAATTTGGGATCATTTGCCGACATTGACGGATACGGGCCGCCGCGACGACCGCGGATTGCACCGGACTTGGACGCGTTGTTTGATGAACTGGCGTCGCTGGATGGGACTGAAAAGTGAGCTTATCACAATTTGCAAATCAATCTTTACTAACAGCTGCAGGACGGACAATCAGCCGGAGTTCATGCAGAACCTCGGGTTTGTGCCCGAGGCGGGGGTGCCGGAGCTGTACTCGTACTCGAGCCAAGTGGAGCCGTTCCTTCTGGCGCAGACGCAGCAGCAGGTACCTTGCGAGGTGGGCGGGGTCCGACGGGGGTCGCAAGCAGAGGGAAAGAGATGAGCAGTTAGACAATTGACTGCTGCTGTTCATCTCTAACCCACCGGCCTAGTTTCGGTTGACTGCAGTAAGGTATGTACAGAGTGCTATCCAATAAATCCTTGATATTAACTTCCGACGGCAGACAGGCTGCAACCACCGATCCATATTCCGCTCTACCTCTCTCTTCAAACAGCACTGAAAGAGAGAATATGGTCATTGTAGATATGATATACGGCCCAGTATCACTTCACCTGACGAAGTGACCCATCCAAAGGAATGGAAGAAGAAAAGAAAATGCTGGCTTAGTAAAGCCGCGATGAGTGACGACGACCTGAACTGTACATATATGCATATTGCACCGATAGTATACCCATATCATACCATACATAACAAGCTTTTCCTCCACCACACCCCTCATTTCTCATGAAAAAAAAAAGTAGAAGATGAAAAGATAGAATCTCTATAAAATCACAACTTTCCCCCCTCCTTCTTCAACGGTGCCCAATTCCTCGCCACATATTCAACCGCAACCCTATACCCTTGCACGCCCAAACCCACAATAATCCCACTGGCCTTATCACTGAAAAAGCTCTTATGTCTCCACTCCTCCCGCGCATGCACATTACTCACGTGCAGCTCGATGAATGGAATGGATACACCCAGCAACGCGTCCCGGATCGCGACGGAGGTGTGTGTGTATGCGCCGGGGTTGATGATGATCGCGTCGACGGAGCCCCGCGCGGCGTGGATGCGGTCGATGATGGCGCCCTCATGGTTGGACTGGAATGAGGCGAATGTGCAGGAGAGAGAGGTGGCTAGGTCGGCGCATGAAGATTCGATTTGGGAGAGGGTGGTGCTGCCGTAGATGTGGGGTTCGCGGGTGCCCAGGAGGTTGAGGTTGGGGCCGTTGATGAGGAGGATGGATTTGGGGGTGGGAGTTTGCAATTCCATTTTTGGAGATGTAGTAGTATGTATGTGAAAGCTTTGTAGTGGTAGTGTGGTGGTAGTATAAGTGGTAGATGGAGGAAGGAAGTATGGATAGAGGATGTGGTTGGTGGTAGTATGGGTAATGAATGTGTAGGTTTAAGTATTCTACTTCATATGTTATATCTATGGAGATTATCGGGGATGACTTTTACCTAGACTGTTCCCTACTTTCTTCTTACTGAGTAATGTCAGTCCTTGGATTAGGTAGGGTTAGCAGGTTGTTGTTCGCAGGTCTTGGGGTAGGCTAAGGACTTGGCCGGGGCTGAGCGCTTTCCCGGGTTGGGTGCTAGGGGCTGGTGCCGAGGTGCCGAGCGGGGTATTGGAGTGTATTTGAAGAATTGTGGGAGGTGGAGGTATAAGTATAAGAGCTGTAGGCGAGATTACACACAGTGATGGTTAACGAGTCATGAATGACTGATTAGTTATTCGGTGTAGTTCTTGTTGTTGGTCTAGTGGATATGATATCTAGCTGCATTGCAGTGGTTAGTATTGGTATCATTACATGTCACACTAGTACCTAGTACTACTTAAGCTAGGGTTTGTGTGGCAATACCGTCCTTCTTATTCGCTCTCTGGTTGAGTCCACGTGAGCGCACACGCGGTTGAGAAGTTTCCGTCTTTCCCACTAAACATCGGTGTCTGGCCAGTGCATCCCCGTGGGGAATTAGGTATTGTCATTGGCTCATCTCTGCGATCTTCGCTTCTCATCCAGTGACAGTTCCTCCGATTGCGGAGGGAGCCAGTTAACAACAGTATAGACTCACTTAGTAGACAACAATTGGCTCGCTACCTACACCCTTACTTTTGCCCCCCACAACCCGCCATGGCTCTCGTTTCCCTTCCCCTATCTGGCTCCCAAGCTTGTGTCTCCTCCCCCGTGGCGGAAAATTTGCAGTGTAGGCCAGTGCGCAATACGAGGCCTGACCGTGGCTCGTCCTCTCCCCGTGAAGTCTATCCACACCCAATCCTATCTCATCCCATTCTATCTCCCCTGCTCTCTAGAATCCTTCTGGTTGAATCCTGGTTTGCAAAGAAGAGATTGTTTTGCCGCCCTTTGTTTTACCCAACAATCGCTTGGGCGTAGTCTGATATCTGGGGTAATCCTTTGCCTCTTCCCCCAGTCTTTCTCCGCACCCCAGATTTCGATTGTCCGGGGAAGGGCTATATAACCCTGCCCTGGTGACTCCCATCTCCTAAGTCTCTATCAGACTGTTGCATACACAATCTCCCTTGTTGATCATTATTGTAACTGCACTACTACCCATCCATCATCTTCTCGTCCAGACAGACAGACATCATCATGTCTATCCTGTCGATGGTCGAGGACCGGCCTACGCCTAAGGAGGTCTACAACTGGCGTATTTACCTCCTGGCGGCCGTCGCCTCCTTCACCTCATGTATGATCGGTTACGATAGTGCTTTCATCGGCACGACCATCTCCCTCGACTCCTTCAAGAATGAGTTCCACTGGGACTCCATGACCACCGCGAAACAGGACCTGGTCAGTGCCAACATCGTCTCCTGCTACCAGGCAGGCGCCTTCTTCGGTGCTTTCTTTGCCTATCCCATCGGCCACTTCTGGGGCCGTAAGTGGGGTCTTATGGTGTCAGCCCTGATCTTCACTCTGGGGGCGGGCCTGATGCTGGGTGCCAACGGCGACCGCGGTCTGGGGTTGATCTACGGCGGTCGTGTGCTGGCTGGCTTGGGCGTTGGTGCTGGCTCCAACTTCACGCCCATCTACATCTCAGAACTGGCTCCGCCTGCCATTCGAGGCCGGCTGGTCGGTGTTTACGAGCTAGGATGGCAAGTCGGCGGTCTCGTGGGTTTCTGGATCAACGTAAGTGTCCCCTACAGCATATCTACAATCTACGATCATCGCTGACTCAAGAAGTACGGAGTGGAGCAAACCATGGCTCCCAGCCACAAGCAGTGGCTGATCCCCTTTGCCGTCCAGCTGATTCCAGCGGGCCTTCTGATTATCGGCCTTTTCTTCGTCAAAGAGTCTCCTCGTTGGCTGTTCCTGCGTGGCCGCCGCGAAGAGGCCATCAAGAACCTCTGCTGGATCCGCCAGATCCCCGCCGACCATATCTACATGATTGAGGAGATCGGGGCTATTGACCAGACCCTGGAGCAGCAGCGCTCCACGATCGGGCTTGGCTTCTGGAGGCCTCTCAAGGAAGCCTGGACGAACAAGCGTATCCTGTACCGGCTGTTCCTCGGTAGCATGCTCTTCTTCTGGCAAAACGGGTCCGGCATCAACGCCATCAACTACTACAGCCCGACCGTGTTCAAGAGCATCGGGCTGAAAGGCAACAGCTCCAGCCTTTTGACCACGGGCATCTTCGGCGTGGTCAAGACTGTAGTGACGATCATCTGGCTGCTGTACCTCATCGACCACGTTGGTCGCCGCCTGCTGCTGCTGATCGGTGCCGCTGGCGGGTCCATCTGCATGTGGATCGTGGGTGCATACATCAAAGTTGTGGACCCAACCCACAACCAGAGCGACCACCTCAACGGGGGCGGTGTAGCAGCCATCTTCTTCTTCTACCTATGGACAGCGTTCTACACGCCATCCTGGAACGGCACACCCTGGGTCATCAACTCAGAGATGTTCGATCCCAACATCCGGTCTCTGGCCCAGGCGTGCGCTGCTGGGTCCAACTGGCTCTGGAACTTCCTCATCTCGCGCTTCACGCCGCAGATGTTCGCCAAGATGGACTACGGCGTGTACTTCTTCTTCGCCAGCCTGATGCTTTTGTCGATCCCCTTCGTGTTCTTCCTCATTCCGGAGACCAAGGGTATCCCGCTGGAGAACATGGACCCGCTTTTCCAGACTCAGCCCGTGTGGCGTGCCCACGCAAAGGTGTTGGCGCAGATCCACGAAGACGAAGAGCGGTTCCGTCGTGATCTCGAGGAGTCGGGCTACACCAAGGGGGGTGTTGAGCAGGTGGAGGATACCAGCCGGAAGGAATGAGCGACTGCAGTATTCCTGGATTGCTAGTTAGATGATAGCGACCGTTAGGTCAACATGGATTTACTTACCTATACTCTGAACCTTGTATACCAATATGCCAATACCAATCGATCTTCATTCAAAGTTTAAACAAGAACAAACTCTCTCGGCATTAGCCACACCCAAGACTCAACCAACTCAAAACCATATAAAAGGCACAAGTGTGAAGAAGTAAGTAGGGATGGATAAAGGTTAAATAAAACCATCCCTCTCCTCTTTTGCCGCTCCGGGGTCATCCGCGGGTTAAAAGAAACGGGGAAGGCACAACACTCGAACAACATCGGCCCACACCCGTCCCACAGACCACACAGTCTTTGCCGGGGATACATTACCCCCGGATAAACGCAACGCGGGTAAAGCGCTTTGCCGCGGGCGGGCGGGCGGACAATTTCCCCAATTTTCCTTTCTTCCCCCCCTCCTCTTGCATTGGGGAACACCAATCAACCCTAAGTAGATGGGTTAAAGTATGTTGCCTGTTCCTGGTCCTGTTTGAGAGAGAAGAAAAGTACGCTTTTTGTTTTTCGACAGATCACAAATTATTGTTTTCAGTTCTGGATTGCATTTCCTTTTTGCTTCTTTTGCGGCTTGCACAGCATCTAGATAGGATCATCCGATAAGGTTTGTGCAATCCACTAGTTGACGCGGCTTAATCACATTGATTGATTGATGAACTAGCTGTACTTTTTTCGCATTCCTTATCTTGCTTGCAAGGACTGGACTGGGTTGTTCTCTATAAGAGCATCATTATCACCCCACCCACAACACACACAACACAACCCTCTCTAAAGATACCAAAGAAGAAAAATACAACAAAATGCCCAACCGTCTTGGCATAGCCTCCATGTCCCTGGGCCGTCCAGGCATCCACTCCCTCCCCTGGAAACTTCACGAAGCCGCCCGCCACGGCTACAGCGGGATCGAGCTCTTCTTTGACGACCTGGACCACTACGCAAACACCCACTTCAACGGCAGCCATGTCGCGGCCGCTCACGCCGTGCACGCTCTCTGCACGACCCTCAACCTCACCATCATCTGCCTGCAACCCTTCTCCTTCTTCGAGGGTCTCGTCGACCGCAAGCAAACCGAGTACCTGTTGACTGTGAAGCTGCCCACATGGTTCCAACTCGCCCGCATCCTCGACACCGACATGATCCAGGTGCCCTCGAACTTTGCGCCCGCCCAGCAAACCACGGGTGACCGGGACGTGATCGTTGGCGACCTCCAGCGCCTCGCAGATATTGGTTTGGCACAGTCCCCGCCGTTCCGCTTCGTATACGAGGCACTGGCCTGGGGCACGCGGGTTAACCTGTGGGACGAGGCGTACGAGATTGTCGAGGCGGTGGACCGTCCTAACTTCGGTATCTGTCTTGATACGTTTAACCTTGCGGGCAGGGTATACGCACACCCAGGCCGGAAGGACGGAAAGACAGTCAACGCGGAAGCAGATCTAGCTGCGTCGTTGAAGAAGTTGCGCGAGACGGTGGATGTCAAGAAGGTGTTTTACGTGCAGGTAGTTGATGGAGAGAGGCTGGATAGGCCGTTGGATGAGACGCATCCGTTCCATGTGGAGGGGCAGCCGGTGCGGATGAACTGGAGTCGCAATGCGAGGTTGTTCGCGTTTGAGGAGGATCGCGGTGGGTATTTGCCCATTGAGGAGACCGCGAGAGCGTTCTTTGATACTGGATTTGAGGGGTGGGTGTCGCTGGAGTTGTTTAGTCGGACGTTGGCGGAGAAGGGGACGGGGGTTGTCACGGAGCATGCGAGACGTGGGCTGGAGTCGTGGAAGGAGTTGTGTCGGAGGTTGGAGTTTAAGGGGGCGGAGCCGGGACTGGACTTTGTTCCTGGGGAGGTGAAGGTGCAGTCTGTTGCTGTGGGGAGTGCGAAGGCGAAGGTCGAGGAGGAGATCGGGGCTGTGCAGCATCGGTTGTAGATGCTACACTACTGTGTATATGTGCTCATGGTTTGTATATATGATGTTACTATTTCGGGTTGGTTTGGCATGTTTTGTTATAGATACAAGGGATAGATTATATGATTGATTTACGTACCATATTCAAGGTGCTATTGTGGTGTGTGCTGTTAGTTGAATTAGTAAATGGCAACTGCAGCTACACTTTTAGAACAATCTGCAAAACTTAGGGTCCGGTAGTTACCAATATTGATATCAAGAGTTAAGTACTTCCTATGTAAAGAACAATCACACAGCTGACACCTTCTCAGGCGCACGATCAAGATCGAGAGCGCCATTCCTGAAAGGTGTCCCAAGATACCGCTCATAAATCTTCCAGCCGTTGGATGTCATTCGGAGCCGATCAATGTTGGTTCCAATCCACCATATGGCTGGCAATCCGTTCTCTCTGACCACATCCTTTCGAGTGAATCCAGCCGTGTCATCACCCGGCCAACCATAACGGACAAGGGTCTCTTGATACCGCACGATCACACCTCCATCTTCATCACGATCAACAATGTGGTTTGTGGCACTGCGGGAGAATTCCCAGAATAAAAAATCCGTAGATCTTCTCGAAGAATTCCTTCATCTGCTTGTGTTCACTGATGGTACCATGACTATGGTAAACGGTAGCATTTGGGAGGAAGGTGTCAATCATTTTGGCATGGTCGAATTCTTCGAATACAAAGTTGTGACGGTTGACGAAGTCGATGGCGCTTGAGCGTTCTTCAGAGGTTACATCGTTTAGGGTAGAGCCGTTAACAGGAGGGTACCGCCCATTGACTATCATTGAAGACATTCTGGACAAAATGAACTGAAGAGTATGGATTGGTAATTTGCAATTTCAATTAAAGGTGAATGAATACTAGATGGATTTCGTTGTCGCTTTATATCCAAGAGATAATTCATGACGTCTATGTAGTAGCCTTTCGGACGTGCCGGCATGCCACAGTTAATCAACTTAAATGATGATCATTAATCATTATTTGCAGGAACCGAGGATCACTAATCACTCCGACAATGGCTGGGCAGGTTGCAGTCTCTTTATTCGCAAGGAGAATTCAAGATTGGAGATTGATAGTAAAACCTTGAGGTCTCTAGTACTAGTAGGGCCTGGCTGGGGTTGTCGCGAGGGTCCTAAGGCATTAACTTATGCCTGAGGCAGAAATTCAGACGAATGGCATCAGTCCTATCACAGACCACCGGATTAGTCTGTCTGGATTGCTACGGACCATATTTAGCAATTCTGTAGCAAATGTAAGAGATAATACCTCCCCTCCCGGATCTGCATATATGCTGTCTCAATATGCACTGTCCTTCATCCACTCACGTTCCACTTTCTTTCCTATCACGGGAAGTGAGGTGTATTAGGTAGCTACAGGCGTCAAAATAAGGTCGACATGTCTCTAATTATAACCCAGCTATAGCTCTACTCGCCTATAACAGATTGGTCTATTTGCTGAAGGAAGAAGGCCGAGCAACTCAAAAGCTTGAACTCCGGGAGCACAAACTGGACATATGCTTCAAGCACAAGAAGTATATATTCAAACGATGACTAGTCAACGTCAATTGTAGTAGGACAACCCGCCAGCAACGCACAACTAAGCACTGTCAAACTCAAACTTCTCCCCACCTCCCATTACCAACACCTGGCTTGTGGAAGAATTGCGCTTCCTCTGCCCGATCTGCTTGAGCAGGTCGGGATCGGCACGGCACCGGAGACGGGAAGGAAGCCAAGAAGAGACAAGCAATTTCCAAGCGCTGGGCAAGGCTTACGCCCAGGGAAACATGGAGCATGAGCTCCTGGGGGACCTCTTATAATCTTACTCATTTGCCAATTCCTGGTAACAATGAGGATTTTGCAGCATGTCATGACGAGTTGGCACATCGGCCCGACCCGACCCCGCGCCGAATAGGGCTACGGAGTTTAGCCACGGATTTTACCTCCTCGACCGAAGGCGACTCGGTCCTCATTTTCGGTCTCCGGACTCTTTGCTCATCATTTTCAGCCTTGTCAGAGTCTCCGTCAGTAGTCCTGTTAGAAAATATGGTATATAAGCCCCTCCCACAATCACAAGTGCTATACTCCAAGCCAAGTTCAAGAAAGCCCAAACAAAGTGAAACAGGATCATAAGACACTTAACTTAACCTTCCTACCAAAATTATCCTCCATCCTAAACCATGTCCTTCTTCCCAACCACCCTCCCCGCCCTCCCCCTCCGCGAGGCAATCGTAGACCCGGTCTACCGCGCCGTCCTCTCCTTCGACGGCAACGACCTCCCGCTCTTCGAGTCCGCCTTCTTCGAGGATGCCGCTTTCGACTTCAACGGCAGCGTGATGGAGGGCCGCGCGGCCATCAAGTCTGGCAGCTGGGATAACGTCTCTAAGCTGGACACCACCCACTTCCTTAGCAACGTGCGCATCAACCTTCCCTCTGAGGACAGCACGACCGCGACAGTGTCCGCTTCGGCATTGGCCCAGCACTTTCGCACAGGCCAGGGGAACCAGCCCGACACTACCCGGCTGACGAGCGGGGCGCTTTACTCGATCGATGTGGCCAAGGACCCCGCGGATGTGAATGGGCTGTGGAAGGTCAAGCTGTGGAGGATGAAACTGGTGTGGACGGAGGGGGATTGGGGGGTGATGACGGGGAACTAGACTGGCGATGTCTGTTTTCATTCGGAAAGCAAGGATGAGTGGATGGCTGTAGGGTCGATTATGATGAATATGAACTCCACATGTGCGGCCCCTTAGTATATAGATTGGTATGCTTCATATATTTTGGCATTCAGTTAACCACAGGACGCTGTATTTAATAATAAGCGTCTAATTTCATCTTGCATGTTGATTATACTGTGAACATATGCCTTCGTCTACTGTTGGCTTTTGAGTTACTTGGTAGTTCAGATAGAGACTCATAAGTTGGCATGTCGACAGTGTAGTTGACCAGATTTGCTGAACCATTCATCTGTACGGTGCAGTTGATACATCCTCTTAGGACTTCTTTGTGATACCAGTTTGTTGCTATATGCATCAGTTGAAAGGTTACATATCTCACCATTTCGCTTTATGAATGTTAAACCTGGGCTGGTCTGTACATTATGCTAGTGCTGAGAGATAGAGATGCCCATAGAAATCATAGTTCATAAGTTTGACTGATTCGACATATGCCTTTGTAAAAGACATTTTTTAAGAGGCATCTATACAGCCTATACTTTGAGTCCTACTCGGTTTATCAGAACCTCTTCAAACAGAGCATCACCTATAAATAAAATAGACGAGTTTCAGGCCTCTGATGCAGTAATACACGGTATCATCTAAAAAGATAGTAGGTTGGACAAGTATAGATCTTTGTTGTTATAGTATTGTTGATATTAGCAAAGGACTTTGGTAAGTAGTCCGATTAACACTAAATATACTTGAAAGTATGTCTATGTTTAGTTTAGGGTCATACGAGAATTGATCATTACACTGGGGCCTGTTGTTCTTAGAAGACTATGAGAATGACAGACACGCCGGCAAACTAAGATGAAATGCATGACTTAGTCTCGTACAATTCAGAAGGGTTACATAAACCAAATGCGTAAGCTCAAACGAGCGCTCAGGATTACAATCACTTTCTCTAGAGACGATTCCCGGAACAATTTGGGACCGATCAGGGATTAAGCGAACCTGAATCAGGACAAGAGGGTCATTTGCTTTCGCCAGGAATCTATAGTTTGATAAAGTGAGGCAGATCATGACTAATCATCACATGACAGTGCTAGCCGGTGGGTGGGTCACTGGATCTCAGCTCTTCATACTTCCACCATCCACTAGTCCCATCTAGTTTGCTTCTCTCCTCACTATCGATCCCAGTTTCCAGGATCCGGGAATGCTCCGCTGCACCTTCAGTCACAAATCCTCCTAGCGGCTATGGTCCAAGCTCAGGCTCCCGGAAAGTCGGTCCGCTTGGCTACCGCATGCACCGAGTGTCAGCGTCGGAAGCAAAAGGCAAGCATCCGAACCTATCATGAATTTCAATCAGCTTAAGTACATCTGCTAACACCACGGTATATAGTGTAGCCGGGAATGGCCCTGTAATCACTGCCAAGCACGAAGGATTGCCCATCTCTGTAAATTCACACCGAAGAAGGTGCTCAAGGCTAAGCCTGTCTGTAATGATTCAAGGTCCGCTCAAGTAATGCCTCAATTGTCCTATACCATTATTGACGCTCGCAGGGCGATAGATGTGTCTGCGAGAGGCGATGGACAAAGCCCGACGGAAGCTCGTGGCTCAGTCGTGTCGGGCATCGCCACCGAGGATGATTTCCGCATGCTGGGATACCTCCCCGATAACGACGATCAACATGCAAGTGGCGCTGAGCAATATGTAAGACTGCAAGGTCGGCCTATAATTGACCATGCATATGCTAAGTACTTTGTGCTACAGCAATCAGCCGCATTATCGCCCTCACAAAGACTCGTATCGCCCGAACTGGAAAAAGCAATTCGCACTATTCCCCCCAAACCTTATACAGGTAAATGTGGCGACGGCTCTTCGTGATAGCCTGCTTACCTGTACGACTCGTGCTAGATATCCTGGTGCAGTACTTCCTGAGTGAGATGAATGACCAGTACTATTGCCTCTACCCACCGACTTTTTCGCACGACTATGCGACGTGGTGGTCAGGCAAAGTCAATGGCCAGTCATTGACGCCCGCCTTTACAGCCTTGCTGCTGCATGTTTGCGCATGCGCAATTCTCTACCTGGATGTCGAGACACGGCAGCAACTGGAGACTGATCTGGGCGAAAATTGTACCAGTCTGTCCGAACAATACCATAGTACTGCCAAGCAGCTCAGCAATACCATTGGTCCAGGCAAAGGTGGATTGACGCAAGTACAACAACTCTTCCTTGGGGCAATATGGTACAAAACTGAAGCATTATTTGTTGAATCATGGCATGCTCTGGGAGCTGCAATCCACGAGGCCCAAGAACTAGGTCAGTGCCCTATATATCCAGCCAGTCGGATACTGATCCGGAGTAGGAATGCATCGTAGTTCCTCTAAAGCAAAGGTATCTGAATTCGAACGGGAAATGAGAAGACGGATATGGTGTCTTCTCTACACCTGGGACTGGTAAGTCCTTATCCCTTCTGCAATACCTTACACTAACGCTTCAGGCAAATGTCACTCCTCTTATCACGCCCATTTATCATCAACAGCAGCTGCTGTTCCTTCGAACTACCCAGTTTACGACTCGAGACCCCCAACACAGAAACAAACACCCCCTCCGCAATAACATCCATATCCCTCCAATGCCAACTAGGACAAAGAATTTCCAAAATCCCCGGAGTAATGAGCGGCATCCTATCTCCCAACCAAGCCACCGCCATCCATCAAGAAGTCACCCGATGGACCGACACCTTCCCCCCAATCTTCCACCTCCCAAACCCTGACACCACCCACGACCACACCCACACCTACATACCCATGCAACGCCAACAACTCCACGCCCTGGCCCACATGGTCACCTTCATGCCACTCAAACCCTGCCTCACCATCGACCCCACCACCAAAAGCACACCCACCCTCGAAAAGTCCCTCCAACCAACCGCAATATCCTGCGCCCTGGACCTAATGCTCTCGGCTCAGCAACTCCTATCACATCTCCTCCCTGCAAACGGCAAATTCCACTTCGCGCCATTTCTAATGTTCGACACGGCTGCGTATCTCTGCTCTGCACTGATCCATGATAAACATCGGGACCTTCCTCAGCGGGAGAAGGTACTCGAGTGCATATCTCTGGCACTGAGTACATTGAAAGATGTCGCCAAAACGGCCAAAACAGGCGCTACTTGCTATGCTGTTCTTGCGAAGATAGTTGGTAGTATCTCTCTTTCTGCCGAGGAGAGGGAAGTGGTCTGGTCGAAGAGGTCTCCTGCTATAACGTCTACCACTAATAGTACTGATTATGCGGGATGTTCTTCGTCTGAAGATACAATTACGAGTGGACAGGACAATGGTTCAGTCTCACCATTGCTGGAAAAGCATGGCCGCTCAGACAATACACCTATTCATATGCACGCGTACTCGAGCGGACTAGGACTAGATGGTATTCCTAGCACGGGCCTAGACCTGGACCTGGATTTGAGTGATTTGAATCAGATCTGGGGTTGGGATAATCTTGGTTTAGATTTGGACATACCCGGTAGTCAATGATGAAGTCCTTATGTCTATAATATATGGCAATTACTATAATCAAAGTATCAGCCGTTACAGATAGAATTTTTATTAGTCGTAAACAACAACAATACCTCTCTACGACCATGCTTGGTGCATCATATTGAAAATAGTTCTTCATGTACATACATACATACATAAACTATAACATAGCCATCATATACATCCAATCATTAACCATTCAATCCAGAAGTCCCAACGCCATTTCGCCACATATTTACCGATTAATCATGTAACCCCATCCATCCATCAGCCAAAATCAACCTACTCATCCTCTTTCTCCTCCCCATCATCGATGATCATCTCTACCTCCTTAACCGGATGCAACAGCATCGGCGGCAAACACATCCTTCCCTCACCCGCCAACTCGGCCTGCTCACCCCCCTCATTATCAACCTTATATCCCAGCCAACGTTTCCATAGATTCGGCGCGAACCCAGCAGAGTAAAACCACGTCGAGCCGCGGAAGTTATGCTCCCTATCGCCGAAGACTGACGTGCGAGCACCACCAGACGCACCGTTCCGGCCAGCGTTGAATACCGATTCGAGGTACTGAGTCGGCCAGCGGCGGTCAATGTACACCGAGTGGGGCACATAGACGGCCTTGAATCCGTGATGGAGAGCTGTCGTGGCGGGCCACATTTCGGAGAACATAGTGTGGCGCTTGTGGATCGTTTCAAGGTGCATGGTTTGGAGGAGTTTGTTGGAGAGACGGGAGGCGGTGATGATGGAGGCACGGCGGGGAGGAAGAGGGCCGGTGGAGTGGTCGTAGCCGGTGACGTCGTCGCGGAGGGGCCAGGTTGTGCCTTCGGGGTCGAAGAGGGGGTTGAAGACGATGAGGTCGGCTTCTTCGTCGACGCCCCATTCGTAGCGGTCTTTGTCGATTGTGGTGGGTGGGATGCCTTCCGATGGGACTTCGAGGATGTCGGGTTCGTTAGGCCGTTCCGGACCCCAAATTGGCTTGTCGCCTTGTTGTTGCTGTTGCGCTTTCAGGGACTCGGGGGTGCGGTCTTGACCGGGTCGCGAGGCGCCGGCGGCACTCCAGAGGTTGTTGGGGCTGTTGGTGCCGATGTCGGTCTGCACGCGGACCATCTGCCGGAAGTCTTCCCAGGTACCGTGCACTGAGGGGACGTAGAATCGAGCGTTTCGCTCCCAAAGACCCTTGCGTGGTTGGGCTCGAGCCCAATTGATAACTTTGTCGAAGAGGTGGTACCAATGGCCGGTGTACCGGGCGTCCATTTCCCAGTTCCAGTAGTAGTCGTATCCCGGGTGCTGATGGGCAAAGTATTGCATGGGCATGTAGGTGCTGCGGTATACGCCGTGCACGGATAGCCCGCGGGCCCAGGTCTCTTCTAGACCGGGATACATGAGATTCATTTGCCGCTCGGACCAGAGAGTAGCCATGCCGCGGAATTCGGCTGGCAGGGCCTCGTTTAGCACGCGCTCGTAGACCTCATCGTCAGCCCAGATTTGGAGGGTTTCGTCCCGGACCTGGACCAGGAAATGAATGGTGTATTCGCCACCGGAGAGAAGTGATAGCTCGGAAATGAGGGAACGTAGATACAGGATGTCATCCGGGGTGTAGTGGAAATCATGCCACGTGCGGATCACGAATGCGGTCCGAGGTAGATAGGACTTTCCATCAGACTGTGCCTCGTCCTGGGGCGCTTGCTTGGTGTCTGGTGGTGCACCCACGGTCATAGTACGGAAGCGGTCGGATTGTGAAGCAGGAAGATCGCGGAATCGGTGGCTGTTCGAAGCCAAGCATCGATTCTGCGCAGCTGCCCAGTCGACACGACGAAAGTCAACTGGCGGAACGTCGTTCCAGACACGCTCCGCACCTTCACGATCGCCTTCGAGGCCTGCACCGATACCACCCTTTCGCACACTGTAGCCTAGACCGTAAGGGCCGAGACGCCCAAAACGGTCAAAGCAAACGTCGTCTTGAATACCGATCATCTCGTTGGAGCCCAGGATTACATCTGGAAACCCACGAGGCACACCGGGATAGTGTTGTACCAGAGGGATCCGTAGGTTCTCCTCCTCATCAAGGAAGCAATCACGCTTCTCACCGTACTTTTCGACGTATTCCGTAGACGAGTAGTCGGGATAAGGATTGAAGATAGAGCTCGACAATGGCAATGTCTGGTCCCGGGCTTGAATGATGGTATCATTTGCATCTTCCGCGCTTTCAACGCCCAAGATGTCCGGATTATCGTTGGGATACTCTGGCACCTGTTCGCTTCGCGATACCAAGGACCGGATGCCGCCATGGTAGCGTTTTAATAAAGGGAAATTCTCCCACTGTGCCGGTTTTGCAGCAGGCTTCGGCAATGGAACATTGACGCGAGTGACAGCTGAAAGGAAGGTAAAGCGAAACAAGGTGCAGATAAACAGAACCAAGAAGGCCAGTAGCGCGAGACAAAGCCATCTCATGATCCGATTAGGTATGCGATAGCCCGGCCTGCTGCGAGAACGTCGTACGGGCGCCACGGGCGCTCTGTTCAGCATGGGGCGATACGAAGCCACCGAGGAGGAGTATTCCGAGTCATCTTCAATGTCTGAATCATACGAACTGTAGCTATCGCGACGGTAGTGGCGCCTCGGCCTCGATGGTTGCTTCTCAATGTCGACGACATCGCGACTGTCGCTCGAATAGGGCGACGATGCATTGACCTGATACCTCTTCGAACGGGCAGGCATGGCGGGGATCTATGTTCGCATAGAAGGTATGTATTGGTGGCGACGTCAGAGGTATGCGAGTGGATCAGGCGATCAATAGTACGGCATCAAGTTCGGGGGAAAAAAAGAATGCTCGGCAGTCGATTTTGTTTCTAAATCAGCGCTCAATTGCTGCGGTGAGTGTAGACTCAGCGTGACTGCTCCCCAGAATGGGCGTGCGACTGTTACGCACGTCTGCGACGGACTGCTAGTTAGAATGGTATACCACTACTATAATAGCAGTGAATACAAACAAAGCAGTACCAGCCACAGAAACCCCAGAGTGACCACGGATCAAGGCCAGTGGATCTCAAACAAGTCAATAGGTGACGATGGCGAGAACAACCCCGTATCAATCTCGATATCAACAAAACAGTGAGCTACCGGCAGGTAACGACATAGCGAGCTGTTTGGTAGATCGGCCAGGAAGCGTTGCCCAAGGGACGGCCGTGCTGATGCACTAGCCCGGCAGGAGGGCTTGGCGCAAGACATTGAGGCTGTCTTGAGTCGGTAAGGTGCCATGAATGGCTGAGAGAGATGGGATTGATGATGTTGTTGACAGTGTATATGCACTCTCAAGATTAGCCATAATGAAGTGGTTGTTTTTAAATGATCCGGAAATACAAAGAAAGTCCCTTTTGGGATGGAATGTCTCGTGCTGTCCACATGCGGTTAGAGGCATTCACGATCATGGACTAGTCCAGTATGGGCATGTTGTCGCCTGAGGTATCAGTGTGACTGATCAGGCCAGAAGAAGCAACCACCAAAACTGAAAGACAAGGAAAGAACAACAGGAAGTACAACGACCAGGCAGAATACACACACAAGAAACATCCTCCCTCATGCCTTCGCCATTGATCTGCAAGGCGCATCTGCACTATCTTCTTGATCCGACGCTGGCCGCCTCACCTATACTATACTCGACTTCTAGGCGTGACCATCGTCTACAAATCCTCGGCAACGGCGGTAGGATCACTCTTCAGTTGTCAATTGACCCAATATAACTGACAACACAGTCGTAAACTTCCAACAGAATCGATCCGAGCCTCTTCCATGAGAAAGAAAAGCAAGCATCGAGTCCAGCGTGACCCTACCCACGGGCCCACAGTTACCCCAGCTTTCTCTCCACACGCCCAGACACCAACTCACATTCCACCGCCAGCCACGAAAGCCTAACAAAGACCAGACCTGAACCCATTGTGCAAGAATGTGCCGGATTGGGAGCACCGCCTCGTGAGAGAGCTCTCAGAAGGGATAGGAAAAGTCACCCGCTGACTGGGTCGGCATGCCGTTGCTGACCGAATAGATGCTGCGGAAACTAACTCGCTAGTTGATATTTGCTTTGCTTTTAGTTCCCGAGACCACCTCCATTGGAATGGCTGTCGTCATACATCACAGTGACGACGATCCGTCTCGTGTTTCCAAGATCTCATGATGGCCACACCTTTTTTTTTATCGCACACTGAATTATGACAGTGAGAGTTGCTATTACCCTATAAACGGAGATCAACCTTCTTTGTCGCCTAGACAGCTTTCGCCTCGCGGTACTTGCGGTGTGTGATGCAACGGTGATGATTGGCCCACCTGCCCATGCACGCTGCAACAAGCAGGTTCAGGTTCTTGATCAGGAGGTCTCGATGCCCCGACGGATAACACTGATTGCTTCCCCGGCCATTCAATACCAACTGGGTCAGTCCAGTATCGTGGCACCTGCGGTCTTGATGCCGATGACTAACTATAAAACTAGAGAGTGAATCACATACTCCCGGAGGTATGCAGCTCTCCCGACTCGAAGTCAATTGAGATAGAATCTATACCACTCATCCATACCCTTCCTCCCAGCCAAGCAGCGCCAGTCTTCACTACATAAGGCAGGGTGAATAACGAAGTGACGACAATGGTCCGTACCTCCTCGTTACCACCCAGAACAACTCAGTAACACCAAACAGGAACACCCGACAACCAACCACACCTACAGTCCACCCCTGGACAGCATATTCCTCCTCCTACCAATCCTCCTCGTACCAACCATCTTCCTCCTCCACCGTATCCACAAAGACTACCAAGCCTTCCTCGCCCTCGGCCCCGGCGGCACTCCCTCCACCCCAACAGGCTACCTCCGCATCTGCCTCCTCCGACTCTTCACAATCCGGGATCCCTTCCAACCGCCCTCCCTCCCACCAACCCTCCTCCCCAAGACCGGCCTCCTAAACTCCAACAATCTCCCGCAACGCCATGGCCCACGCCCCACCGTCGCCGGAATCGCTCCCCAGCGCCAAATGACCCAAAAGGCCAATCCAGCCATGTACGAAACCCTCTCAACCGAGATCCAGAAACTCGTATCCCAAAACCCAGAAGCCCTCTACGAAGGGACCTCATGCTTCGAGAAACACAGCACGGGCATGTTCTGCTCCAGCACCGACACACCCCAGCAACAAAGCGCAGGCACGCTCAAAGACCGCGACATCTCCTCACTAATGATGTCCCGCAACCAACAATGGCGTCACCGCCGCACCTGCAACGGGGAAGTATGTCACGCGCACCCCAGCGACGGAAGTCTTCATTTGACGCTGCATCCGGCGGACGTGAAAGCAGTGATCGAGCGGGGCTGGGGCCAGCGACATCCATTAACGCGGGAGAGCTGGTGGTGGTGTTATTTGAGGACCGTGCCGACGGGGTTCGTCATGATCTATGCGCCGAGGGATCAAAAGGAGTTGGAATGTGTCTTGAAGATTATTCGTGCTGCGGCGTGGTGGGTGAGTGGGGAGGAACTGGTACAGCAGAAGACGCAGAAGTGGGAGGGAGCACCTCTTCGTCGTCAAATTGTGGAGGGATGTAGGTGAGGTGAAGTTAATGATCATATATGTATACACTGTATATACATGGTAGTATAGTATATCAGTTCACATATATATAGTAGTAGAGCAAACAGGATAGTATTGGATAATTGGCTTTGGGGATGTGGGACATGGGATGTGGTAATGGGACGTTCGTTCAAGGTATCGACACATGGGGAAAACGGAGGAACCTGAAAGATGGATAGACTGCACTCGATAATACTAGCTATAGTCATAGTCATAGTCATAGTCATGTTATATTTATAAAATGTTATCACAACTCACTAAAAGTAGAATAAAAAACCGGCCACTACATGCACTCGTTCTACATTCTCATTCTCATTCTCGGGGCCAAATGCATCAAAGCCCAATCCATGGATATACTGCCTTTCCTTTTTCCATTTTTGTCCCTTGTTCCCGTTCCCTCCCTTACTCTGCTTCGAGCACGAGGTGGAGTCGAGTCGAGTCGAGAAAGGGAAGGAAGGAAACGGCATGCGGTTGAGAAGCACAAAGGCAGAGAAGAAGTCGTAAAAAAAGAATCGGACGGCGCCAGGGTGACAAAAGAAATGATAGAAAAAAAAGTAAAAGCTAATAGCATAGAGGAATGAAGAGCCGTTAGAGAACATACAAGAACCACCAAGTTTAGCAAGCATAATCCTTTTCCCCTACACGAGGTGACTTTGCCGGCCCCGGTTCCCCATCCAGCATCCGCAACTCCCAGGTTCACAAACTTCCAGGTATTCTTCCACTCATTAGATGATCAGTTTAGTCGCGGTTCGTTTTCCGCAGCGTCTCAGCAAGCCACTCCAGACCCTCGTACAGACCGTCACCAGTCGTGGCGCAGGTGGATTGGATGTACTAGAAAAGGGAAGCAAGCGCGTTAGTTGGGTGGATACTCGGGAATCGACACCTTAGGTGTCGATATGCGAGGGGCATATAACTTACCCAGGGGCGGCGGGTGAGGCTCTGCAGACCAAGCTGCTGAGTGATCTCGGCAGGGCTCATGGCGTTCTAAAGGGAGGAAGAAAATCAAAAGTTAATATCCATTGTTTCGGCCTTCACGTTGTTGCGATGGGAATAGATTTCAAGCATACCGGCAAATCTTGCTTGTTGGCGAACACCAGGAGAAGGGCATCACGGAGTTCATCCTCGTTCAACATGCGCTGCAACTCCTCACGGGCCTCGACGATACGGTCACGGTCATTGCTGTCGACAACGAAAATGATACCCTGAGTGTTCTGGAAGTAGTGTCTCCAGAGAGGACGGATCTTGTCCTGACCACCGACGTCCCAGACGGTGAACTGAATGTTCTTGTATTCGACGGTCTCGACGTTGAAACCTGCACGGCACAAAATAACACTAGTCAGTCTTGTCGTTTTTCCAGCGTGGATTGAATTGCATTTCCAAGCATAGTATTGTTCCGTTCGGCGCTGAGCCAAGCCCAACTACTGATCGATGCCAAGTTCTGCTTTGTCTGGGCGGAGAAAAGGGAGAAATAGGTGGACTGACCAATCGTGGGGATGGTGGTGACGATTTCACCCAGCTTGAGCTTATACAGGATGGTGGTTTTACCGGCGGCATCGAGACCGACCATCAGAATACGCATCTCCTTGCGGCCCCATAGCCGGTCGAACAACTTGGAGAAAGTGAGACCCATGACGACGGTTGCGTGAGATTCAAAGGTCTAGAGATGAGGATGCGATGTTAGAATCAATCTGACCAAGAGAGTCCAGGGTGTGCGAGATCCACACCGCACGGTCGGGGAGAGAGGGAGAAGAGTGAGGGAATGAGAGAGAGGGTCAAGCGATAGAACACAGACCTAGTGACGTCGGGCAGAGGAGGGGGAAGGTATAGTATAAGGGCAAAAGGGCAAGTGGTATGACGGATGGAATGGAGTGGTGGACGAGGGGCGAAGGTAATCAGGTTAAGGTAGTCACGCCGGGGAAACACGGCGGGCAGGACAAATCAGGGGGAGAAAGCGGTGGCCGTTAAGGAAAGGAGAGGAAGGGAATAGAGGTGTGTGATCGGGTGACAAAAACTGGAGAGGAACCAGCCGGGGGGAGGGGGGGAGAAAGTAGAGGGAGAGGGAGAGAGGAAGGGGAATATAGCAAGACTTACCAGGTTGCGGTTGAAGCTGGAGAAGGAGAGAGGGAGGGAGAAAGAGGGAGAGTTGGAAGACGTGGATACGACACAAGACAGTTAGAGACAAGCTGGAGATAGTGAGTGATCAGTCAGTCAGTCTCAGTCAGAGTCCGTCAGTTCTGTTAGTTTCAGTCAGGTCGGTCAGGTTCAGGTCTTTTTTCCCTTGCCGTACGCCAGAAAGACGGTTTTTTTGACGAGGTGGTGGGATCTTTGGGTCGAGAAATTCAGCCGCTCGGCGTAGCTTCCGTCACTAACGAAACCAGCTGGTCAAAAATACCAAACTATGTATTCTATTCTCAGTTACCAGGATGTCTTTTACGCAACAAACAGACACAATGCTTGCAATTGAAGACAGAAAGTGTATATAGATTGAATCTAGGATAGTAATAGAGTTTACCACTATTATTGAATACCATCTAGCAGACACAGGCCGTCTAGACGAGGCTCTCGTGGTGTCCTCCTGCTCAAGAATGCGGCTCCTGAAAGGAAAAGAAGAGGACACGGTGTTTCCCGTCAATGGATTCCCGGTTGATACCAATTCAGCAGCATCCCTGTTGCTGCCTCGAGATCGGCTTACCCACGAAACAAGTCCGTACCGTTTTTACGCCAAATGGAACGGGCTTCATCGTTGCCTATCCTCATGTCGCCCAAAACGGTCTAATGCTGCTACCCGTTCACAGCCTCTTTGCTTTGCCCAGCATACTCTCTTGCCTAGTATCTATCTGTCTCCTTCCTTTGCCCCCCTGGGCCCCTCTTGGTCCCGAGAAAAGGTCCAGACACCCGGATCGGTGCCCACTCGGACACCTGATAGGTTCCCGAACAAGGCTTTCTGGGTACCCCGTCCCAGTGGATCGCCTTCGGTGGCACTACTATGGGGTGCAAAGTCAAGAAGGGTATCGATGGATGTCTTGTGCTCACGCCTGTCGCTCAATTGTTACTTGAACATTGGGAAATTGATGAGGATGATTTCAGGGTAAATCCCGTAATTTGGTGGCCATCGCACTAATCACTCTCCTGGTTAGATTGACGAATCGTCTCACGCGCATAAAGTACGCCGTTGCGTTAAACACTTGGGTTTGTGCAAGCCCTCGGAACCCACAGGGGCCACTTTCAGCTCACTACGCGTCTTGCTATTATTCATCCCTCGTGCCAGATAAGCAAGCGATCCTCATAGCGACGGGCCACTGCCGCATCATCCCCGTGACTTCTAGAGGCGTGGCATTTGCAATTCCCCGTATCGGATTTCCATCATTGTTCGAGGCCATGCCGTCATGGCTCGTGCTACTGGTGTGGGCCTCAGGAGAATAATTGCGAGAGCATGTGGTAGGGTCTCGATGGACCCTGATTTGGATGGGGCGAATGCACCCGATAGGTAACATCGTCCGGCCAAACAGATCACATAGCAGTGGCTTGTCATGAGCCATTATAAACGTGCACTGCGGAATAAAGTAGCAGTGGAGTAGACATGTGACTGGTCTCGTATCTAGATCTATAGCATCGGATTCGCTTGTATGGTGCTTGTGAGTCGTAATGTTCATTCGTGTGCAGGGCTGTGCCATGTACAAGAAGCTCTATATATTCCGAAGGCTGGGTATCTCTTATCGCAACAGAACTCGACGCGTCAAGATCGATGGCTTGCGCCGCCCGATGTCTCGTTTCTACGGTAGGAGACCCGGTCCCTCGACATGCGGAAGAAACTTCGGGACAACGATTGGTAGATCGTCTTGCCTTCCACAGTGTCGCTGGCATATCCAAAAATCCAGAGCAGGACCATCGACAGGAACAAGATCACGGCAAAGCTGACCCAGTACTGATTGATCGTATATTCGCCCTTGACGTTGCGAAGCTCGGTGGAGAAGTAACCAGTCATTAGACTGACTGGTAAGAACAGAATGGTCACTTTGGCGAGTAGAATTGTGATTCGCGTCAGTTTCTCAACGGCTTGCGAATCCTTGAGGGCAATTAAGTTGAAGTTCTATCAATCGGTCAGTATATTCCTTCTGTTTCGGGATGGGCAACCTACAAGGAATGTGAGGTTTTCCTTCTCTGTCAGACAGCTCTCAATCTCCGATAGACAATATAGCTTGATGCGATCGAGCAGTCGTTCGAATCGAGCTACAGCAGGCGGACTAAGCTGGACACCTACATCGGCATCTAGAGTTGAAAAGCTGAAACTTTCCCTCGTTGAGTGGCGAGTATCCCCAACTTCGTTTTCCGCAAAGCTTTGTCCCATTGCCATTGGAAGGCGATTTGACCGGGCCTCGTCACGCAGCAGACGCTGTCTCTGCAGTATACGCATCATGATAAGCTCATAACTTTGATAGAGACGTCTCAAGACGGCCAACTGTCTACCCAGCCGATGTAATTCATGGACCAGGTCAACCTCCGGTCTCGATAACATGTCTTGCCTCTGAACAGGGTCAGTGTATGCTTGTGAGAAGGTAAAGAGCCATCACCATGGACTTACAAGTCTGTTGAGGGATACCCCGTATTTATGTTCGCGTTGTGCAACGAGAGCATACGATGAAACCCAGTCATCGAATATATAATAGAACAACAAGCTCGGCCCATCTTCTTGCTTGATGCTCACCTGTTCTGGACCACCCTCAAAGAACGGTCTTACTCGAATAGTAACCAACGAGTCACTTTCAGACGAAGCAAAGTGCTGTTTTGAGACTCCCGCAAAGATGAGCTGGATGTTCCTGCGGACTACGCCGAGCACAGCTTGCAGCTCCTTCTCCGATGGCCCAGACAAACCAGGAAATGGATTTTCCTGCATGCAAATGACCGTTCCTTGACCAGTCAGCACAACATCCTCGTGTCTCCAATAGCAAACTTACCATCATTACATAAGATCAACCAGGTCCATAGTCGCTTTCCATCCGGCAACTCTCTCCCATTATGTTGGTCTGTTTGAGGAATAACAAATAGCGAATTGTACCCAATACAAGTATCTAAATCCGCGTTAGTACCGCCTCAATGAATTCAAAGATATAAGCATACACTTCGAACCATAGTCCACCGAGCAAAAGTGCCAAATCTGATCAATGACATTGCCAAAGGTAATACCTCTGAACGCCGCCAATGCCGCAATTTCTTCAGGATGTCTCAAGTTCTGTAGCGCATTCCCCTCCACATCATCTGGACGAGACCGACGGGAGCGATCGGTATTATTCGAGCGAATATTATTCCTCTGTGGCTCAGAAGGCACAGGAGGCTTCGAAGGACGTTCCACCGGATCCGTACACATCAACCCCTGCAGCCGCTCCGAGACACCATAGTGATTCGTAAGGGTCTTGATCAAATCCTTCTGTTGCTCCGGAGCCCAGATATTACTAGATAGAGAGGTCAGCAACCGATTCTAACAACAGAAGGACAATACTAGAAAGTACAACGTACATCCACCTCGTACCAAAACACTTCGATTTCTAAGCCCTCATCGTCAGCACTCCATCTTCCCCACTCCGCAGACAGCACATACAGGTTTCCTCAACATCGCCGCAATATCCTCCTGCCCCAGATTCACCGCACACCAAGCATCATCATTCCCAAAGTCGAGCACAAAGTTACGCGTTTGAGAATCCTTCAAGAGCTTCAAATACGCCTTGAGGTTAGTTTCATCATCGATATCACAGAACGCGTTTTGCAGATTCGGTCTGGATTTGAATCCGGCGTAGTATTCCTGGGGTGTTTGGAAGGTGGTTGAGCGGACGAGCTCGGACATGCTTAGTAGTAGTTAGGATGTAGCTGTGCTTGTTAGCTAGATGGCAGTAGAGATGATGTATAATAAATAGTAGCAAAGATAAAAATGCCCAGAAACTCTATGCACGCAACTCAAGACAACTGAAAATTAAAAGACGAAAGACAAGGCTGTCGGCGCCTCTAAATAACTAAAACGGGCGCATAGCTAACCTAACCTACTAACCTACCCTGTAGGTATAGTCTAGCCCAGTCAGTCAGTCAGCCCAGCCGTGCAGGTGCATGATGATCGAAATCATTCGAAGGGCTGAGACCTGAGCATAGTCAGTTGCCGCGGGGGGGGCCGAGAGCTAGGAACTAGTAGAGGGGTTGGGATTGGTGCATCGCAGCTGACTGCCTCGCCCGTGACACACGAGGGCGGCGCGCGACGATCCATCACAAGCGCCCTTCGAGCTGAATGTTTGAGAGGGTGTGAGGGTTATGCAGATTAGCGCCCGTGTGACAGGCACCAATCATGAGTACCGGAAAGGTGCATACTAGTAGTACAAAGTACTAGTGGTTTGGGGAGTGTATTGCTGCGCCATCATTGACATGGGGTTTTCTTTCGGAGAATGATGCAGGTGCTTTAGGGTACTAAGAAGAGGGGGGCCTATCGAATAAGCGTGTCAGTGTAGCCGCAGGGTCGGTCAGGGTCTATACTAGTATGGTTGCGGGTGGGCGTTGGAGGGTTGTGATGCCAACGAGAAAGGTTTATTGGAGGTGAATCTCGCAATAACAATTTGTTTTTGAGGATTTGATAGATTGGGATGGTTGTGCTATCTCATTTAGAAATAGATTCAGAATGAGTGATTTCAAGGGTAGAGAGTTGATCCGAACTAGCATGTCTAAGCCACATTGCAGTGGCTTAAACCTTACAGGCATCGTCAGAGCCGAACCATGGATGCCTAATGGAAAGGTACACCAACAGGGATTCTCTAATCGAATATTATTAGACATTCCTACTAGGGTCAATAGAATCTAGCCGCTAGGCGAAGAGGATGTGTGGTCGACCATATGTAGGAGACAGTGGCGGTGCACACGACGATGGGTAACCAACGGTGTTCCATATGATTATCTTAGCTTCAACTTCAACAGTGCTTTCTCAACCCTCCAGTGAGAGTCGCAACGCCCTCAAAATAACGCAGAGACTAGACGTCATGTCCCTCTGGTGAGTAGTACATCGTACAGATGCTGTCGCTACTCGGTTCAGCTGTCACGAACGTTAGCGCCCGTGACCCACCCATTTCTATAATTGGGTCCGTGCCCAAATGGGTGGATGGGTACTGACCATCTGATTCTATCAAATGTCTTTGGAGGTTGTTGATCCTTAGAAAGCCAAGCCTGTATCTGTGGCAGAAAACTGGTTGGTAGTATATCCCCTTGAAGCAATGACGTATGTTTCTCTGTAATGGCAAAATGATTATATTATCTATCAAACATTCGTAACTATAGACAAGAAAAAGGGACAAAAGCCGCGGTATAGCCATGTCTATCCCAACAGCATTTCCACAATCATTGTGGAAAGAATATGTTGAATATAAATATTCGTGCATCTTGTATCCCGTCCCTAGAGGATACCGCACCCCATCAACAAATTTTGTTAAACTCTGACAGACGGCCAGACTCTAAATCGCTTATGCTATCGCTGGAACGATCATCGCTTGCTATCTCAAACAGATTTCGAGGGAGGTATACGGAGAGTCGGAGAGGCGGTTATATACGGTCACTTCGATTAAGCTTCTTGAGCCCATCGTCGCTCCCGGAGGGGCATCTCTTCACCTGCCTGGGTCCGCGACCCGTCTACCTCCCGGCGCCATGCGTAGTATTCGCCGAGACGGACCTCGGCGTAGGAGGCGTAATCGAAGTCGATCTGTGAGATTTGGGCTTGGATGAGTGACCAGACGCCCCTGTTTAGATTAGCATGTAGCATATGAAAAACACGTAAGGGACAATACCAGTAGAGTCCGGGAATGCCTCGGAACCGGTCGACGTCTTCGTAGAGTCGGTCGACAATCTCCCCTTGAGATGACTCCGGGATACCCTTGTGGTAGCTGTAACTCTTGACATATTCAGTCAAGAACTCGCGTCGCACAGAACGGGTGGGGAGCATGTTGTAGTCGCAGTCATAACCGCCCCATTCGGCAAAGTGGTTGACAATGTCGAAGGCGGCAGGTGAGGGGGTGGCATATTCGTAGTCGATGAAGTTGACAACGGCCGCTTCATCTTCCGAAGAGGCGCTTTCGGGCAACACAATGACGTTGGCGCAGAGAAGGTCACAGTGAGAGAAAACCAACTAGTGTGAGGTTAAATGGTCGTTCCGTATAACAGGGACTAGTGCTACGTACTCCACCATCGCCTAGGCCCTTTCCATCGTCTAGCTCGCTGACAACCCGCTCCAGCTCCTTTTGCAGACTAAGTCTCCGTTGGCGCTGCTCCTCCGTGGTCGTGGGCAGAGCAAGGATCCATTTCTGGAGCACACTCCACATGCTCGGCCCAGGCTGCTTTGGGGTGATCACGGAGATGTCCTCGTGCTTCAACTTCTGGCAGTGTGCCGTGGCCTCATCTACATGTTGCATCAGGGTCACGTCCTCGGCGGGCATTAGCGGTGCGGCAGCTCCCTTGATGGGCAACACCGCATGCCACTGCGCAAGTCTCCTGGCCACACCACGCCAGACGGCAGGCGTGGCAAGGTCCTCCGCGCTGGCTGGGCGGCCACGGAGGAACCGGTACAGGAGACCATTGTTGAAGCGCGCCAGGAGAGGAGGGGCTAATCCATGGCTGGCCAGAAGAGCATGGGAGCTCGTTTCTCCTATAGGTAGAAGTATCTACTCAGCATGTGTCGCAATGGGCAGAGAGGAGGGGCAAGTAGTGACCCCGGGTGGCATACTTTCGCGGTCTATGAGGATTTCTGTGTGGTTACCGTACGCTCGCATCAGTACTGCTTCTTGGTCTATCTGCTCCTCGGTCAAGCCGGGCTTGCGATTGATGATTTTAAGAAGCTGGAGCCACGTTAGTCCCATAGGTAGGCGGTGTTGCCTCTTACAGCGAGCACCGGCGAAGAGAACATTGCGAGGAACACACAGTATTGGTGATGCCATCCGTGAACCGGACAAACTCGATCTTGTTGTCCGGTCCCTCCCAGTGTGGATTGAGTGTCAAGATGAGCCTCAGCGCGGAGGCATGAGAGTCGGCATGATTGTATGATAGGGGAATGTGACGGAAGGGCTTGCGGTCTTCTGCATGCATTATGGCGGTTGTGGGAGAATCCAAGGGGTTGAAAGGAGGGAAAGAAAAAAAAAAAAATGGCGGTGATCGATCAATACGCGACAGTCGACCAGGGTCTAGCCGTTCTAGAACTCTTCCATGCAAAGTCAGCCACACGATTCAAGCGGGTTGCTAGTTATTGGCATGATAAGGCATAGCCTTGAAATAAAGCACACATGTAGAACAAGGGTACCCACGTACCTACTAAAAAGTGATAGACAGAACAGGAGATTTTGCTTTTCCGGTGTGGTCCGTGAGCCGTCTGAAAAGGGGTGATTACGAGTACAAATTGGCCGGCAATTGATACTCTCAGAGACAGGCGCAAGAGAAATGACGAAGAGGAAGAGAACAGGAGAGGAGGAGGAGAAGATGTCGCCGCTGGTCTCGTGCCAGCGACTCACTGATTGGAAGGCGGCGGCGGGCCCTGAACCCCTCCTTTTCCGCCTTCTGAGGATTGCACCGCAGCCAACCAACTGGCTGACCATCCGTTGAGATGACGCCAGTGTTACCCCTCCGCTGAATAAGGCATGAAGACTCGTGAGGAAGCTTAGAGGGCTGATATTGAGCTGGCCATCAGTATAGCTCATGGCGATACTGGCTGTTATGCTGGCGGCATCAGGGGTCAGGGGTGTTGAGCGTATGATAGCAGCGTATTGATGGATACAGTACAGAACAATACGCAACATAGATAAATTGCGGTCGACTAGGAGGACCCTAAGTATAACAACAAAGAGATTATAAGAAGTATAGAATAGAGCAGGAGCTACTAGCCAGCTAGTATCTACAATATGCCTGTTTGTCACATATCATCTACATCATTAACTCAACATCCAAACAAACATATCTCTATACTGTGTACATTGCACGAAAGCCTGAATAATCTCGCTGCGTACTTCTTTCATTTCATCTCAAAGTAGTTAATCCATTGTATCCTCTGCAACGAACAATCTAACCTCACAAACCCACATACTACAAGCCATCCACACTACAAAGTAAACATCGATATACTTCTACCATATAATACCCGGTACCAAACAACCCAATACCAACATCAATACAACATAAAATACACAGCACACCTCCACCCCACCTCCCTCACCGATCCCATTCCAAACTCAATCACATGTGATTTCCTCCCTCTCCCCTCAACAATTATCCATCAACCACGTGATTACCACCAAACCTAACCCTACCCCCTCCCACCTCGTCACCCACTAGCCCCTAGCGTCCCCACCCTCCAACCCCTACATAAACCCCCCCTTATCCGCCGGCCCCCCCCCTTCGCCCTCCTTTTTTTTCTTTTCTTTTCTTCATCATCAGTAGCGGTTTACTTTTACCTTCAAGTAATTTAGTAAATCTTACCGGGGCTCCGTCACCGTACGGCTCGCTGAGGGTTATCTTGTGTGGGATTTTTTCTCTATGGGTTTCTCCTCCGTTCCCAGCCTTGCAGAGCAGTTTTCGTCTTCCTTTTTCCCTTACAATTCATGGCTTGGCTAGGGTTTTTTTGTTCGAAAGGATAAAATCCCCATGCGCTTGAGCTGTGGAGGAGGCGGTACATTACATTTCTTTCTTCAAACTTGGTTCTTTTATGTTGAATGGGGTTTGAGGGAGGATTATATAGAATGTTCGTAGATGGGTGCTGGCTTTGTCCTTTCTGTACATTATATATATTCCTCTATCGGAAAGTGATATTGGGGTGTGTATATGTGACAGCGGTGAAGTTGGGTTCTTTGGGATCCGCGTGTCACGTGGTTTCACTAGCTTAAGGGCTTGTGGTACTGGTGCGGACTTCTCAGTACTTAGCATCGCATATGGCATGCGCATATGGGCGCAGGATTATTGTCTATGCTGGAGTTGCGGTACTACTAAGCAGTTGGT
Source organism: Aspergillus neoniger CBS 115656 (assembly GCF_003184625.1). NCBI lineage: Eukaryota > Fungi > Ascomycota > Eurotiomycetes > Eurotiales > Aspergillaceae > Aspergillus > Aspergillus neoniger. The sequence continues at coordinate 1,113,721 of NW_020291129.1, forward strand.
CTCGTCAACTGGATTCATAATATTGCCCTTGGATTGCACCAAGTATGACTGACAGTGCTATTGCACCTTACTACATTGGGTACTGTGTGCTGCTTATTTAAGGTTGATTTCATTCAATTCCTCCGGATAAGATAAGCACTTTCTCAATGCGGTCATCACTTTTATTTCATATCTCATACTATAACTCCATCCCTCCCTCACCATTATAAACGTATATATCTAAGAGGCAGCTGCTACTACACCCGTCCAGCATTTCCAATCTGGATCCTCTCTCCCGACCACTTATCATCGCGACGCAGCACCGGCCAGCTCGTCCCGTCAGCCTTGACCAGCGTCAGCTCCAGCTTGGTGCCCAGCACGCGGAACTTGGACTGCTCGGGATTGATGGGCGCAAACAGCTCATATGAATCTGTGTAGCGCTTGTTATCCGTCGTAGGGAGGTCCAGCTCGATCGACGTGGCCTTGAACTCGACCTTGGCGGTGTCTTTGTTGATCTTCTTCAGGTAGAGCGACACGTTCACGGAGGAGGCGGTTTGGTAGAAGTCGTTCCTGTACATCATCCATCATATATCAGTATACTTCCGCTCCGTAGCAATTACCCACAACCGAAGAGAGAAAGGAGGGGTCACTCACCTCACAGACTCGACCTTCTCCTCACCCGCCGGCTTCCCCTTCCCCACAAACAGATGCTTCTTCTTCTCCGAACAACCCTGAATCTTCAAGAACTCATCAAACTCCAGCACCCGCTTCTTGCAGCACGACCAGCCCTTGCTTCCCTCGTGGAAGATCGGCTGGCCCGGGTGGTACACGCACTTCTCCTCGTCGCGAGAGACGTTCGCATCGTAGCCTGCGTTACAGCCGCGACGACGGCAGGTCGCGTTCGCGGGGATGGCTAGCTCCGGGTCATCGGATTCGGGTTCTTCGGGCACGGGGGTGGGCGCGTTCGAGGGAGGAGGGATAGCGGGGGAGTTGACGGGGCGGGGAGGAGCGGCGGCGGCGCTGGGGACGGGAGTAGCGGCCGGGGATGGTACATCAGCGGCGGGTTTGGGAGGTTCGACGGGGGTGTCGTCGACAGTGGAGTGTTTGCCTGTGGTGCAGGGAGGGATGGCGAGGAATTCGTCAAAGGTGAGGACGCGGGGTTTGCAGCATTTCCAGCCTGCGGGGTGGTTCAGTTAGTATGTTGGATATGCGATCATGTGTAAGTAGATAGATGAGTGGAACTGAGTCAGGAAGCAGATCAGATAGACGGTGGATTTAACTAAACTACTCCCAAGGTCCCCCCTTGGAGTCATCTGTTAAATACCTTTCTGTCCTTCGTGGAACACCGGCGGGCCAGGATGATAGACGCAGGGCTCGTCGGCGTCGGTGAATTCCTTCCCGCAGCCCTTGTGGACACACTTGGAGGCCATGCTGGGGGAAATGGGGTGGAAGCGACTGAAATGAGAGGAAGCAGAGCTGAGTAAGAGAGAGACCGACGGTTCAACGGTATCTCCTGGGGAAGAGATATGAGTCTATGGGGGGGGGAAAAGATCGATCGTCGCAAACATCGAAGGTCGAAGAACCGCCGCTCTGAGGTTCGGCCCAAACGGGCTTAGCCGGGGGGAGAGCTCGAAGGTTCCAGTCATTCAATCCATTCTTGCTCTTCCCCGCGATTCCATCTACAAGTTCTATACTCTTATCTTAATTGGTTTACTTCAACTTTGACTTCCAATTATCATCTGAAATTACCGATTGTACAGCAACATGCTCCCCACCGCCGCCCGTCTCGCCGCTGCTCGCGTCACTCTCTTCACCCGCGCCAATTGCGGCCTCTGCGACACCGCCAAACTCACCGTCACGAAGCTGCACAAGCGTCGTCCCTTCGATTACACCGAGTTGGATATCCAGCTCCCGAGCAATAAGTCTTGGAAGGATGTCTACGATTTTGATGTTCCCGTGCTACACGTCCAGTCGGTCCAGAGTGACGCGTCGTTGTCGGATCCGAAGAAGCTGTTTCATCGGTGGACGGAGCAGGAGATGGAGACATTGATCGACGAGGCGGAGAAGAAGCAGTAGCTGGAGACAGCTGTCTAGGATTGTGTATATATATAAATACTGTAAATATGCATGTATTATGAGTTCTATCTTGATATTCGGTTCTGTACGTGGGAACCGCAGCATTCATATTGGTCCCCTTGGTCGCAGTGCAGTCGATAGGGAAAGGAACTCGGCAGGGTCACCGCTTCCGCAATGACGGAGATCTATATAGTAAGTTGATCTCAGTTAATGTACTATAGGAGGAGCTCGTGGGAATCTTGAATTGAAATAGTAAGTAAACTATAGTAGTGCTAATATGAGTTTTGTTCGGGGAATTGGGCCGGACATATACTCCTAGCTACTAAGTACTATATATTATCTCATTGGTGACGGTAGCTGAGTACTATTAGATCAAAAAGATATGATATCGCTGGCTGCCAAGCAGCAGGGGTGATTTGACTATTTCAACAAAAAGTAGATAAACTGTAACATCAAACCGACTGATATAGTAGTATGTCCTATAATGTCTCATATGTAAAATTTTGATGATAACTGCCATCAATCAAAACACAAAGGGTATCTTATCTACATCTACATCACATATCATCTCCCACCAAATCAACCAACAAACTCTCAACCCAACACAAATTTCCCAGTTGACTCTGACTCTGCCTACGTTCTCCCCCAAGCGAATCCACAGCACCGCCACTCGTCCTCCCCACCAACCTCGTCCTCACCTCCCCGTCCAACCCCGTCACCATCGCATCCCCCACATCCCGCTGCAACGCACCCGCCAAATTCTCAAGCGTGCTTCTTCCCAACCTCGCAAGACGAGTATACTCCCCAGCCCGGAACCCTTCATACTTCGTCAACATGGAGATAACCCTCGTCCAGGCCCTCTTCAGCGGCGCCACGCCCGAACTAGGACACAGCCGCGTAGCCAGAATGACAATCCCACAGGCATACAGATACTCCACGTTCTCCCAGTAGGGCGAGCCTGCGCCGCGCCAGGTATCATCCGGCCCGCCGTCGAGCAGCCAGTCCTCGGTTTCTTCGATCAGGTCGACGAGGTCTGCGGCAACGGCGGCGCATTTGAGGGAGGTGTCGCGGACGATAGTTACTAAGATCGGAGAATTTATGGACGATGAAGGATCAGTCTCTGACATGTGAGGGTGCTTTTTAGAGCGGCAGGGGCACTTGGCGGAGAGGGCGAGGCCAAGAGCTAGGAGGGGTCGGTAGAGTCGCAGTCGGAGATAGAGGTAGCGGGCGTGCAGGGTGTGACGTTGTCGGCGGACAATGGGGTCGTCCGCTAGTTCGAAGGTCTCATCGGTGCGGAGAAATGAGGGTAGCGATGTTTGCCAGTCGTAGAGAAGAGCATCTGTTTTTAGAAACGGGGAGATGTCCAGGGCGAGAAGTTTCTTCGCGGCGCAGGTGTCTGGTCGGGTTCTTGCTTCGGATTCCCAGGCAGTGATGTCTTCGACGTGGGTGTAGAGCCTGGCGCATGCGATTAGGAACTCGATGATTGAAGGCCGGTCTCCACTGGAGTTGGGCGTCCCGCCGGAGACGGTGTCGATGTAGTCGGTGTCTAGGTGTGTGGGGAGGTGCACCTGGAGGGGGTTGTTGACTTGGGGCGGTAGGCCTAGCTGTAATGCTAGCATTCGCTCCAGGATGATTGCGCTGTGCCAGAGCCTGCGGCCGAGTTCGCGCTGCTGTCTTTCTCGGCCGTTGCGGGCGGTTGTTTGGGACTGGAATCCTAGGGCTTGCATGGTGCGGATGGTGTAGCCGATCAGGGCCCAAGCTTGTTTGGATTTTCCTGTTGCGTTGAGGTACTGGCATTGCAAGAAGAGACATTGCACACGCACCCAAGGGGCGCTCTGCCAGTCTGGGCTGTTTGTCATTCTCTGGGCGTGGTTGAAGAGGGACTGCAGATAGGCTTCATCTACTTGGCGGTATCTCAGACCGGAGAGAGACAGTATCATCATGAGTATGGCGTGAAAGCCACTCGACCCAGCGGTGAGGTCTTGCACGTCGCCGACCTTTTCGCAGGCCGACTGAAAGTCTGACAGGCCGAAGATAGGCCAGTTCACGTAGTCGCGGGCCAGGTAGGTGGCGATCAGGCTGTCCATCAGATCTGAGGGCAGTTGGGCTGGAGATTCGGCAATGGTGGAGTGAGGAACGCAGTCTGGCCCTGTATCTTGCAGCGAGAATATGCCATCTTCGAATGGAGCTTCAGTCTTGACGCGCCCTGTTCTTGCATCTACAGCCTGCTGCAGCCAAGTCAGGCGCGAGATGTGGGCATTGATCCCGGTACCCGACGGGTTAGGAGGGTCGCTGTCATCTGAAGTGATAGAGTATACCTCCACCAAGTCATGTTGGTTTCGATCATGCCGGGGAGGAGAGGACTCATCCCGCCGACGCTTCCTCTGCGAGCGCGGGGCAACATTGGAAGTATTGCGTGGCAGGGTTTGCTGCCTCGGAGGTGAGAGAGAGCGACTCTCATCCTCTGAATGAGATATTTTGGCTTTTTTATAAGAGCTGCAGGATGTCAGGTCGATTCAAAGTTCATAATATACATGTGCAGACGTACGTGGCGGGAGGCATATCCTCGGGCCGGTAGGAACATTGTTCGTCGAGTCCTCGTTTCTTGCATCCTCCACAGGCTGGCTGGCATTAGCTCCACTTTACAATAGATAGAGGCATAGAGAACAAACTAGGTTGAGACCTGTCACATCCCCGCCTTTTCAAGCGGCAGACGCAACAGGGAGTTGGGGGAAGGTTCATGGCGCGGGCTGCGCGTTCGGGAGGCTACTTAGGAAATGAGTCTGTGTGATGTAGCGGTCGCATGAATGCCTGTTATACCAAGAAGATAATAATAAAGCGTTGAATTTAAATATGACATATATTATAGTCTGAGAGTCACAGAAACCCGCAACCTACAATGAGTGCCGCAGCCTCTTGACTGAAGGATGGGAAAATACAGAAGGGAACTTCCCACGGGCGCGTCCGTCAACTGGCGTCGCGCGTGGCCCGGGCTGCCTGGTGCTTTCTGTATGTGAATCCAATCTCAACCTCAACCTGATTCCAACCCATACAAAAATAATGAAATTAATTTGTTACTATTATTTGTCCGCCATTTCCAGTACTAGCCAAGTCCTCATGCCATCTCATTTAACCATCACATCCATGGCTGCCCTCTTGAGGAGGGTCCACACACCCGTTATCACACAGCTTAGCATGGCCAACCTGGCCCGGATTCGTACAGTGGAAGAGAATGTTGGTCAGGTTTTGGTTCTCATATCCGGTGCCTTGGAGGGCGTCTGTCAGATCAGACTGAGAGAAGCCTGTACCAGTTTCATATCAGCATCAGCTAGCCAGATGGAGAAGTAGATACTATATGACCTGATAGTACATATAGTTGGAATAGTTGGAGAAGGTCTCACCCTTATCATTCAACAGCACATCCGAGCAGTAATCGAAGCTCGGGGTACAGGTTTTATCAGCCACAGATAGCCCAGTTAGGGTCAGGGTGAGGAGGGTGGCCAAAATGGTAGGTGGCTTCATTGCTATAGAGTATTCGGGTATACTAGTAGAATGTATTCAATAGTAATGGGAAATAGGGAGAAAGGGTGAATTTGGTCTAGCATGAATGCTGAATGTGTTTATATAGTCCTGTCTGAGCACATTCCTGGTGATGTCTGCGCTGCGGGGATTGGAATGTGGACGTTGCTTGGTATGTCTCGTTTCATCATGATTTGAGATGACACTGTAGCAGTGAGTTTGAGCAGCATGGTGGTGAAGGCCAAGTATGTATGTGGCTTCACCCATTGAGATCTAGATTGGAGACTAGCATAGCATAGCACATCGCAGCGAGTCAGAAACCAGGACCGGTCATCCTCGGTGATCGCGCAACGCTGTCTCCACTAATGGAGGAACCTCAGCCATTGGGATACAGCGACACGCCATACCAGCAATGGCAACGGAAGTCGACGGTGGCTGGATGACATCCAGATGCCTAATGTAGTGGATGTTGTGGGGTTTCAGCGTGGTATCGATGCACTGTACTAGTATAAGTGGAGGTATTTCCGTGTTCTCTATCGCTCCATCTTTAAGTGAGACTCACGGTGGAGAATAACAAGGACGGTATACCCGGCTTCATTTTCCCTGTCAACCCAATCACTTCTGTCAGCGCCTCATGTTCTGGATAGGCAGAACTCACGCTCGGATGCTGCCTTGGAGAAGGGTCTAATGCAGTGAATAGTTGCTTTTGCTGGGTTCTTTGTTCTCCTTCCTACCTATCACAACCTTGTCTCTTAAGTTCTCACTAGTTTACTGAACCCTGCAAGCCTTGTCAGGCAGGATGGAGACTAAACGCGTCTGGTGGTTGTGATTCGGGCTTTTGTTATGATGGGCTGTTCCCCTAAACTCACCGTGTCAGTTTGAAAAGAATCGTTCATCCAGTCTGTCAGTCAATCAGTCGCTCGTTACCTTTTCACTCGTTTCCTGTTAAAATCCAAGGCTCTCCAACATGGAGAGATCCGACAGCATTTCCCTGCCCAGCATTGAGGCTCAGCAAACTCAAGGACAGACCACTGACAAGGATGATACCAAAGACAACAGTCAGAACGCAACCATTGCAGCTCCCCAATACCCTTCAGGGATCAAATCCTATCTCGCAGTTGCAACCTTGTGTCTGGCAATCTTCCTCGTCACCTTGGTATGCTATCCTCAGTTGGGTACCACATATACTAACGTGCAAACCCTACATCTAGGACAGCACCATCATAGCCACAGCGATGCCCTACATCTCTGACGACTTCCACTCGCTGGGCGATGTCGGCTGGTACAGCAGCGTCTACACCATGGTCATCTGCACGACCCAGCTCCTCTTCGGCAAGCTCCTTGCCCGCTACTCCGTCCGCTGGATTTATAGCATCTCAATGCTGTTCTTCCTCGTAGGCTCCGCCGTCTGCGGCGCAGCGCCCAACTCGCACTCCCTCATCATCGGCCGCGCCATCGCCGGCGTAGGCTGCTCAGGACTCCTAGTCGCGGCCTTCTCTCTCGTTCCCATCCTCGTTGCCCCAGCCAAACGGCCCATCCTCCTCGGTCTCCTCTCAGGATCCCGCGGACTCGCCACGACATTCGGACCCTTGATTGGAGGTGTCCTCACCGAGAAGGTCTCCTGGCGGTGGAACTTCTACATCAACCTTCCCATAGGCGCCGTCATCCAAATCGCCTTCTTCTTCCTCGTCCATCCGCCTAAACGAGACCACGAAGCCTTCACCTCCTGGACCGAGTTCCTCAAGACCCTCGACCTCTTCGGCCTCGTAGCTCTCCTCCCATCCATCGTCTGCCTCCTCCTCGCCCTACAATGGGGCGGCCTCAAATACGCCTGGCAAGACGCCAGAGTCATCGTCCTGCTAGTCCTAGCAGGCATCCTCGCCATCGCATTCATCAGCGTGGAGATATAGCAAGGTCCCAACGCCATGCTCCCTTCGAGGGTATTCACCCAACGCACCGTCTCAGCAGCATCCTTCTTCGGCTTCTGCACCGTCAGCGCCATCTTCGTCCTGACTTACTATCTCCCGATGTACCTCCCCTTCCCCTCTCACAACCACCCCCCAACTAACCAATAAACCCAAAACAGCTGGTTCCAAGGCGTCAAATCCGCCACGCCCATCCAATCCGGAATCTGGACCCTCCCATGGGTAATAACCAGCACGATCGTCTCCCTAGCGGGCGGAATCCTAATGTCCAAAGTCGGCCATCCGGACTTATTCATGGGAATCGCCATAATCTTCGGCGCCGTTGGCTCAAGCCTCTTCACCACCTTCACTGTCGACACGCCCACAGGGGAATGGATCGGATATCAAATCATCTTTGCCATATCGTCCAGTCTGTGTAGTGTCACCCCGTTGATGGTAGCGCAGCAGGCACTTCCCTTGAAGGATATTCCAATTGGGTCGGGGTTGGTCATGTTTTCGCAGACGGTGGGGGCGTATGTACCCCCCTCCCTCTTTCCCTTCATCCCTTTGTTCTAGGTGTTTTTTTTCTTTTTGGGACTGGTACTGATAAAGGTTATGTATGTTTGGTGTAGGTCTATATTCGTCGCCGTCGCCCAAGCGCTCTTCACGAACGAGCTCAGTGCGGGGTTAAAGGGCACTGCAGTGGGTGATGGACTTGATGTGAGTGGGTTGTTGTCTGGGGGGATTTCGACCCTTACAGAGGGGTTGTCTGGGGATGCGAAGCGGGCGGTGTTGGTGGTGCTGAATGAGGCGTTGACGAGGTCGTGGCGGTTGGCTGTGGTGTTGGAGTGCGTGGCGGTTATTGGGGTGTTGGCGGTGGTGCAGGGGATGAGGATGAAGAGGGTTAGTGCTGGTACTTCATAGGAGTGGGTATTAGATGGGGTTTTGATTGTAAGTTGTTGAGGGGGGAGGTTGGTGTTGAGGTGAGGTGAGGTGGGGTGGGGTTAAGTTGTATAGGTAGTAGTATATTGACATATAGGTAGTATAATGGCGGTATATATAGTACATCTCCCTTCGATGAAGGATGATGTACTATGAGATATGCATGGACGCTGGTCACTGTAGCGGCTACTCCTACTCATGTTACTAGTATACGCATCTAGACCAGTGGGAATAATGGCAGAAAGATTATTATATATTGATTGGCATACTGCACTCGACAGGGCCAGTTCAGGCTGCTCCTATGTCCAGCCCATCCCATTCCTATATCCGATCCGTCCAACAGTCGTAAAGGCATGAAAAGAAAACAAAATGGGTGTCTCATCAGACTCCCCCCCAGCAAGTGATGTACAACGAAACCAAATACAGTGTGAGCAAAATCTGCAAAGAATCATAATAAGCCAGCCAGCCAAACAACCAGCCAGTCAATTCTATGACTGGAGTGAGGATGGATGGGTAGGTGTGTCTAAAACCACATCACGCCCACCACTAGGCCGATCACTATGGCCATGCAGCTACCCCGGCGCATGTGCTCGGTCTCCTGCTGAAATCCCGCGACTTTGGACTGCCCGGCAGTCAGTGCGGTGCTGTTGGGGGAGAGAGCCGGCGGGGGCGGCGTGGCGCTTGGCGTGGATGCTGATTGACTGGCGTTGTCGTCGGCGTCGTCGCTGCTATTCACGACTACTGCCTTCGGGGGTATAGATTGTTCGCGGGGTGTGTGGTTATGTGGGACTGTTGGATGTGAGGAGGTGGTGTGGTTGTCGTGTTGTGAGAGGTCGAAGTTGGGCTGGCGGGCTTGCCAAGCAGTCATGTTCTCCAGATACTCGCTCCCCGCGCGGCAGACCTGCTGCCATGAGGCACGGGACAACCCTAGCAACCATCGAGATACATCAAACACGCTGCTGGTGGCTGGTATCATGGAATTGCTGGTAGGCGACACTCCGAAAGGTCCGTCGTCGAGAGGAGCAGCTGGAGTAACTGAGGAATTGGCGAGGGCACTGAGTCGCGTAGGTAATTGCTCGATGGCATCACCCTCCGCTGCAAAGGTCGGAAGTAACTGCGACTCATCCGGCTGCCTGATGACCATTGCCTTAAAAGCGCGGACTCCCCGAGTGAAAGCCGAGGATTCTCGGGCCGGAAATGCCAAAGGATCGGTATCGAAGACGGCAGCAGCCTCAAAAGAGCTCCGAGATGGCGCGTCCACCGCACAACGTCGCGGACGAGCTTTGCGCTCATAGAACCCCTGATATCCATCTAGGAGCCATGGCTTCCAGCCAGTCCCAGGAACCCGAGATCTTGTTCGAACATCGGCCCAGTTATCTTTTCCCCGAGAGACATCTGCAGCAGCACAACCGTTAGCTTGTCTGACTCAGCCAAACACATGGGGGACAGAAAAAGGGGGAGGGGGGAATGATAGAAGAAGATATAAGGAATGCATACGTCGAACGTCATTGCGATAGCCAATATACCCCAAGTGCACGTTATAGAAATCCCATTCCTTTGCGAGCGACGGCACCAAACTAAATAGCGAAAAGACCAAGAGAGCAAGAAACGGAATGGCCCCAGGTTTCTGAAGCCCCGACCGCATCATCCACAGTCAGCGACCGACGAAGGCCTGACTTTTGGGTTTCCAATCCACAATCCTCGGAGGGAAAAGAAAGAGGTATTTCTAACAGCCGATGAGGATCCCGCGTGCTTGAGAGGCTTCCAGAACGAACAGCTTCATTGCCAGCGAGGAAATCAAAATTAAAGGAGAAAAATAAGTAGTGGAAATTGGAAAAGAGATTCAAGGTTCGGAGGGTTTATGCAAGTAAGTAAAGAAGTATAGATGCGTCGCAGCCTCGTTCAGGGTCTTCTGACGGACGTGATTGCGCGCGCAGCCTTGGGGGCAGAACCTCGTTCGGGTGCGTTTCTTTTTTCAGGGTCTTGCGCTGGATCTGCGGTCCTTCGCTTCTGGGCGATGATGTCGATCAGGCGGTCGGACGGTCGGGAAGGGAAAGCAGGCGCGTCCTTTTTGGCACTCGAGCCCCCGGCAACGAAGAGCAGAACAACACAACTTAATGTTGGTGGTGGGGGAGGAGGAAATCGACGTGGAGGACGAAGAGGGGAAATCTGATTTGCGCGCAAGATCAGCTGGAGATGGAATTGTAAAGATAATACTGCCGGATGCTGCAGGAGGCGATCCCCGTCGAATGACGTAAAAGACAGAACCCAAAGGGTCGCAATGGCTAAAAAGGTTTGTTTCTTGGCTGGCGATGGATGGCCTCGCAGGTGGTGCGCCAAGAAGGGTCGTCGTCGTAATTTACCCTCGTGTCGATGTCGATGAGAAAAAAAAAGTATCTATAGAAACAAATTGCCCGTTTGCGTGTTGACTTTTCGCCTCTTCACACTCAAAGTTGCCCCCCTCCAGGCATCAGCCAATTCTATTTTCTCATTCACACAACATGAAATATACATTCAGGAGTCAATGGGAAAACTGCTGCCTCGCCGGTAATTTATCTCGTCCTGCCCGGTATGGTATTTTACACCGGACCCTGGGTGGGGGGTTGCCTCAGGCGACAATGCGTTGGCCTCCACTGCAACATCAACAAGAGATCCATCGAATCCATCCTGCCCCATAACCATTGGCTTGAGACTGACAATTGTTGCTACTAGTAACTAGTATCAAGTGTAGGTCCATTATTGTCCAGACAAGCACACACAAGTGGGGTGCATGACATCAACAACATCCTTTGTATCGCACAGATCTATCTATCTACACCCATCACAACTGGCCGGTCTGCTATTCCCACCTGAGCTTTTCATCACGCTTAATCGCTCATACTGACCACAGCTCCTCGCGAGCTGATGCCCAATTCCAATCTATCGCCGCAACTCCGTACAGAGATGATACAGACACGTACAAGTCAAGTAAAAGTTACAGGCCAAGCGCTCCATGCGCGACTCCCCCGTAGGTCCAAGAAGAAGCATATACAGGTTGTAAGCAAAAGGGTATCATATGGGATTCATCATGGTGGGGTCGGGCACAGCGGGTGACATGCCCTCGCTAGTCGTCGGTTTGGTCGCGCGCCCCGGAGAGGAGGTGCTTTTCGGCACTCGCGCTGCCGGCTTCTTCGACGTTGTCTGAGAGGACGGCGTTCGAGTGCCCTCACTACGCTCCTCCCTAGGCGTTTTCAAAGCCGTGGTGCTATTCCCAGCACTGCTTGCGTTCCTTCCCCGCTTCACCATCTTGCCCAAAATCCCCACAATCTCAGCCGCATCCTCGAAGCTCTCGTCGTCCATGCCCTCCTGCGCATTGTACACGTCGGCAATGGCTTGCTTGGCCAGCCGTCGACAGGCGTGAGCGTCATGTAAGCAGTCGTAGAGGTAGGCAGCAAATTCCAGCTTGATGGACAGACGGAGCGGGTGCGAGCCCGGGAGGAATTGGTCCGCCAGGAGTGCAGCATGATTGAAGCATGCGGTAGCTGTGGGGGTGTAGTCGAGTGCAGGGAGGAGAAACGAAGAGGTCGACTTGGGCGGTTGAACCGGCGCGAAGCCCGGGGGTGCCTGCGTAACCTTGCCTCGTGGCGCACCATCTGAGGCCGAACTGGGCTTCCCGGAAACCGTTATCGTATCGGGCTTCAGCTGGAATGAAAATCGCGAATTGGAATCTTTGGATGGTGACTCGGCTTCAGTAACGCCATTGGATAGGGGTGTACTACTCGGCAGGCTGACGATACCCGGCGTGTGGACAGCAGGCTGATTCTGAAACAGGACGAATATATGATAGAAGGAGGCGCGCAACTTGTAGGCTAGAATCTTGAGTTCCATGCATCCCTCAACCAGGGGCAGGACAAACTCCTCTAATATCAAAAGACCCTCGCGGGAAAGCCAGATGATATGATAATAAAGATGAAGCGATTTAGTCTCTCGGGTGGGGTCAAGGCGTCGCAACCGTCGTGCACGGAGGAGTTTCTTCGATAACATAACAGACAGCCCCAGAATCTTGTACAGCATCGCGGACAGGAACGGGTTCTCAAGGCCCGTCATGGCCGCAAAATTGCCCAAGGCCTTCTGGTCCACTTCGGAGGAAGCCATCCACAAAGCAAGGGAGCCGGTTTCTATCACAGGGCAATCGACTGCCAAGTTAGTCATGTCCATGATGATCTGGTATATAACAACAAGTTTCGAACAAGTGCAACCGAACAACAACTTTGGAGGGAAGGACCGATCCCACAGCATCGGACCGTTTAAGAATTCTCAGTCAGTGGCCACATCTTGCCCACCGCGCTCATATAAAAGATAGATGCATCGAAGTGAAACATTCAAAGCGCCAAGGGATCGGGAGCCTTACCTCGGACGCGCGCGCAAACGGTTCTTAGAATTGGATCAGCCGTCGCATGCACCAAAGCTTCCCATGCTCGTGCTGGCGCCTAAAGCTCGATATGTTTGGGTATTAAGTTGCCGGTTCCGCAATTGAAATCCTCAATTGCAAGCGCAGTCCTTCGTTGAATGCGCCCGTCTCAAAATCAGACTCGTCGTATCTGTGGCTTGTCCGCGCCTCTCGGTGCCGCTTCCGAATAGGACTGAATAGCCGATCAGTTGTACATGCAGAGACTCCTAGTGACGAAAGCACAAAGCCGCCAATTTCAACTGGAAAGCAAAAGCAAGTATGTTACATATGTCAACAATTAGTGGTCTTTGATTGGAGAATCAGCGAGGATCAGATCGCGGGTGTACTCCGTAGTGCAATCAGACTTAAATAGCAAATCGTTAACCCGAAAAGGAAACCACCCAGATCAATTCTTCTAGATGAGAATTCTCCTCAGCCTGCTGTCAGCAGCCCTGTATGCAAGGCTATGCTAGCAGAAGAATGTGATAGTCAAGCGGGCGTGGGAGCGCAAAAGGGTATAGGTGGGATTTAGGAACGCAAGGCACGGGGAAGGGGGCATTCGAAACAACAAAGGGCAAGGAACTGATCGTTGTGAAATAGAAGGGAGTCTTGATGCATCGTGTGCAACTAGGCGAGGTAAGGCGTTAGTCTGTGCTTCTTGCCAGCGATGGGCGGGCACCGCCCACGAGTTTGGGGCCGGAAGTGATGGCAGCTATCTCGAGGCTTGAAGTCGCTATCCCATGAAACGAGCCTGCTTGGGTGAGGCAACAGAAGATATAACCACAAAAAGTCAATGTTCTGAAAGTCAATTCTCGTCCCAATTGAAGTTGGGCACTTGGTCGCAGCTGCGCGAGAATGGGGATTAGAGCGACAATGAATGGATGTGCGGAGCAATAATGATGCAAGGGCAGGTTATCTGCCCCGTTGATATTTCCCTGGCCACAGCCAAGTGGATGAAGCCACGGCAGTGCGGAGGTATAATGCCGTGCGAATCAATGCGGCAAAGCTCCACTATACATATAGGGCGAATGGACCCCCGCTTCTGTAGAAAGAGAGAGTACTCCGTGAAATACGATCAATTAGAACGCCGTCTGTTTGTTTTATTAGTTCCTGCTGTGCTCGTCAATTTTCATTCTGCCCTGGCCGCCGTTCCAAGCGGAGATGAGACATCGGGCACCAATTGCAGCCACGGTGAGGGACGTCATTTCTGGGTGGCCACCATCATCGAAATGAAAAAGGAATTACGAAGGGCAATGTGGCATGTTGGATGATGGTCCCGTCCCTAAGACTTAGTAGGCATTAGGCGGAAGGACAGCGCATCAGCTAGTTCGATACGTGTCAGAGCCCAACTGCTGATTTCCCCTGCCGTGCAGCTTTTGATCCAGCCGGGAGGATGAGATAGGAATAGCACAGTGGATCAGCTGTCGCCAGCCTCTTCATTTTTGGCAGCCAAGTCACACATGGCCTGCGAGCAGTGTTGCAGATGGAAGGCCCAGCGCAGGTCCAAACCCATCTTTCTATGCATGAGCGAGCCGCCACTGAGCCGGGTCGCTCAACTAAACTGCAAGCGTGGAAATTCGGCGCCCGCGCGCTTCTTAGCGTTAGGCTTTGCATGAGGATGGCGGCAGCGCTGGATGATGACAGTTGGCGGCCATCTGCCAGCGTGGCATCAGAAGCATCTGTGCGTCTTCCATGGGGCTGTGTGGAAGGTTGGCCCCTCGATCGATTTCGATTACAACCGGAGATGAAAGGAGATGATATCAGTGGCTCTGTCATACCACAAGCACAGGACTGATTGATCAGTTAGATGGGGGTGGATGGATGAATGATGACCGACAGCCTGCATCTGCAACAGTTTGCCGCGGCAGTTCCCCACCGCCTCTTCCGGAGGACAAATGAGTGGAAGCAATGAGCAGCGATCTATTTCCAAGAGTGATCATTAAAACTGAAGCACTATATACATTGCAGCAACACAGATAAGCTAAGAGCAAGGGAAACGTCGCAGCCATAACGTCGTATACCTCCTGTCCATATTCCCGGTAAACAGGCAAGCAGGTACCATTATTCTATATCATCAAGTTCGTCACGGTCCAAAGTTCCGACAAAAGCTCTCTCCAAGAATGCTCTCCATGTTCGATTCTTAGACTTCTTAGACTTCTTGTGCTTCTCATGCTTCTTCTTCTCCACTTCTACTTCGTCTCCGATCTCTCCAGTACCAGAAGCATTCGTGTCGAGTTCTTCGGCGGTCGCATCCTCAACCCAGATATCGTTTTTACCCGCCTTGTCCTTGGAAATTCGCTTCGCCAGCTTGAAGAAGCTCCGCACGGTGAGATCCTCCATCTGGTAGATCTTGTCATTTCGGGTATCGTATTCGACCTCGAACGTAAAGACATCTGCGAGCTTCAGCTCACGAGCACCACTGTCTTGGTCAGAGTCAGAGAATTCGTCTGCCGACGTTTGGTGGCGTTGCGCCATCTGACGGTTGATCTCGGTCAGATTGGCATAGTATTGAGTGTATCCAAGCCAGGTCAATGCCTGGTTAGAGTATGCCGGCCCCGGAGGCGCAGTCGGCGATGGGGGCTTGGGAACCTTGTCCTTGGACTTTTTCTTCTTCTTGTCGGCCGAAAGTCCATCCTCATCGTGGACCACGTTCGCCATACCCAGGTTGTTGTAGGTAGGGGCGTCAGCCGACATCTTGGTCTCTAAGCCACTAATGTTATACTCGACTACCCGCAGCGTAGGGAAGAAGTTCGGCACTACACTCGGTGACACTAACGACACACTGTACCTCTCGGCCCAGGGACCGCCAATCTTTTTGAGAAACTTCTTCTGCTTCTTCTTGGGATTTGAGCTCTTTGAGCTCGTCGCAGCTTCCTGTTCCTCTTCGAACCATCCATCTGCCAGAAAGCTGCCTTTCGGCATACCATCAGGTGGAGACGGTAGACTAGACCAGTCTTTCCTGAGACTGGATAGATAGTCATAACGAGACTGGACAGAGATCTCTCCTGATTCGTCATAAAGATCGGACGAGACAATAGACTCACTGCTGGCAGCAATGTCCACTTTGCGACTATCCTGCAGCATGAAATGATCGATATTCATGTGCCCGTATGCACTTCCGACCACAACGTCACGGAATCTGTTCACATATAGTGTATATTTTTGCCAGCACGTTTCATCCCAGCTGCGTTTGCTACCGGATCTTGCCGGAGGAACATGACCTATCAGAATGGCTTTCATGTCACGTGTCCGCAGCATCTCCAGTTGGATCCGAAGCCACTCCATGTGCTCAAAGCCAGGCTCCGATTTTGCATCGCATCCGTCGACAGCAGAATTGGAGTCGAAGAAGTATAAAGTGTTCAAGCTGATAACTGCGAGCTCATCGGGGATCACCTCCGAGACGAACCAGCCGCCTTCGACAAAACTATGGCGTTGATGCTCGGGGATAAACTTGTGCCAGACTTCGCGGTACTTCTTCGTCCACCGGTTCGGACCGGTCTTCATGATATTGTGCGGCATGACATCGTTATTCCCAAAAGTCGGAACAATTGGGATGGTGTCCTTCCCACCAAAGACCTCGGTGAATTTGTCCACCATGAACTGATTCAAGCGGACGATCTCATCTGCCGTGCGGGGATTCCTCTCATCATTGTCATGCCGTGCAGAGTCACCGGTCCAGATGACAAAGTCTATCTTGTCCTTAAGGTTGTTCTCGATCCAGCGAAATGTCTCGTTAACGAGCGCAATTGGCGAGTCGCATTCAGTCTCTTCGGCGCCATAGTACCCGGCGGAGCCCTCACCTCTGTGGCAGCTCTTTTCGTCGGAAGTTCCGGGCTCGTAGAGGGGGTCTGGATGAAGATCTGGAAGTGGTTAGCCTGTCCCTCCTCTCCTCTTGCCTCTGACATGGTGTAGTTTAAGAAAGGAAGAGGTACCTGTTATGTGCAGAAAGCGGCCTGAAAGTGTTCGGAAGGACTCCGCATCGGCATTTGGTGGCTCGAGCTGGAGCACATCTTGGAGAACATCACCTAGAGGTTGCTGCTCCACAACCGGGAAGGCAGACACATAGATTCCTAGCAGCGAGAGCGCTGAAAGGAGACGAGTCGGAACCATTGGGAAAACTGTGAGTAGGAGGCGAAACCCCGACAATGCGGGAGACCAGTTAACCTTGATCAATAGAGTCAGACATGAAGCACACAGTGAGCACGCGACACACTATGTGAAAAAGCCAAAACGAAGCTAAAAACAAGACCAACAAATAGCGATACCGGGGGTAATTTACATGAGATGGAGGATTTGTTGAACTGGATCGTCGACGACGTCACAGCTACCGCCCCGATGCGGAAAAGCGCGAGGTAGCGTGTGGACCCACTTTGTTTTGTTTGGAACCCGACCAGCAGAGCAGAGGAACACGGGTGAATTGGCTGGCATTTAAATATTAACCCTGCGAGAGACACATTGCTTTGGACATCTGACTCCGGAGTATCAGTCGGACTCGATTCAACAGGTCAGCTGTTGAGCATACCAGAAAAACAAATCAGCGCTGTATGGAGTAGCAAAGATGCGCCGCAGTGTCAGTCAAGGTCCTCCCCCTAATGTAAGGTACTCGCAGCCTGTACCGTCGTCTAAACGGCCCACGTGCCTGGAACGGACAATCAGATTGTCGGAGGGTCTTAGTCATCGACTGCATTTTGGGGTTCTCTTTTCTCTCTTTTCACCCCCAAGGTTGACGCGCTGGCCGCACTGTCATCCGAGCCAGATTCAACTATAGTCGTGATAGGCTGTATGGTCCTGATCTACTGGATAGTGGAGGACACTATGCTGCCTCTGTAGTCCGTACCCCATCTTCGGATGGTCTCTGATTTAGGATTAGGTGAATGAAAGTGATACGGTTTGGTAACTAGAAAGTCAGCTTTGACATACTAATAGAGTCATCTGGTAGACCAACAGGGGTCTGTAAGGAGACGTTGCAGTTGGCTAGAGCACCTGATGGTGTGCCATCGGCCCACAAGAGCAGACTGGGACAAGTATCAGTAGTACGAATGTAAATGAGGAAAGCTTTGTAGTTCAGAAATAATAATAATGATCGAGAGGTATTAGCCAGATCTGGCAACCCAGTCGAAGCATGTGACTTTGAGCTAAGTAGCTTTTCTATGTTTGCTGGATAATTGTCACAGTGGTACCTAACACTCACTCTTCTGTCCTCTATAGTTCTATACAGTAAATAATCTGCCCGAAGTACCTTAACCCGCGGCGATCAGAATCACTCCGGGTATCACCGTTCGGGGGATCGCCATAGGCTGGCCGTTGCTTGTGGAACATGTGTCCCTGACCCCTCACCGAGGAGCGGGGCTTAACGTCCGCGATTTATCAGCTGCTCGACTTCTTCCAGCAAGCACCAGAGCATAATACAGTTTGACACAGCTATAGAGCATCGTCGCATCAGTCAACTCGAACTAAACATGTCCGAATTCCCTACCCTCCAGCCCGCCTTCACCTTCAAGGTAGAATCTCCAGTACAGGACCTCGCGTGCTTACACACAACTAACATTGTCCCCCAACATAGGTCACAATCGATGCTCCGCTAGGCGTCGGTAAGTCCTCAAGACATCTACTAAGTAACAAGGGCCATAGCTCCAGGAAACTGGCTAATTCCTTCAAGGCAGCGCATCTCGGCAGAACAGCCTGCAGGTCGTCGTAAGCAGCCACCCAATCTTCCCTTCCTTCTCACAAGACCATTCCACTAACAATCCAGCATGACTGAAGCCCATGACCGGCGGCACTGTCCAGAGTGTGCCTGGATTCTCTCCTGCTCTTGACGCCGAGTTCGTCGGTGTTGGCAACGACTACATCCACGCGGATGCCGACGGCAAGCACCTGCGCCTGGATGCGCATGGTGTTATCAAGTACGTTTCTCCATTGTTGCAGATATACGCTCCACTTCTAACTACTGAATCACAGGCCAAAGAATGGCGATGATGTACGCAACCGGCTCTTTAACTCCCTCGAGAGTAGCAACTAACACCTGTCATCTACTATAGCTCATCTACCTGAACTACACTGGTGTCTGCACCCTGCTTCCCGAAGTGCAGGCCGTTTTCGCGGGAGCTGCCCCTGACGGCTCCACTCCGTTCAACAGTGCTTGTAAGTTATCCTTTTAAAATTAATGAAAACAGGTGCTAATGCTAGGAATATAGTCACGCACATTACCTTCGAGGTGAGATATACCACATTCCAGCCCGGATAACGAATGCACCAAATCTAACAGACCACCACAAAACCACAGACCGGCAGCGAACGCTACAAGGAGCTCGAGAACCGCGTCTTCATCGCCCAGGGACGCTTCAACATCGAAAAGGGCAAGCCCACTGTGGTCGAGTACCGCGTCAGCCAGGTTGTCCAAGGCTGAACCAGCAATCAGAATATAAATAAGACCTGCTAAATAAATGCAAGCCAGTCAAATCCTCATAACATTGACATAAAAGCTCTCCATACATCCCACTTATCCCTTGTGTAACCACAACCCAGATTATCACATTCACATTCACATATCACCCACCCCCCAACAACGGCCTCCTCTCATCCTCCCTTCCATCACCACCACCACAACCATCACCAGCCCTCCTCCCCCCTCCCGCCCCCTCCTCATCCTCTCCTCCAAGTATAGTACCACCCCCATCCCTCCCCCTCCTACCACCCCACCGCGAAAACACCACACCCCCCCAATTCCCATTCCCAAACACAACCGGTAACCCCTTCCACCCACCCCTCCTCCGTACCCCCCTACCAACCCAAACCCCCAAAGCAATCAACCCTAGCACAGCCAACGTACCCAGTACCCCCACCACGCCCGTAAGAAACGTAGTCGTGCTCACATGGCACCCGAAGGGTATTGCGCGGAGTTCCCACCGCTCTTTGGACCCGAGCGGGCAGATCTGCGATGAGTGTAGCGGGGAGAGAATAGGTAGGAGGGATGGGTTGGGGACGCAGGTTGAGGACTGCATTTATTTTGTCTTTTGTAAGTGGTTCAGTTTGGGGGAAGAGGATAATGATGGACTTACCACTGCGCACCAACTACAGGGTACATCGCCTTTCAGGCAGGTATTGCATGATTGTCGCCGCCAGCAGAGGTAGAAGAGGGGGTCGGTGAAGCTGGAGGTGGAGGTGAAGCTGGAGGTGTTTGTTATTTGGTCCATTTGGTTTTTGGGGATGATGGTTTGTAGGATGGATGGATGGATGGATGGAATGGGTCGAACATGAAAGAGATTGTTAGTATTTCTTATCGCATGATGGAATGTGATGTGATGGCATGATGGTCCTGTCGTCAGGATTGTTTTGTTTGGGTGATGGGCTCGTGCGGGGTTTTTTCTGTTCCTGGGGTGGTGGTACATTGGTAGTAGTAGTAGTACTACTACTACTACTATCTAGTAAGAGGCCCGTTCGGAGGATCCCTGCTTTGTTGCTGCTACTACTGATAATGCAGACTTTGTTTCGCTTGTGATAAGGCTATCGGGTTTATGTTGTGGGGATGGGGTTAAAGGAATCTAATGCTGCGCTAGTTCACTTTTGGTTGTATACATGCTTCGTACATTTAGATAGTATATCCCAAGGTAATAAGAATCATCCAGATGATTTTATTTGTTCAATTGGGATTGGAAGGAAAAGGGGGAAAGGTTCCATAATTTCAGTTATAAGAAGAATGTCAAGGGTATACTATAATGCCCTTTACAATTATCACGCTCGTAAGATAATCACTCTAGACAACACGCTTGACCTGTTCGTCGTTCTATTGTTAGCCTTATTCACCTGACCACAAAAGGAGGGATGGGCTGACCTCGAAGAATCTCTTGAGCCACCACACCTGGAAAATACCCTCTCCGATCAGCACAGCCAGCTGGAAGATACTCCACCACTTCACACGGGCGTTGGTGCTCTCGGCCGTGTTCCGGTGAACCCGCTCTCTCACAACAATGTACGACTGCTCATCCTTAACCTGTGCCAGGGCCTCCGAGAGCTTGCGGACTGTGGTGAGGAATCAATAGCGGTTAGCTCATACGGTCGCCGAAGACTTGTATAGACGATATCGGGGTGTTGCAATCCTACCTTCCGCCTCCAAGGGATCCTGCGCCAATTCCGATTCGGGGACGTAGACAATTCCGTGAACGTTGAAAGAGACTTCCTTGGAGTTCGAGGCCCATCCTTCGTTGCTGAAGCAGTAGACGTATTTGCCGTCCGAGTGCGCGTTGAACGAGTAATCCTCCGACGAGATGGCGTGCTTGTAGTATTGACGGTTACCAAGGGGGTCCTCGACCTGTTGATTTCAATCACATGTTAGTGACTATATCCTCAAAGTAGTTTCGTGTCCTTGCAAGCTCGATTGTATATCAAAACATCCCAAAAGGGACCCGCGCGGAGATTGACAACTCGTATGCTGCTCAGGGCACCTACCCAGAAGTCGATCTCCAGATTGCCACTGCCTCCGAATTCCCGGTCTCCGACCTGGAAGGAGACAGTCATCTTGTCATCCTTGTGCAAGGACTCGTGGAAGCATTCGCGGGAGTGAGCCCGGAGCTGGATGTTGTGTGCGGTCACCGTGGTGAACCACGCCAGCGCCGTGATCAGGAGAGTCGTCGCGGAGAATCGCATGATGGGTAGGGTAATTCGCTTTTGATGACTCCAAATCCGGTAATAGGTTGGTGGAGTTCTCCTCGAGAAAGATCCAGGTGAGGTGGTGGTGGTCGGGCTTGCTAGGTGTGCTTCGACTCCCGACGGGCAAGGTGGTCTCTGTGCTGCGCTGGGAATTCTGGACGCTCGGACCACCACCAGATCACCCGGCACTAACTGGACTAGTCCTGGCAGGGTTCGGAGTCTAGAAGGGCGCGATGCTTCTTTTTACTATGTACTTCGACTCTCTCTTATCAACCGTATCTAGAGTTCAATCATTCCTTTTTGTCTTGATCTGATAACATTTGAATTTAGGAGTTCAGTGGCGGCCTAAGGGTATACCACGGACATCCTGAGGGCTAATTGGCCTCTACAGACATACATACATTGCTTCAGTGCGTCCGTGAACGCTGAGAACTAGAGGCATCATAAAAGAGCCTGAGGAATCATGAACGATCCATGGCCAGGTGTACGAGGCATACTCACGTTCTCCCTCATTGTGTCGTTTCTTGCTTTTATTGAATGACTGCCTCCTAAAGATCGCAAATGGACACCCTTTCGGTCTTTAAATATTTGACGAAGCACAGTGAGCCAACATTGACTGCGCCGGACCTCTCGATGTTTGTTTGCTCGTATATAGTACCCGAAACCGACGACTTAAGTATAATGGGCTCACAGTTCCCAGCTTGTGGTACCCGCAGGTTCCTCCAGAGTAATAGCAAGATACTGCCTCAACCCGGATGAAGGGAGGACAATCAAGTAAGCGGTCTAGATCAAGACAATTCGCGGGATTCAACCTTGGTAATAGACGCGCCACTGCGATGAGTAAGGAAGCTTCTCTTTGGTAACAATGATGGATCAGGAAGTGGGAGAACGAATATTTGCGGGATTTTTCTTAGCAGCAACAATAATGGTCTTTCACCCACCTGTTCTTGAGTGAACCGTGGCTCATATTTCCAGGGTTCATGGCCGGTGTACGCGTTATAGGGCCCTCTTAGTGACATCATCTGTGGTCTGAACTCCTGGTGATTGATTGATGGTGGCCAAGAGATGATCTCTCATAAAATTTATTGATGGAAGTGGGGAGGGATTCGAGAAGACGAGATCGCCAGACATGGGAAGTTCGCCTCACATTATTATAGTTGGGGGATGAAACCGGAACGGAGGCCAATCTCGCAGAATTTGAGTGGGGAGCTTTATTCTCTCTGCTTCTTCCTAACGATACTAGTGTTTCGATTCTGGCTGTGGTATAGCCAAAATTAAATCGGCGAGATAGTGCGTATTAACATGCCCAGAAAAACTGTGTGATCAGTAATAATTCTGCAGTGAAGGGAGCAAAGAAGAACAAGCAGAAGTGATTTGGGGCGGTAATGGGCTGTGAGAGGCCCAAGGGTCCAGACCCTGGCGCCTGCAGTGGAGATCTTAGCCGGAGACCCCGGAATGGCAGGGGTGGATAAAGGACCCCATTAACATCCAGTGTATCTCGATTATTCCACTGGGCGCCTTCTGGCTAACGTCCCTGGCTTAGCCACTGTAGATGGACCCTTCAAGAGTTTGGTCACTCCAACAATGGTCTCTTCCGGCGATTGAATCCCTGGCTGTGAAGCGCCAGTTCCCTTCTTCCCTCAATTGACTTTCGGAGTTGTCCCACTGGGAGGCGAGTCTAGCTATTCATTCATTGTCTCGTAGGCCACAGCCGGGCTCCCCATTTGGAGGTACCCTGTACTGTACAAGTAAGTATGACTCCACAGTCTTTCTGAGTTCTGACGTTTTGCCGTGCAACTCCTTCTATTCTTATTTAAATCCTGCCAATCCTTCCTCTCTTGTTCATTCTATTTCGGTCGCTTGCATATAGCCAGGAACGAGCCATCCTTTTACAGAGCTTCCCCTTTTCTTCACTCTCCTTCGAAAGAAGCCGAAACTCAGGTTCTTGACTTCCCACACTCTCTTCATATACCCTATCCTTCCCTAGGCAGCTGCTCTTGCTACTTCATCAATCGGTATACATCGCTCGAAACCTGTCACTGAAATAACCGCGCCTTTCAGCATGCGTGTCTCTACTAGCTTGCTTCCTGCCCTTTTGGCAGCAATCCCTGCTGTGTCCGCTAGTGGCACCCTGGGTCTCGCCATAGGTGATAAGAACAGTGATTCCAGCTGTAAATCTACGAGTGATTACGAAGCCGACTTTGATGCGCTCAAAAGTGTGACGAATATAGTCCGCACATACTCAGCCAGTGACTGCAATCTTGCTCAGAATATCGTGCCCGCTGCAAAGGCCAAGGGATTCAAAGTTGTTTTGGGAGTCTGGTACCGCATTGTCATCAATTGAATCGTTTACATGGACTCCGTGAAGCTAACTTCTGGTGTGTTCTAGGGCGGATTACGACCAGTCTTTTGACCAGGACTTCAACGCCCTGAAGCAGGTCGTCCCTGGGAATGAAGATGTTGTGTCTGCCATTACCGTGGGCTCTGAGGTTCTCTACCGCGGAAGTCTCACTGCGCAGGCACTCCTGAGCAAAATCCAACAAGTGCAGAACCAGTTTCCCTCGGTCACCGTTGGCACCGTTGACAGCTGGAACAAATTCGCGGATGGCACAGCTGATCCCATCATCCAAGGAGGTGTCACTTACCTGTAAGCCTTCCTTTCCCGATCATGTCGTATTGCGAGTCTCAGTTAACGATGATGATTTAGTTTGGCCAATGGATTCGCCTACTGGCAGGATGTAGACATCAACAATGCTCCCGCTACCTACTTCTATGACATATCGGAGGCCGAGAAGCATATCAAGCAGGTTGCCGGAGCTAATGCGGGCAATATCCGCTTTGGAAATGGAGAAACTGGTTGGCCCACCGGTAAGATAAATAAACAACATCCCTCAACGCCTAAGCAGAGGTGCAGATGAACTGATGAATTGCTTTTCCTAGACGGTGGATCCGATTATGGTGCTGCTAAAGCTGGTACTCAGAATGCTGCACAGTATTACAAATCAGCGGTATGCCCCATGCTGCGAAATGGAACCGACGTCTTCTATTTCGAGGCCTTCGACGAGGAGTGGAAGCCCAACAGCGTGGGTGACAATGGCCAGTCCATGGACGAGAAACACTGGGGACTCTTCACCGCCGACCGCCAGCTCAAGTTCGACGTGACCTGTTGAAATCCGAACTAGAATCAGTCTGATGCTGCACCTTCAAAAGTCTGACGCACAGTGACTTGATCTGTTAAATATGTATCTACTATTTCTCGGACAGCTTTTGCTGTACTGTATGTATATGTATCGAATCCATGTTGAACATCGAGGCAAGTCTCCTAAATCTTGGGAGGATTTCATTAGTAGTAGTTGATTCGGCTTGTAGAAATCCCGCTACAGAGATACGGAGTGGCAGTTGGATTTGCAACTAGACATCATGCAGTAGTCAGATACCGGGAAGGAAGATGCGACGGCTATCAAGACGAAACGGACAGACATTTGATGAGACGTTTAGATAGAAAAATTAGAAGTGGTGGCTGTCGCGCATGGGGCTTCAAGTGTCATGGCAGTCTGACACCAATGACATGGCTGGGCACAATTGGAAGATCCCCAATTGGGAAAGTTGTTAGCTAAGTCACGGGCAACCGAGGGAACCGTGGTTCGGTTGAAGTAGCCGTTGTTTTACCCCTGAATGCAGACACGAACCACAGGAACCCACGCGTCAACCAAGTGATTGTTATCTATTGGGGGAGAGAAGCACTGGTTCAGGGGGGAACAAGAATGGAGAATGCACAAATCTGGGGGGTGACATCCGGTCGGGTATCCATCTAATATCTTTATTGTCAAAGGCTGGAGGGAGTGGTTGCCATATTCCACAGGCAGGCTGGGGAGAGAGAGAGCAGCGAGAGAAGATCCATCAACCTGCAGGCTGCCAGACAGAGAGGGTCTTTCCAGACGGATACTACTGTTTTGCTCCCAAACTCAAGGACTCCCCGCGCCTTGCAGAGCATAGAGTTGATACCCACTGACTCGCATGAGTTTTGGGTAAGGTTGGTACCTACAGACAGCCGGGCACCACGTACGTAGATGGCGGTCAGAGATGAAGATCGGGTTGAGCTGGCCAGCTTGAGGCACTATGCCAGGCTAAGGACCACCACTATCCCCAATTCATGCTTAACCGGGTTCACTAGTCGTCCAACTAAGGCCAAAACTTGAAGGTCGTGAGGCCAGAATCCGCTCCCAATGCGGATATCTGGTTACCATACCATTACTTCTTCCCCAACGGTCGCCCTCGCAGCTCTCCACTGTCTGATTAGGTAGTTTAGCGTTAAGTTTTTGTTATTTTCACGCGCCTGTGCAGCTTTGAAAGTAAAAAAAAACGGACTTGCTTGCTGGCGGATCGTGACATGGCCCCAGACTGATTCGATCCAACTCCAAGGAAAAGAAAAAAAAAAAAAAAAAAAAAAAGTTGCTAAAAAGCAAAAGAAAAAAAATTCGTACAGGAAAAAATTAAGGTCCGCCTCTCAATTACTTACTCTCTGATTACTACCACCACCACCACTACCACTTTCATCCACTATCACTAGTCGCAACGCTTGATCCTTGTCTTCTTCCAACTTCAATCCAGTTGTCCTTTGTGGATGCGCCATGCCCAAGTTTCTCGCATACCTTAGGTATCTGTGATCTGTTGTTCATCCATTCGCTTTCTCTCTCAATCTCAATCTCTCTCTCTCTCTCTCTCCCTCTCTCTCTTTCTGTCCTTGATCCGTCGCCCGCAAGCCGCGGATGTCTGTTTGGGGATCTTCTTTCGGAACTACCCACCGCCCCTGAAGATTATTCCTCCCCCTCCACCCTCCCTCCCCCCCAAATTCCACGGTGTTATAGGTACCACTCACTGGTCGCATTTTCTCCCCCCAATCGCGCTCTCGTCCAAGCGTGTGATTTGTCTCGTCCCTCCCCCTCCTTTCGTGTGTCGATCACAGCTCATCGGCGAGGTGGATTCGGTCTCAGCGCTTTGATTTCCATGCTTCAACATTCTGGACGATAAGGGGAGCAGCAAGCAAGTGCTTGCTGCAGGAGTCGAAACGGAAGGTGTGTCTGCCTGTCGAAGTGTTACCTTGGCTGCATCAATCCCACATTTTCCAATTCATCTTCTCTCCCCCCCAAATCCACCTCCCTATGGCGGTGTCTCCTGCCAGTCATCTTCCTCGTTCCCGTCACACCTCCAATCTAGTAGTCCAAAGGCTAATCGTATCTCGATGCTGTTGTACGTTTAGATCT
The DNA here is from genome assembly GCF_003184625.1 of Aspergillus neoniger CBS 115656. Taxonomy (NCBI): domain Eukaryota; kingdom Fungi; phylum Ascomycota; class Eurotiomycetes; order Eurotiales; family Aspergillaceae; genus Aspergillus; species Aspergillus neoniger. The sequence continues at coordinate 1,140,480 of NW_020291129.1, forward strand.
AGGTCCCTCCGCATCTTCCGCCAACTCGGCGCTTTCGCCGCAGCACCCTACAGATCCGTCCGTCCTCCGTGACGATTCCCTGCTGACGGTGCCATTGACTTCCATTTCCGCAACGCCAGGAGCGTCGAGTCTCTCGGCCGCTGGATCACCTGGCCGGTCGAGCTCCCCACGGGGCCGCAGCGTCACCCCGAATCCCCCGAATACTATTCCTACTTTCTCCACATACCGGGCCGCCTGGGATTCGTCAACCTCGCCGGAGAACCGAAGAGCGGAAAGTAGTATCTACTATACCACCGCCTGGGGCTCACCGTATGCTGCACCAAGTCCTCGAAGACTGTCGTGGTCACTGAGTCAAGCCGGACCTGTCGATCGTGATTCCGGAAATAGCTCTCCGGTATCGATGCGCAGTGGCATCCGTAACGGTTCCGAATCGAACAATCCCGAGCTCTTAAGACCGTCTGCCCGGGACAGCTCAGCGAGACAACTGTACAGCGGTAATTCCAGCCGGTCTCCAGCCCGAGACATTTTTGGTAGGAAAGGTGGGAAGTCGATAAAGGACTTTACGCAAGATTGGATTAATCAATACCTCACCGGTCAGCCCAGAACCGAACGAAGCAATTGGTTGAGCGACGATTCGGGTAGTGAGGCACCTTCGTTTATTACGGCACAAAACTATTTCGCAGAGGACGCATCGGACGATTGGCTTGGCCTGGAACAAGATCCTCGCGACGAGGACCTCCTGAAGACTCCCACCCTCGCTGACTTCGTAAATCGAAGAGCAGCTCGCCGGGAAGGCAGTCTCCCACGCCAACGGACGAGAGATTATCTTCACAAGCGAGCAGATACACTTCGACAGGAGGACTTTTGGGGTTTCGCATACGATAAAGACCCTCAGCCGATCACAATGGATTCAACAGAAGCACAGTCCCTTGTGGAACAGGGGCCCAACAAGGCACTTCCTACGATAGAAAAGCCGCTTCCTCCCACCCCGACAGACCCTTCCCTTACGGACCGACTTGATACTCCTACCGAGCCGAAAGCCGTGAAAAGCCCAGCGCTCGACAGGAACAGCCAAACGCCGACACAACGAGTGAGGAAGAAGATCGTTTGGCGTGGGAAAGCATGCTTCATCTCGCTGCCATGTGACGACAAAAGAGGCACAAAGGACTCTGGATACCGTTTGTTGACGGTGGAAGATGTCAAACAACGGTTGAGAGACTGGGAAGAACAGGGATACGACACCCGTGGATTCAGCGTCGGATCGGAGGATGTGTTTGATACTGAGTTGGGCGGCCTCAGTCGTCCGCTTTTCCCAGACCCGGCAGAGGTCCAGGAGGAAAGACAGGACGGGAGGTATGGGGTCAGCATTCCTGACAAAGCAGAGTGGGATGCATATGTTGCGTATCTTCAGGAAGAGAAATTGCGTGCCCTGGGTGTGTTTTTGGATGAACCGAAACCTTCAATATCCCCGGCCTCCGCTACTATGAGCCAGATGGCCCCCTTCCCCGGTCTTGTATCGTCGCCACCGATCCCGACAGGGTCAGCAGCTAGCAATCCTTTATCTTTGTCTCATCATTTCTCTCCGCAGCTGGGCCAGCCAGCAAACCCCGCCGGTCTGGGGACTCTGGCTTCCCCGGCTTCGCAGTTCAGCATTCAGACGCCATTCCTCGGGGTCGACCAAAACAACCTACTTCCTGGATACCCTATGCAATTTCAACCTACTCCTCCTGCTCAGGGCTCGCTCACTCCTCAGAGTTTCTTTAATGCGCGGCAAGCAGGTCCCGCCGCATCCATTCCTGGAACGCTTCCTCACTTGGGCTCGATTTTGTCTCCCGTGTCACCATTGAACGAGCAGGGTGCCTTCCACCCTGGCTTGAACGAACAGCCAGGCCTACCGAAGGAGGCTTACGGTGGTCATGAGCTGCAGGATCACGTCACTGAAGGCCAGCTGCTACGTCCCATTCGCACCCCAACGGAGGGACCTGATCACTTCCACGCCTCTACTGTTGAGATCGCGCAGCCTACCCCTCGTGGCCACGACCGTGGTCATAATCTGAGCGAAACGCTACAGAAGGGCCTGGACAGAATCCCGCCTAGCTATCATCTGGAGGAAACTATTGACCGGCAGCTTGATGAAGGTGATCGTGAGCCGGCTCTTCACAATTTCGATGGTTCTGAGCTCCTGCAATCTCGTTGGGCTTTCCCAGGGGCGGACGCTCTTGCATCCCAACAATATCCTCAGCACATGCACCAGTTCTACGGCGGCGATTACGCAGCAGGTAACGTCCATGATGGCTCGGATATCGATACAAACCCGAGTCTTTCTGGAACGCCTCAGCGACATGGTCCGCTTGCGAATAACATACCGTGGCATGAGCCGAAGCCCAGTGCTGGCTCATATACAGGCGGACACCGTTCCAAGCTTTCGTCCTCTACTTTCAACGTCGATGCGAAGGAGTTCAACCCAACTGCCTCAATCCCATCACAGCAATTTCCCTTCCAAGAAAACGCCTTCCAACCCTCGGCTGTTGGAAACCCCATGTTCACATTTGGCTCTGTGCCCAACTTCAATCCCTCCGCTAGCGCTTTCAACCTTACCGCACCCCCCTTCACGCCCAGTGCTGCTGCCAACGATACGACCACACAAGACACTGGCTCCAGCGAGTTTAAGTTTTCGACCGCTTCTCTCAATGTCGCGGCTCCTGCTTTCAACCCTACTGGAAGTGGCTTCGCTACGAATTCTGAGGAAACTGCAAATGGCAGGACCAAAATATTTGACGATGTTGATGTCTCGGAGGCATCAAAGGCCTCCAAGAAGTCCAAGGCCATTCCCATCGTGCGGCCGGATGAGACCGCGGAGGACAAGAGCAGTAAAGAGGAGGCCGAAAACGACAACGGACGCCCAGTCCGCACTGACCGCCATAAGCGTGCACGTCGCGGCGATGAAGCATCGGATGGAGAGGCCCAGTTCAGCATGTCGCACGCATTGGCAGAGTCTGGTAACGTTCAACAATCGCAAGTGTCTAGCGCACACGGTGTGCCCGCTGAAGGCAAAGAAAACGTACAGCCAGAAGGTGGAGACAGCAATGAAGCAATTCAGAAGCCTGTCTCGATTCAGGATGACAAGTTCGCCGAAAGGAAAGATACCCCCATTAGTGAAGCGTCGACCTGGACACCGTTTGATAAGAAGAACGAGAGTACGGAAGCAGTCCAGGAGTCAGGACCGGCTACCGACATACAGCCTAAGTCAGAGTCGGTATCCGCCGAAGGAGGAAATGCTGGCAACAAAGAGCAGGAAGGGTCTACCGAAGATAACCAGAAGCACGCTTTCCTGTCACCCACTGCGAAGCCCTTCCAGTTCAAAGCCTCTGTTCCCGAATATGTGCCGGCTACTGCTGGGGAACCGACGCCTGCCCCCAAACCGGTGGATGATGGGAAGAGCGATGCCACCTCCAAAGCTCCGGTTTCACCTAAGCGTGAGCCTATGCTATCTGAAGCCCACGCTGATGAGGCCGAGGACTCGCCTGACGATGAGGAGCTTAATGCTATCATGGAGCAGTTGAATGATGATTCGGATGTTGGAATTGAACGTCTGAGCACGCCTCAACCTCGTGATCGCATTCCCGAGTCTGCCCTGCATCCGTCTAAAGAAAAGCGACACGCTCCTGCCGACATCAGGAGCGAAGCTCCTAGCCCGAGCCCTGGACGTGGCCTGATGGCCAACACCTTGAATGTACCTAAGCTCGACTTCGATGCTCAATCTCAATTCTCTGTCTCCCCCTCCAAGGGAGTCGGTTCTGGCATTCCTTCTCCTGTGCGGCATCTGGTCAACCAGAATGATCACATCAGTGACTGGGACGATGTGATCTCATCTGGTGAGGATGAGAAGCTGGCAAACCGGAGCAGATTCTTTGACCGTCGGATCAACGACCTCGTCGGCTCTGCCATCGATGAACGACTAACGCCGCTTGAGCGTGCGCTTGGTGTTATTCAAGAGTCTGTCATGTCTATCGCACCCGGCCCTCGCACCAAGTTGGAGTGGAGCGCATCTGTTGAGGGTGACAATAGCGACGCTGATGATGAGGATGATGTATATGAGAACGCGTCATACAGTACCAGGTCGTACCTCCGCCAGAAGGAGAAACTTGACAAGCTGAAGACTGTCTTCTTGGAGGCACTCGCATCTCGCGATAGTGAGCAAGGGAGGGACCAAACAGTTTCCGAGCTCGTACAGCTTCGTGAAAGCGTCTCTGCTCTTCAGGCTTTGACCGTACAGAAGCTGTCGCAAGATCCTGTGGACGAGATGAGAACAATGATCCAAGACATGGTCTCAAACCAACTGAGCCAGCAGAACTCGCGACCCTCTGAAGCAGAGGAGATCGGTGCTGAAAGCCTTATGCTCCAAATCGATGGTCTCAAGAATATGCTTAGGCTCTCTGATGAGCGGGCCGATCAGGAGTACAAGCTTCGGCGAGAGGCTATGGACTCTGTTGCGGAACTCCAGCGGCTTCTGAAGGTCGCCGAGGAGGATGCTGCACGCCATAGTGAAGCTGCCGAGGACGCCGAGTCCCGCTTGCTCCACTTCAAGGCTGAAAAGATTCCTTATTTCGAGAACATCCAGCATAAAGCCGACTCTCTTGAGAAAGAGCAAGAGACACTCCAGTTCACTCTTGCTGAGCTCTCCTCCAAGAACATCGCACTTCAGGGCACCCTGGATGAGTACCGCGTTTCGAGCGACAACTGGAAACGCGATAGCGAGGAGTCTAGGGCTGAACTTGAGCAGGTCAAGGCGGATAACAAGGAACTACGGGGTACAATTGGCCAGTTGAAGACGCGCTTGGAGGATGGCTTGAGTATCCGACACAATCTCGGCGAGAAGCTTGATCGTCTTCAGGATGAGATGGTAACCGTGACTCGTGACGTTACCCGTGACCAGGCTTCTTGGCGCAGACGCGAGGAAAAATTAAACGCCAAATACAATGAGCTTCGTGCAGCCTATGGTCGGGAGGTGAAGCTCCGTGAAAAGCTCGAGGAGGATATTAATGAGCTTGAAGCACAGGAGCGCGAGGCAGCCAAGTTGAAGTTCATCTTTGGCCAGTCTCAGCAGGAGAATGCCAGGCTCGAAGAGCTCGTCGCAAATCTGCGGCTCGAAAACCATGATCTAGAGCTTAAGGCGGCTCGCTTTGAGCGGGAGTTCCATGAGGCTCGTGAGAGCAGTCGCGTTGAGATTCAACGTACTAGGAACTCGCTAGAGTCGGATCTGGATGCTGCTAACAGCCAGGTTAACATTGTCCGTGCTGAGTTGGAAACACAAATCCTTCGCCTCCAGAGTCAAATGGACAACGTCAGAATGGAAAGTGACACTGCCCGGGAGCGCTACGAGATGCTGTTGGAAGAAGCCAATGAAACCAGGGCCAACAATCTGGCTGCTGCTGTCCAAGCTAAGGAACTGGCGGTGGAAGAACAACGGCAGACGCACGAACGGGTGCTCAATGACCTTCGAGAACGCCATGCGCGTGCGCTGCACAATGCTTCTGAAGATCGACAGCGCACGGAATCCCATCTGCTCGACCGCCTGGCTTTGTCCGATGACAAGGTGAAGCACTTGGAGGATCGGGTTCATCATCTCGAGGAGAGGCTCGAAATTGCACAGTCCGCTGCCCGTGCTGCTGCCGAGGCCGCTCAATCTGCCAAGGCAGCGCCTGCGATGGCACCTGCGCACTCGAACTCGCCTTCATTGGCATTCCGTGAGGGATCCACCATGCCTGAGAAGATCTCGCCTCAAGCCTTGAGGGAGTCAATCTTGGTACTTCAGGATCAGTTGCAGCAGCGTGAAACTCGCATCGAAGAGCTGGAACAAGAAGTGGCTGCCGTTGACAAGGACGCCCCAAACAAGATCAAAGACAAGGACACAGAAATCAATTGGCTGCGTGAACTCCTGGGTGTTCGCATTGATGACCTCCAGGACATCATCACCACTGTGTCGCAACCTTCCTTCGACCGCAATGCTGTCCGCGATGCCGCTATCCGTCTGAAGGCCAATTTGCAGATGCAGCAACAGGAAAGAGAAAGAATCCATTCCGGACACAGTTTTCCTAGCCTCTCCTCCTTGGCAGAGTTGACTGCGTCACCGCGGAATCTTCCTCTCGCAGCTGCAGCGGCATGGGGCAACTGGCGTAAGGGAAGAGATACTTCCAATTCACATGTTTCCGAACAGACGCCGTCGAAGTCCGGAAATGCAAGCTCCTTCTTGTCAGGCCTCTTGACTCCTCCGGCCTCCAGTGTTCGACAGGCTTCACCCCAGGCCGTTGGTACTTCCGCGACGATGGGTTCCAGGCGTCCATCGGCGAGTCGGCCTCTAAGGAATTACGACACGACGCCCAAGGCCGCTCCAGCTCGTGGAAGCAGGATGCGAGAGCCGCCGAGTACGCCTCCGTTGCTCCGTAGGTCAAGTTACGATCACGATGCGGAGCCTGCTGATTATGCCCACGACTCCTTTGGAGAGGACGCGGAAAGCACAGCGGATGGTTTAGTCTCGGAATCACCTCGGGACACGGCAGACGGGCCATTTGGACCGCAAATACAAGCATAAACTGTCTATACACCATTTTCTCATTCATGTCCATAGACATTTGAATTTTCGGTTGTCTCAAGTTGTCTCAATACGGAGATGACTGATACTGTTACATTATGATGCATTTCCCCCTCTTCTACCTACATCGACCTCTCTTTTGATATTGCATACTTCGTGCCAGTTGACATGTTCATTTGCTGATTGTTTGGTTTGAGCAAGTTCATTGATATTTCCCCCTCCCCATACTTTTGCTCAACGGCAGTGGATTTATGATATTCTTTCCTTCGTTAATATACCATATCACCATTCTTCCTGCGTCCTACTGGATACCACACCTGTTGAAATGTACTTTTGCCGCAAATCTGTACACAAGTTTCTGCATTTTTTGTGCTATTTTATTTTTTTTTTCCTGTCTAAATAATTCCAACGTGTCACTCGTTTGTGGTTCCTTGCATGCATCCGCAGACTATTATTATCTCATAATGGTGTCTGTGTGTGTGGATTCCCTTCTGGGAGATAGATGCATGCACCATTTGCAGGAGGACTCAGACCCTTACTTCACTTACATCATCATTCTTTTTTCATTTTTACCCCCTTGCTGTTGGCTACTATTCTAGTCAACGGTGTATCATGTAGATACCCTTCTTATTCTATTCACTTCTTGATTGGACATGTCTAATAGTATATATGCTTATCTTTTCTATTCCATTTTCACCCTTCAGATTACACAACTTGTTCTTAGATACATACATACATGCATAGATGCATAATACATAATCCCACCAGTTCTAACCTCTTAAAATAGTAAACTCTCCCCTCCCCAGGTAGTAATCAAGCGGTAGATAGATAGATAGACATACAGACAGATAATCAATGAATCCTCCACTCCAAAACATCCCTCCCCGCTAACGCCATCACCTCATAATACCCACCATTACCATCACCAACGACCTTACTAACTCTCAACTCATCCACATCCACAGATACATTATCCAACAAGAATGACCAAGGCAGGATATTATTCCCCTCCTCCAATGGAAGACAAACAGAAGAATGTTGTTTCACTTGTCGTTGGTCTGTATCCATAGCAGAAGAAGCATTGATCTTAGTGTGGCTGGTATACACGGACCCACGCTCCTCAATGCAGTATACGTATATCCCACCCCTACCTACTTCCTTAGGGGAAGGATCAGGTTCGTAGATAGCTAGGAGCTTATTGTCTGGGGAGATGGAGAGGAGGGGGGATTTGGAGGATGCGGTGGGGAGGTTGAGGGGGTTCCAGCGGGGGATTTCCGTTGTAGAATCTTGAGAGGATGGAGGTGTTGTAGTTGACTCGGTAGCTGGATCTGAGGTGGTGGTGTGGTGGTGATGTTGGCGGAAAGGGAGGAGACGGGTGATGGTTACTTGTTGAGAGGTGGGAGGGGAGGAGGAGATGGCGATGTGGCCGATGCAGTAGGCGGATGTGGGGCCTGATTGGAGGGATGCGGTGAAGTAGTGTGATGATGTTAATGATGGCTGTGATGATTGGTTCTGAGGTAGTATTGTTGTGGTCGGGTTGTAAGAAGATGGAAGAAGGCGCAAGCCTCGAAGGAGGACTTTTTCTTCGCCTGCGCCTAGAGTCACGGCCATGGAGGCGGAGTCGATGTGGATGTGGTGGATGTTTTCGCGCCAGTATTGGAGGGGGGTGTGAGTTTGAGTCTGATGGTGGTGTTGGAGGGCGGAGGGATTACCCACGTAGCGCACGCGATTCGGTTGGAAGGTTGTTGTGTCTTGGTGGATTGCGATGCGGAGGAGAGTGTCGTCGTCGGTGAATTCGAGGGAGTCGATGACTCCGTCGGTTTCTTCGTAGCCTGTGCTTGGGGAGGCTGCGTAGATGACGTCGTGCTGGTCCAGGGTGTATTCTGCTGGGGAGGAGATGCCGTTTTCCTCGTTCCCTGAGAGGCTGTAGATTTGGAGGGTCTTGCCTAGGCCGACGGCGAGGAGGTCGCCTTGGGAGGAGATGGCGATGCAGTGTTTGGCGTAGCGTGGGTTGAGAGCCATGCCGCTGCCTGCGCTGCCTCCGTCCATCAGGGCTCGGTATACTGAGGTCCAGAGGGGGTAGAGTGTTGAGGCTTGGGTATATTCCCAGGGAGAATGTTTGTTCGGACGGGTGAAGATGGTGGTGCGCGCGCCTTTCAGTGTGGCCATTTTTTGACCGTCTTGGGATGTTGCTAGTACTGTGGTAGGGGTGCAGTCCTCAGGTAGGGCACGTCTGGAGGCGGTTTTGTCGATGTGGGTCCGGTGGCCTAGTAGGTTCAGGCAGGCGATTTGGCAGAAGTATGCATTCCATTCTTCGTTTGTGAGAGGATCAGCACGTGGGGGGATTGGCACGGGGAGTTCGGTCAGTGCGTTCCGGATGGTAGATGACATTGTTGCTGCTTTTCGCCATGAGCAACATGCTGAGCGGGCAGCGACGTATGTCTCGATATCGACATGGTCGAGGATGCAGAGGATGAGCTCGATTGGGAGGTTGGCGGCCATAATTGAGTTGGTTGCAGAAATTGTGTGTAGCTAAATCTCATGTCTATCAGGTGACGGATGTCTGTAGACAGGAGACTATGTAGTATGGCTAGGAAGCTAGTGGGAGGCCAAATTTATACGGAAGAATGAGCGGCAATAAGTCAAGCTCCTGGCAGACCAGGCCCAGGGCCGGTCATACCGAATGGCGTGGATCGACATCCAGGGCTGTGAGGGCAACCAGCCTGCTCTTGTGTAACGTCAACAAATGCCAGTCGACGAGAGAAGCAATTACTGGTGCAAACTAGCGCGTCATGCTGGTGGATGTGCTGGTGGTGTATACCGCATGTGTCAAGAGATGGCGTGCGAGAAAGCCAATTATCGACTCGGCAATAGCCCCATAGGTTGAGACGGGCCGAGCGGAGCTAGGAAACCGAGATGGAATGCTGAACATTCCTTGCTCTCGAACAACCTTAAGGGCCGGCAATGACGGAGAGCAGCCCTGGATGCATCGCATCAGTGGCGTGATGTGATGCCGGTCTTCCATCGGATGATTCTCGGCGGTGGTCCTACCGCAATAAAGGTACCGGTTGCACCAAATGAATATCCTGATTGATCTGCAGACTCTCTTTTTTTCCAACTTCCCTTCAACCCGCGGATAACTGGAGTTGACACCTGTGTCACATTCATCTAATCTTTCCGCTTAATTCTCGTATACCTAGAGAAAGCCCTTTCTGTAGGGCCGGTGACAAATAATGTACAATATAGTAGTGAAATGCGCCGAGCGGAATGACCTAAAATCCCCAAAGCTTTAAGTGGAGAAAGAGGAATCTTCCACCGCGCAGTACAAGGTACTCGACACGGTGGGCATCAACTGCCTACTGGCACCAGCACTATAGAAAGGCGTCATCAACATCATTATTTAGGCTCCAGATCAGGCCTTGTGCTCATGACACCGGAAAATTCTCGGTCGGCGTCAGAAGCCTGTCATACCATGCCGGAAATGTGATGTGCGGGAACAGCCTGTTATCATCTGGAAGCCTGACAGCTGGTGTGGAGCCACCCATCCTTGCTAAAAGAAATAAGGCCGGAGGCAAATTCGGACCTAACGCAACCCAAAATAGACCTTCTGGTGAACCGCCAGCTCACAGCAAAATGTTCTTCTCCCGTTTATACAAATCCTTGAGGAGCTTGAGTTGGTTAACGCTCATGCTCTGCCGGGGCAAGCTGTCGGGCAATTCGACGATAGCCTTCCTCATCAGCGCCAGTCCGATATGCCCGAAGAAACCAACAATTCTTTCGGCCGACGATTTCAGCATAGCCGAAAGGAGGGTAACATGGGTATCCTGGATCTCTGCCGGCGGAATATTCAGGATTTTGTGCATGGTATACCAAAACATGGTGTTGGGGAAAGGGTTCTTGCGCGCGGTTTTGCCAAAATTGCGCAGGGTCAAGGCCGCATAACCCGCACCTAGAGCTGTCATTCGGTCGGCGTGGGCCTGTTCGCTGATGTACGGCCCGTCCGGCCCTTCGCGCCACCAACCCAGGGCACGTCGGCCACCCTCGGTCTTCTCACTGCCATGGAATCCCCACAGCGCTGGGCAGACGACACGGTACTTGGCCAATAGAATGTCGACCATGTGGCAGCCCTTGTAGATGAAGGCGTCGGCGGAGAATATCTGGGCCGCGACAATCCCGACCGGCTCCGCATGGCCCAGGTTGATGGACGCCTCCGTTATGAGGGAAGAAATCATGCACTTGGAGAAGATGTTCAAGGCGTAGATTAAAAGGGCAGGCACCTTGTTATCGTCGGAATTGGCAATATTCTCGGGCGGGAAAGCGATGAACTGGCGAACATCCACCGACGGTTCAGCAATGGAGGCAGCTTTCTCCAGCGTAGTTCGAATCTCTTGAAGCTATGTGGAAGTCAGCAAGGTTAGCTGGCTGTCTTCTTCTATCCATCAGACGCAAATCAAAACACTTACCTGGGTTTTGTTGGCTCCCTTGCCTTCACGTAGTTGTCCAACACACTTCTTGATCGTTCGCCGCATATCGCCCATGTTCTGCTTGACAATGGCATTGGTTTTCGCTTCGTTCTTCAAGTATTGCCGGAATTTCTTAAGATGTTGATGTAATTCCACGTAGCGGGCCTGGATCTTAATTTCTTCGTCCGTAAGACGGGCGCCTCCAACCTGCCGCTGTCGCTCCGCCTGTGCCTTCTGTGCGGCTTCCGCTTGGCGTTGGGAGGCCTCCTGCTCTGCCTTCCGTGTCTCCTCCTGACGCTTGCGGTTCTCTTCCTCTAATCGCTCTCGTTCTTTCCGCGCCTCTTCTTCCTGCGCCGCTTTCTTCTTCCTCTCTGCCTCTTCCTCCGCCTTCTTCTTTGCTTCCTCGGCTGCTCTGCGCTCAGCTTCACGCCGTGCAGCCTCCTCCTGCTCTCGCCGTAGTTTCTCTGCCTTCTCTCGTTCTATGCGTTCCGCTTCTTTCCGTGCCTCCTCCTCTTTTCGACGGAGCTCCTCCTCTACCGCTCTCTGGTGTGCGCGCAACGTCTCCTCGGCCTCCACCAGTACGCGATCATGCAGAGCGGCAGCTTTGTCAAGGGCCGCATTGTGCTGGGCCTCAAGTTCGCTATCGATTCGGTCAAGATTCTCATAAAAGGATCGGCGTTCGTAGGCTTTGACCTTCTTCAACTCGGTGTTGTGCACGCGGAGCTGTTCAAGGTCCCGTGCTAAATCCAGGACGAGTTGCCTGGAGGGGCTATCCATCTGGGAGGGGTAGCTCATGTGTCCCATCGTGATTGTTCGGAGAAGGAGATTCGTTGAGAGAATGATGATATCGTCGCAGCTAAAAGAGTGACGTATTCGGGCTGAAAAGATGACAGTCCTTGCCGCCGAGGTTGGCCAATTCTTCAGAAGCAAGTTAACACTTCCAACTGACCATAATTCGCATTGAACAAGTCGGAGTTATGTGACAGATATTTGCCAATGTAAGCCGGCGAGTTGACTTCACAATTTGTTGGGAGTCGTAGTGGACGTAACCATATCCTATTTCGCATACAATTGAGAGCCAGTAACGTGGGTGTAGCTGGCGACAAGCTAATGTCGCATTCCGTCGCAGGGGAAAAAAAGGTAAATCAAATGTGAGTCACGTAGAATTATCGTTGTCTGTGCTGGCTTTGCAGGGTCGCAAAAAGGCTAGTTCAGCAATTCCGCGCTTCACACGCAAGGGAAATAGTTGCATGGGAATTCCGGACTCACCAACAGTCGAAGAGCAGTAGGATAAAGGCGGCAATATAAGCCCGCAGACTCCGAGAAGCACTAACTGGATAGAAAAGACCTTAGGGAGTGTGATCAAACAGAAAAGGCAACTGTCGGAGGCGGTAGCGAGGGATTGGACTAAGAGGAGCCTATCTGGAAACGATGGCTGGTATGCGATCTTCAAAACGGAGCCCGAACGTGTGTTGCGGGAAGAACACGGCCGCCGGGGCTTAGTCATTCGGATAGCTGTAGCTACAGTTGTGTGCCTGAAAAACTAGGCGTCATAGTGCCGAACCCCCCAATGGGCCGGAGAGAAGCAGCGCTTACACAAGTACCACATTTACGGTACAACGGGGCAGCTACTGCACCAAACCGACCAGCTAAACATGGATCGCTCGGTCACCCGTTCCTCGGTCGGAGGGGAAAGCCTGGAGGCCGGTCAGCCCTTTCCCTTTGCATCATCATCATCATCATCGTCATCATCATTATGATCACCCAACAGTCATTGCCTCCAGGACAGGCTTGGACAAGAGTATCTGAGACATCGCTTAACTCATTTTCTCATTTTCCCTTCACTGACCGACATGTCAGTTCTCCTTAAACTTGGCCCTCAACACCTCCGTATTAATCTGTCTCTCACACCCCAATAGTATTTCGCCCACCTCGGCCAACCCTTTGATACACGGTCTCGACAAGAGCCCCGCCAAAAGCCGGCCGTGGATCCAATAGCGGGTCACTATTGGACCGGTCGCATCATCAAGGAGGGTATCGATACCATTTGCATACTTACGTATCATACCCTGCACCAACAGAGCCACTCAGTATCTATCTAGTATCTACTACTGCTATCTCCAGCACTGTACGGAGTAGAAATCTACTCTCTCAGGATTTATTGCCACCAGTGCCAGTTTCTTGCATATAGTAGATGTTGTGCACTTGCTTTCCCGATCGACTATGGACTTTTTCATACTTAGAATAGCATGCAGGTCGCCATCGAACGCCAATAGGCAGGCCAGGTGGGTATCGCATAGCAGAAAGTTTCCATACAGCGATCGTACACTAAGATAGTAAGTTGGTAAGTTACTCCAGTTACTTACTTAGTCGAGAAGCTCCACGGCGTCTTACCGCCTTCTACCTTTCTCCGGAGTTGATCTTCCAGCCAGCCGTTGACCACGCAGTTCGTCATTGACAATGCCGAAAGATTGAGGGGTGATCTTCATATGGTAAGGACCCAGGACATATTCAGGTCAGTTACTTCTTCCGTACGTCTGGAGACCAAGCGTCGGATTGATAAATGCGAAACAAAGCCTATTGAAAAGGTCTTGCAGTCGGACTGACAGGCTTGGGAGCCAAGCTGCAATGAAATTCCCCCGAGCCAGACCCTGTTGGTCTCCAAGTATGGTAACTTTGGTTTAGTGACAAGTTTAATGCACCATTTGCCTCGGATTGCTTTTTGCCTTGAAGCTCCCCTGGGGCGGGAAGTGTGTCATTCATTGACGATGTTGAATGATCAGGTCAGATTTGGGTAATACCATGTACTTGTAGCGATGCAATAGCAAGGGGATACCTTTCCAAGCGGCATTTGTCTAGTCGGTCTGGAAATTTTGTGCGGTATTTTCCCTGATGTTCTTCTGCTTCTCTCCCCACATCTCTAGTTAGTAGTTTACTCCTAGGTAGGTTGCTGCTATATTATTGTTGTACTTGGCTTCGTATTGGCTGAATGTCCATTTTGCTTTGGGCCTATTAATTGTGAGTATTATATTAGGTATTGTTTTTTATTTTACTTTCTGGGACTGAGTAAGTATTATTACCCTGCTACAAGCTACTAAGTTACTACTGGATGCTTGCTGCACTGCTGCTGCTGCTCACCACTCTCACTGCTGCTGCTGCTGCTACTAATAGTAGACTAACTCAACTTCTGTCTCTTGTCTCTCTCTCTCTCTCTCTCTCTCCCTCCACTTCCTCTTCCTCTTTACCTTCACCTCATCCTCTTTCTTCTCTCTTCCTTCCCCTCCCCTCTTCCCTTATCTCTTCTTCTTTCTTCACCATCCCTCTCCTTTGGAATAAATCTTTCTCTCCCCCCTCCCTCTTTCCTCTCGTCGCTCCTGATCATTCCTTCAGGTCGACGATCACGCCTCCTTGTCTCAATCACTTGGCTCATCTGTCATTCTCTCTCTGTCAGATATCGCTTTGCCTGGTGTGTCCTTTTTGGAAACTACCACGTTCAAGAGAATCGTATCAGTAATTCTCTGATGGGAGAAACTATTATTGTGTTCTCCTTTCCGTTTTTTTTCAGAATTAAGCGCCAACTCAATAAGCCTTTTTTTACAATTCAGGTCTGAGTTGCCCCCCCTTTTCTGCTACTGAGGAGACTCCGTTCTCTTCCGTACCATCAAAATCCCACTTCGGCCAAAAAAAGCCCACCCCATCGTTGGAAAATTTGCAAATAAAGTCGAACCAAAAAAATTATTCTGTCTATACCTGTCGAGAAATTCTACCCAGAAAAAACATTGCAGAAGGGAATCGAAAAAAAAAAGGTCCCTCCTTTTGACTTGAAGCTTGGGGATTCTCCGCTGGTGGTCGCTTGACGAATGGCAGTTGGGGACGACCGACAGCTCCCATCCGCTTAGTACTCGGTGCTTGCCCCCCCCCCCTCCCTCTTCCCTCCTAAACCTCAGCTTCCCCCCCGATTCGTCGAGCTTCATCCTCTCTTTCGGTCTCTGCTGTCTCCCGGAGACTGTCGCCAGTTCCTCCCTCCGGTGTCCATTCATCGCAATTTTGCTTTCTGTTTGAATATATTGCTTTGGCTTCCTTGAATTTGGGGTCCCTCATCCCCATTTCTGTGAGACTACCTTCGGTCACCGCTGTCTTTCGCCATATAAACGGGGATTTTCCCTCTCCCGTGCCAAAGAAGAAGTCCGACAAAGATTATCTTCAGATCCCTTCCTGAGCTGGACGATCGTTTATTCCTCGAAGAAAAGAGGTAAGAGCAATTGAAGATACACACCTTCCCATCCTCAATCTTCGTGGGTCTCCTGATCCTGGTACTCTCCCTATTGCCTCCCCGCCATTTGCCTCGCTTCCTTCCATTTTGTACCTTGGTTGATGTCACTTGTTGTATGGGGTAAATCGCAGCTTCCCTTGCCCACAACATTCCCCCTCCCGCTCTTCTTCCCGTAGCCACCCCCACGATGTCTTGAACCCCCCTCTTATCTTCTCCTCTTGTTCTCGACCCCTCGCTGCTTACTTTCTGTCCGTTTCACCCTTACTGACCTATCGTTCTCCTTCAGTATACTGCAAGTTCACCTCTCGTTGTTTCAGACTGCCTCCGATCGGCCTCCCTAAATCGCAACCCACGACGAGTGTGACTTCCGTCATTTCCAACATTCTCTAATCACCCCCGAAGCGGACCTTTTTGATCCCATACACTTGCCCGTATACCTAATACCCGTCGATCTTACGTCTGAAAAGATGGATCAGCAGGGTCAATCCGGGGTTCCCGGCCCCGCGGGGCGCAAGCTCCATATCGCCCACAGAAGAAGTCCGTCTGAATTGACCCCTCTCATGAGTAAGTGAATGCCAGCCCCATTCTCGTGTAACATAGTTTTTGTGAATGAAGTACTAACGATGGTGGATACAGTGGAGCAACTCGCTATTCAGCAACAGATTGAGCTTCTTCAACAGCAACAGCAGCAAATTGCAGCTACACATCAACAGTACGTCAATATGGGTCTGTTACAACCGCAACAGCTAGGCCAGGTTTCGGCATTCTCGCCTTCTCTTCAGGGTGGCGCTTCCATGGGAGGCGTCTCCCCTCAGTTGAATGCATTCCAATTCCCACAACTCGCTCAACAGCAGCTTGGCGTGCCGATGAACACCTCAACCCAACACTCGCACCGGCGCAATCAGTCTGCCCTGCCCGGTCTCGGCATGGGTCCCCCTCCTGCCCCGTCCTCGGGAGCTTCGGGCTATACCGACTACAGCCAGCAGCAACAGGGTCACCAACCTAAGAATGAGAATGGAGGCCATGGGCGCGGACGAGGTGGTCCTCCCGGTGGTGGCCACCAGCGCCGTCACTCGCTTGCGCTTCCTGAAGCCAAAAAGGCCGCTGAACTGGCCCAGCAGAAGCGGACGGCCTCCGGCTTCCAGTTCCCCGCACCCAGCACCCCTGGCGACTCTGATACCACTCCGGGCGCTGACGATAAATCCACCCCCACCTCGCAGACCCCACAAGGCTTGGGACTTCACCGAGCCGGTAACATTCGGGCGGGTGGTCATGGTCGCAGTCAATCCATGGCTGTTGGTGGAAACCGCGGTTCTTTGTCTGGTCGCGGTGCTGGCGGCTTCCAATTCCCTCAAGCTAGCGACGGCGAGAATCAACGTCGTGGCAGCCAGCCCGGTCACGCACGGTCTTCGTCCAGAAACTTTGATGGTAACTGGCGGCAGCCCAACAATCAAGCTCAGGGCCAGGACCAGCCCAAGAGCTTCGGCCAACAGAGCGGGGGTTTCCAGCCTGGCCACCGTGCCCGTGCTTCAATGAACCAGTCCATTGGCTCCATTGGATCTTTCCAGTACCCGCAACAGCCCCAGCTCATTCAGTTGCCCCAAGGTCAGGTGGTCATGGCCCCACCGCAGATGTTCGGCGGTGGTCAGCAACTTAACCCTCTGCAGCTTGCGCAGCTTCAGGCCCTGCAGCAGAATGGACAGCTGAACGGCCAAGGTCTTGGTCTTCAGGCTAGTCAACATGCCCCGCCACAGCTGTCTGCCCAGCAGCAGCAACAACAGCAGCAGCAGCAGCAGCGCAAGACCCTTTTCACTCCTTACTTGCCCCAGGCAAACCTGCCTGCGCTGCTGAGCAATGGCCAATTGGTCGCCGGTATCCTTCGCGTGAACAAGAAGAACCGTTCCGATGCCTACGTAACCACTCCAGACCTGGACGCAGATATCTTCATCTGTGGTAGCAAAGACCGTAACCGTGCCCTTGAGGGTGACTTTGTTGCCGTTGAACTGCTGGATGTGGACGAAGTTTGGTCGCAGAAGAAAGAAAAGGAGGAGAAGAAGAAGCGCAAAGATATCACCGAGGCTCGTGCCGGCAGCAGTGCTGGGGGTGACAAGCTGTCTCGGTCTGACTCTGGCGCCAACGGGGACCGTCAGGAGGTTGGACCGGATGGTAGCATCCGTCGCCGTGGCAGTCTCCGCCAGCGGCCCACCCAGAAGAAGAACGACGATGTCGAAGTCGAAGGTCAGAGCCTTCTCTTGGTTGAAGAAGACGAAATCAGTGACGAGCAGAAGCCACTGTATGCGGGCCACATCGTGGCTGTTATCGAGCGCATTGCGGGGCAGATGTTCTCGGGAACACTTGGTCTCCTTCGTCCCAGTAGCCAGGCGACGAAGGAGAAGCAGGAGGCCGAGCGGCTGGCCAGAGATGGTGGCCACGGCCGTCAGCAACAGGAACGCCAGCAGGACAAGCCTAAGATCGTGTGGTTTAAGCCTACTGACAAGCGTGTTCCCTTGATTGCTATCCCAACAGAGCAGGCTCCTCGGGATTTCGTTGAGAAGCACCAAGAGTACGCCAACCGCATCTTCGTTGCATGCATTAAGCGGTGGCCGATCACTTCCCTGCATCCCTTTGGTACTCTAGTCGAGCAGCTTGGAGAGATGGGCGATCTGAAGGTGGAGACTGAAGCTCTTCTTCGAGACAACAACTTCGGTTCTGATGAGTTCTCTGATGCCGTGCTCAAGAGTATTGGATGGGATGACTGGTCTGTTTCCAATGAGAACGAAGCTGTCCTAGCCACTCGTCGCGATTTCCGTCAGGAAACTACTTTCACCGTCAACCCTAGCGGTACCAAGGAACTTGACAATGCCTTCCATATCAAGCCTCTCGCCGATGGAAAGGTGGAAGTTGGTGTTCACGTCACAGACATTGCTCACTTTGTCAAAGCCAACTCCCTGGTTGACCGCGAGGCCAAGAAGCGGGGAACTGCTGTCTATCTCATGAACCGCCTCGTGAACATGCTACCCACTCGTGTCTCCAATGAGCTTTGCGCTTTGCTGCCCGGCGAAGACCGCTTCACGGTTAGCGTTGTGTTCAAGGCTAACCCCGAGACCGGTGCTATCGATGATGATGTCTGGATCGGTAAGGCGATCATCAAGAGCTCTGGTCGACTCAGCTATGATGAGGTCGATGCCGCGATCCAGGGCACGTCTGCTCTCGCTGTCCCTGGCATCACTGCCGACACCCTCAGGGCGTTGTACGCTGTCACGTCAAAGTTCAGGGAGGCAAGGCTCGGTAACCGGGTCTCTCGTATTCCTCCTCTTCGTCTGCTGTATCAGCTGGATGACGAAAATGTGCCCGTTGAGCACAACATCTTCCACTCTTCCCCTGTCCGGGAACTTGTGGAAGAGCTTAGCTACAAGGCCAACTTCCTTGTGGCACGCAAGTTGGTCACTGCTTTGCCCGACAAGGCCTTCCTGCGTCGCCAGATGTCGCCAAATGCTCGCCGTCTCCACCTCTTTGTTGAGCGGATGAACAGGCTCGGCTATGGTCTGGATTCGACCAGCAGTGGAACTTTGCAGAGCAGTCTCTGCCAAGTCCAGGATGATGACTTGCGTAAGGTGAGTTTCGTGGTCATATTAGAAAGAGCTATTGTCCGGTCTACTAACAATGATTGCAGGGTATGGAGACTATATTGCACAAGGCTATGCAACGTGCGAAGTACTATGTGGCCAGCAGTGTGCAGGATGATCAGCGTCAACATTACACTCTGAACCTGCCCGTGTACACACATTTCACCAATCCTTTCCGCCGCTACGCAGATATTGTCGTTCATCGCCAGCTGGAATCCGTCCTGTCTGATGGTGCGATTGAATTCTCTGATGACTTGGAGTCATTGACCAAGACCGCCGACCTCTGCAACAACAAGAAGGATTCCGCTCACAATGCTCAAGAACAGAGCGTTCACATCGAAGCATGCAGAAGCATGGACAAGGAGCGACAGGAAGTTGGTGGTGACCTCATTAGCGAGGGTATTGTGATCTGTGTATACGAGTCCGCCTTCGACGTGCTGATCCCAGAGTATGGCTTCGAAAAGCGGGTCCACTGTGATCAATTGCCCTTGAAGAAGGCTGAGTATCGCAAGGACACGCGTGTGCTGGAGCTCTACTGGGAGAAGGGCGTGCCGTCCTCGGCTTATGTCCCTGAGGATGAGCGGCCCAAGCCTGCAAACTCCCGTGCGGCTCAAGCTGCAGCTGCAGCTCGTGAAGCAGAAGCTGCCAGAGAACGTGCCCGGGAGCGCGAAGAAGCTATGCGGAGACAGACGGATACCGGCACCATGTCCCACGACGATGTCAATGCTCTGTTTGACGACGATGACGACGATGTTTCTGAAGTCACCGAGATGGCTGCGGGCGTGTCATTGAATTCGTCCGCTGACCGTTCAACTCAGAGCATGCCGCCTTCGCCCACCCGCAATGGTCATCTTCAGCAGGCGCCTCACCGCACGCGTTCTGACCCGAAGATCGCAACCCTCGGTGGCGATGCTCCTGAAGCTAAGCTGACAAACAAGGAGAAATACCTGCGGCTGTTCAAGCTCAGGGAAGAAGATGGAGAATACATCCAGGATGTCACCGAGATGACCCGTGTCCCTATCATCCTGAAGACTGACTTGAGCAAGAGTCCCCCGTAAGTGCTGTCTTCGTTTTTGTTGCGATTCATGATGGTTCGTGCTGAAAGCTAACGTGTGCCTGCAGATGCCTCACTATTCGTTCTGTCAACCCCTACGCATTGTAGATGGGCCAGAAATATTCACTTCTCCGGATGTGTTCTATACGTTTGCGAAACAGATTTTGGTCTTTGCTTGGTGGACCATCAGGGTGGTTGTGTGATGGTGTGACCCCGCGGCTCGATTCTATCAACGTCGCCTGAACTGGTTTACCCTTGCATAGCCGCCAACCTCTCATTCCTCTGCAGTATTATGCTTTAATCGACTTAGCGTGTTGTCTGTTTTATCTTATAATTGCTGGAGGCCTTACAAGCCAATCGGTGGATCTCTTGTTCCGAGTTGATTTCAAATTAGTCCCGCGATATGGCCTCACGGAGGAAGAGCTCCAGACAACCAATTGTGGATATACCGGTCTTCTAGGAAGGCTTTCGGATTTAGGCACGAGCCATTTGGGGGCGGAGAAGACGAGGAGACCCGGGAGTGGAATGAGACGAGGTGTGGCTTTATCGATTGCACTGAGGGGAAGTCGGATGCGAGGGCTGCCTCGGAAAATTTGTCTATTCATCCTAGATATTTGCATAGCTCATTATTACTAAGTTGTTTGATGGTTTTTGGCACAGGCCAGCAGGTGTTACAATGTAGTCCAACTAAACATGTGATCACCATACGCATTGCCCTTAGCATCATAGTTGATCCACATAGCTAGTGTCACTCCTATTGATAGGATGCCTAACGCGGAGCGTTCCACTAAGTCCTATAGGCCTCTAATAGTGAACAATAGCATACGAAGTAGCAACCGCGTGCCACGGAGATCCATGAGCTGACGGAGTCCTTATTTACATGAGTAGAGATCAGAATGACCATTGAAACATCCTAGGACTATTATTGAGCAAGCACACTACTACTATGTACTACCCAAAACATAATTCATGAAGGTTGAAGGTTGATAACGAGAATCTCTGTTCTATTTTTATTAATTTTCATATTTTCTCATGAGCTATCCAGTCATGCCTAGTATCTTAGCAGGTGAAGAATTGAGTGAAAGAAAGTAGCAACGTATTTGTATTGTACTGATCCATCCAATGCATGATCGTTGGTCTTTGTGTATGGAGTATGGACACGCTATGTGTGGTTATTGGTATGCCTATACCAATGGCTATGAAAGCAGGAAAGAAGCAAGGGTACGGTACACGCCGTGAGGATATGCAAAACGGGGACAAGCTATGCCTGGTAATGTAGTAATCAATATGAAAGAAGGCGGTATCCTTTTCCTTTGTCGGGGTTATTTTTTCGTTGCACGTGATGACGCTGAAGGTTGTCTTGGATGAAGTTCATCCACAATGTAATGCATGTAGTATTTGTGTTCATGAGTGGTTGCGGCTATGTTCGGTTGGGTATTAAGGGCGATAGTGATGTATGTGGTATGGTAGCAGAAGGGAATAGAATGAGGGTATTGAGAAGATACAGGCGTGGGTATAAATAGCAGTGGTGATTAGTATGCCTAGAGTCTGCGAATGCCGATGCGCGGTTTGGCTTTTTTGCCGTTTGAGGATGAGACTTTTCGTGACCCCGTGATTGGTTTTGATAGGCGCGAGCCGGAGGAGACGGATCTCGACGCCGAGGGGGCAAGAATCGTGAGGGGATAGTTTGGATTAGACATCCGGATTGCGGGGTCGGTATCTTTTAGACCGGCTAAGGCTCGGGGGTTTTCCTTGCCGTCGCCGCTGGCTCGTCGGATGAAGCCTAGTTCGGCAGGGTCGGGATCGTCTTCGAAGATCTGGACATCTTCGCGTATCCGACCTGATGAGTTGATGCCTTTGTCGAGTACGGACAGCTTCGGGGACTTTCTCTGTGGAGAGTGGCCGCGCTCCGGGAGCTCGCTGGGATGATTTGCTGCGATGTTCTTCTCGGATGCGGACATGCCGCCTGTTGTTGTGTCTTCTGTGTCCATGGAGAAGGGGTCGTCTACGTCCATTGGCACGGTTAGGACGGAAAGGGGACGTTTCCCGAAAGCGTTCTTGCGGATGCTAGGTGGTGCGAGTCGGACTGGGGAAGGAGATAGGGAAGGGTCGTTCTCTTTGCTGGCGTTGGTAGATGTTTCTGATTCACTGTCGGAGACGGTCGTATCAAGGGTGAGGGTGTCGTGAGGTTCTTCTGGTTCTTGTGCTTCTCGTTCAATTGGTGTGCTAGGTTGATGAGATAGTGCCCGTGAGCCCGAGCTCTCTGCGGCACTCCTCCGAGTAGTTCGCTTCTTCATAGTGACTGAGGCGATTCTGGCACCTTTTCGTGGTCGTAGCGAGCGGGACAATTCTTGCTCTTCTGGGATGACTGTGTCGGCGTCTTCACCTCTCGTTTTTGCCTCGGATACCGCTGAAGCCAAGTCTGATGGAACTGGGGCGTGGATGGAGGTCATGAGTTTCGCTTGGCGGGCGAACGCATCGTAGTTCTCTTGGAGAAGTGCGCCGGCTGCGGAGTTCAGTGCGGAGTCTGGGTTGGGATATATGAGGAGGCAGGAGATTGTCTAAGAACCATGTCAGATGAGGATCAGGAATTGTCGACGGTATATGGTAAGACTACATACGATCAAAACATCCTTCAGGGTCAAGTTGGGCTTCCAGTCCCGCTTCAGTGTATCCACGCAGACCGCACCCGTCGATTCCTCTACATTTGGATGCCATATCCTTGTCCTGAATGTGGCCTTTGGTGGACTCTTAGGATAGTCCTCCGGCATCTTCAGATGCAATCGCCATAGGCCCTGCGAGTATGGTGTACCCTGTGGCCCGGCCAGGAGGGTGGTGAGCTGTGTCAAGTCATCCCCGGCAGAGGCATCGTCGGAGGGAAAGAGGTAGTTGGGAGGGAGTTCTTCGTGCAACGCTGCATGGTCCGCTGCGAGACGTCGTAGAGATGATACCTGAAGGGAGAACACGAGGTTGTCAGACGATCGTCGCTCAACCGAGGAAAGGTTGATTGGCATTGGACAGCAAGGTAACTTACCATACTGGCTAATTGACGTCGACCTCAAATTTGAGGCCGAAGGTGTTGCGTTGCTAGCAGAGGCTAGGTTCGTGTGGGATCAATGGTTGTGCCGTGGTCTGTTCGTCTGCCCCTGTCGATCTAGGCGAGTGACACAGACGAGAATCCCTTTGTGGACCGTGAGAGCCGGGCAAGGCGAGAGTTGATTCGCAGCAAGGTGGATGATGATGGCTCGGTCCCAATCCGTTGCCCCCGACGGCCGCTTGTTGTTCTTTGTTTTGATGAGGTGAAGCGCTGTTCACTAGTCCACATCGGGTAAGGAAACAGCGCGCGTGGATCAGTCACGTGTATTCGCGTCTGAACTGCGCGTTTTAGGAAATGTAATGAGCTGCTTACGGCATGACACCCCATACTTGTTACTTAACTATAACTAACTACTTACTACCTAGAGCATCGAGAAAGAGCAGCACATTCAAGCAGCGTGTTTAGCAGACGGGAACTACCACTGTAGCCTATTTGTTGGATGAAGGCAACTGGCGGATCTGGCCCAACAAGGTGACAGACAAAAGGAAGAGCGCAGGATCGGTTTTCCCAAAGCCAGGGGCAAAAAGCTAGCTACTCTTGTTGGGGCCGTGCCAAACGTACGATCTAGTCCTGTTGACCGTTGATTATCTTCTCTCAAAGCGAACCAAGACTATCATGGCTAGGTAGCTAAGCAACTGAATGAAACAAAGAAAAAAGGAAGGGCGCAAAGTCATGATCGAACCCGGCTCCAGTGGGCAAAAAAGCTAGCCTTTCTTCTGAGTGCCGTGGCCTTGCCAACTGGACCATCTAGCCTACTGGCACCAGCTTTAGCACAGGTAGGAAGGTAAGTTAATATATCGCTACTATGCGACCTCCAATTATCTCCTTGTATACAGCAACATCTTTCCAGAGCACTTCCAGTACCACAGCAACCTTCAGACCATTCACCGTAGCCAAACGCTCCACCAGATCCTCTGCTACCTACATGGCCTTCCTACCCCTCCATCATCTCCTATGTCAAGGAGCTCTAGGATCTAGATAGATAACCACAAGTCTAACCCAACATGCTCAGCAACCGCTTACTATGGCATCCTCTACGTTCTTCTACTTCCCTTTCTCTCTCATTCTAAAAGAAAGGCAGGGTTCATCTATAGTAGTATTCACCCGTCCCTGTATGATTTGTAGCTAGTGTGAGTGGTGGAAAACTCACATGGCAATAATGATATAGTTCCTTTCAGTTCAGTAGCCGTGTTAAACTAGCATGAAACCGACGAGTGATAATAGCAGCACTAGATCTAATTACTTTGTCTGCTGATGCAAGCGTTCTACTGTACAGAGTAGACTACTGCTATTTTGATGGCATGAATAATAAGGCAGTAAGGAACTGGTGGCATGCGGTAGCCTGAGTGGCGTAAATCTATTACTTGCGATATTGGTAGTCTTTTGGTCGTCTCAGAGTTCACCCTGTGAAGGAATGTTGGTCTGGTATAGCAGAGTAGAGGGCGCTGGATTCAAGCATCAGTCAGGACAAGAAGTGACTATAGAATGAATGTTTGACGAGGCAGAATAGTACGACAAAGCACGTGAGAGTTGAGCACAAGTTGGAAACGCGGCCGTTTAAGAGCCTCTATAACGGTTGGTTTCGAAATTACACATTTCGATTAGTCTCCTTCACGGTGGCGCAAGACTCGTCAATGTATCAGATCTGGGGTTGTGAACAGGCTCAAGACCATGCCATGAACGGTAGGTCCCACCACTGACTTAGGATGGAATCTACGTTTAAGTCTTTAGTCAATTGCTTTTTACCCCTTCGAATTAAGCTCTCACTACTGCAGACTTACAAGTGGTTGGATCTAAAATGAAAGGGGCGGTTCTCGGCATTCCAAAAAATCCCTGTGTAATGTGTGTATTTACCATGTCCTCATTAAACGATTAAAAATTACTAGAGAATTGAAATCTTATGTGCGCCGCAATTATGAATCTCTGGTGAACACGCGGTGAACCTTTGAAAGGAAGATCCAAAGAAATAAAAGCCTTCCCAGCAATGTTACATATGTCAGAAGAATGAAAACCGCAGAACATCCATCCCCTTTGATTTCATAGCGCCTGTCCCTTGCGGCTTAGAATGGATGGAAGGTTCGATCGCCATGGGTATCTGCTGTTCCCCACCAGGGTGGAGTGTGTGACGATCGAGACTCGACTCCCTCTAAGGGCAAGGAAGACCACTTGCGCTCTTCATCTACAGAAAAACGGCAAGGGCAGCACCAGCCACGACGGAAAGACCGACGGGGCCAGCGGTGGCGAGAGGAACACCAGCGCCGGAAGAGGTGCTGGAGCTGGAGCTGGAGCCGCTCTTGGAGGAAGAATCGCTGGTGGAGGTGGAAGAGTCGGAGCTGGAGGTCTTGGTGGAGGTCTTGGTGGAAGTGGAAGCAGAGGCGCTGGCCGACTTCGCGAAGGAAGAGGGAACACCGCTAGATCCAATAAGAGCGCTGGAAGCACCAGCGGGCAGAGAGCCCTGAGTGGGGATGACAGGGGAAGAGGTGACAGCAGCGGAGGGCTGACCCTGGGGCTGGGGTTGTATGTTAGCATTCACTCAGGCATAAGACTAGTATAGGACTAGAGGGCTTCTTACCACAGCGACGGAGGACTGAGCAGCGGCGAGAGCCGAGAAAGCGACGAGGAGGATGGAAGAACGCATCTTGCTAGCGAGTGATATCGAGATCTGAGTGCTCGGGTGGTAGATTGAAGTGGATCGTGCGAAGGCGGTCGATAGACTAGCGAGTGTCTTTGAAGTCAAGAGGTGAAGCGAAAGTTGTTGAGGTTCGTGGAACGACCGTGGGGGATACTTTATATCACTTGAGGAAGAAGGGAAAGGGACGCAGTGGTTGACAGGCGCAGGGGCATCCTTTAAATAGAGTAAAGCAGGGGGAGTGGAAAGAGGGAAGTCGAGCCCCAAAAAATAATAATAATATTAGGAATTAAAAAAAGAAAATCAAAAGTAAGACCAAAAGCAATTGCAGCACACAACAGGTGCCATTCATCCCTCAGCAATCTCCATCAGCCCTGTCTGCACACCTTTCACAACCTCCTCGTCTACACTCTACACTCCTAGTGGCAATGGAGGGAAAAGGGACCCACCGGGCGAAGGGCAGCATCAGCAGCTCGGTCCGCGTCTCGCATTTTCTGGATGAGTCTGAGTCGCTGCCCGTGGCTGAGAGGGCGGGACGAGCCAGCATCGAGCGTGCAGGACGATGCTGGAAAGACCAATGCCAAGGCGTACTGGAGAGTAAACAATCATCAGATGGCGCAACTCAAGTGCCCCAAGACGGGCCACTAGTCCAGTTAGTCAGCATTCTGAATGGTCTCCTCCGCAAGAGGGTTGCGTATACCTCTGCTCTGTTTTGCTATTTTTGGGGAGGCCATCGGAACACAGCGTCAGCTGCCGCGATCCACTCCTGCTGCGGGCGCCCCGCCCAATGATGGTCGTGTCCTATAGATCTACACGCCTGGAGCCACCGCGGTTGGTTCGAATAATGTGAATGCAACCTGGGTTCAAATCTCGCCCTTGACCGAAGTGGGAATGGAAGCAATTAATGATGGGGGTGGGAGAAAAGCGAAGAAAAATTGGGAAGCCCCAGTCTCTCAATCTGTTTGTTGTTGTTGTTGTCTCTCTTGTTACATCTGTTCTGAGTTTAATGGGTCACTGATCAATTTTCTATTGAGGGATATCTCCTGGGCATGATACTCATTCTAACCTTGTTTTGAAGGTTTCAAGCCTAGACTCAAGGGAGCAAGTGGTACAAAATATCTACTCAACTAGAACATTAATCAGAACTACAGAGAAAAATAGACGTTGGACAGTCACAGCACCACTGAAGGGGCGGGCCTTCACCCTTCCCACTAAATCTTTAAATTACCGGAGTCACCCATCCTTAGGGCCGCTCTGGTATGCGCACCACCGGCCCGCATGGACCAGCCAATTTGGCAAATTGCAGGGAAAAAAAACAAAGGCAAAAGAGACTATTCAAGTCCTAACGTACGAAGCATGCCTACCACCGCATGAATGCCTTGTCCTATCCTGTCTTGTCTTTCCCAGCCACGCATTCAAAGCTTGTCATACGAGGCAGTACATCCGACCAGTCTAGCCTTTCATAGCCGTCAGGCACGCCACTCCGAAGAAGAACAACAACTGACGGGTTCGACCGACAGACAAGCTGGTGATATGGAAGATACTGTAGCAACGGCAATGCTTAACCGATAGCAAGCCTCATATACTCCCACATCCTGCTCGTCCACGTAACAAACCACCTAAAGACGCATCATCCATCCATCCCAACCCTCACAGTCGATACCTGACGTAAGATCATGACGAGCCCTTCGGCACCACCGCACAATAGAACGTGATTCGACCCCTGCATGGCTCATAAGAACTTCTACGCACCTTTCATTCTCGGTCTCCTTCCGGAGTAGAGCCGATCCGGAAAAATAATTAACATCAACCATAAATAAAAGAGGGACAATCCTAGTTAGTAAATAGTATAGTTGACCTGCAAGATGCCAAGAGCACAGTTGCTGTCTGGTCTTGTTCCTACACGAGCAAAGCGTACGTATGCAACCGATGCGAGGTGTGCATGGACTTGGGAAGTGTCGATCAATCCTTTTCTTTATTATTTTCTTTCTTTCTTCTTTTACTTTTTCTCCTTTCATATTAACTTTTCCCCGGCCCTCCATTTAAGACATGGCACTAGGCCAGACCAGTCTACCGTAAGGTACAGCGGTATCAGGGGTCTCAAATCTCCGGCCTCCAAGAGGGTCGGATACGGACATTTTACTTAATTACCACCCGCGTGATGCAAGGGAAATACAGTAGGGCTTCGCACACGTACTCCATACCTATCAACTGGGCAATTATGAACACACTGAATTCATACTCGACTCAACTCTACCTCTCCCTCGTCCAGGGATGAACATGACGCATGGCAGGGCACAAGGGTTAAAAGATGGAAAACATCCCCGTAGTATCTAGGCGAGGCTAAGAATTCTCTCTAACCCTGCCAATGCTCAACCGCCCCTCTCTCCATCCCGCCCTTGTCTCAATCTCAACCCTCGGACGCCATCTCTCCATTTTCCCCCGTTAATTCGGTCGAGATTGAGACCCTCCACTCCAATTGGTGGGGGCGCCACCCAAATTGAGCATTGAATAAATACTACTGCTACTAATTTATAATGAGAAATCAATCAATAAGTAGTAGATGGCGCCAGCCTTTGAACTGAGATGTCCTTTCGGTGAAAACTCACATACACGTTACATAACAGGGTCCATGGTCCGGAGTTTTATTTTCTTTGTGGTCGCTAAAATTGCCTGTCTTTACCCCCGTGAAGGCAGGGGAAAAGAAGAAACGAAAAAGAAAAAGACCTATCGTTCTCGGGGTTACGGGGTAAGGCTGGAAGCGGTGGTTGGGTTACGTTGCTTTTCCTCATTATTGACTATTATTGCCCATCAATTCCCCTGTCTTTAGACTAACTAGACCTAGACTGAGCACAGTTAAATGCTACGGAAGTACTTAGAAAAGGACTTGTCATCCTCATGCTTGCACCTATAGATACCTACTACTAATAGATCTTCGTATTCATACCCACTTGGAGCATCCATCATCTCCATGCCCGTTGTTATTTCCATGTCCATTGAATAATGCCTCACTAATCACTATTGGATATTGATCGCTTTTGCTCTCAGATCCATCCTACCCAAACAATCTGAACCACTTCAGAGGAGTACTTACGTCTACCCTCCATGTCACCGTGATATGTCTTACATTCAAACCAGTCAGAAGGCCTAACCTGTGTGCCGTTGTGTTGTCCGTGTCTTGCTTTAGACATGCGCTTGTTTCTCTTCCTTCCCAACTAATCAACCCATCAACTTACCCCACCATATCCTTCCTCGTTTACGAACTGCTAATTCAAGTGAATTCCCCCTATTGGACATGTTCTTGACTTCCCGTCTTGGACGACTCGGTTAGCTGGTATAAGCCAAGACGGGTTGAGGGTTTGCGACACAGCACCTTAAATAGAACCGAATGGAAAGTCCAAAATTGAGAACCGGGGTGTGTCAGGCAAGAGGGGTTCAAATTGCCTCAACCACTTTCCAGAATTATCATGATGAGCATACCGCTGCGATGGGATGATTGACAACACTATAAAATGCATGTTGAATATCATTCGCCCACTAACAATTCAATGATCTACTGACTCTTGCGTGGCCTGTCTCTTGTCACCTGCAGGACTAACCCGGATGGATGACTGAACTAAGAAAGTGAAGGCCGATGACACCTGCCACGAGTTTGAAGACTACTTCCTGCTTTTACTCAATACCTGCTGTGTCCAGTTATCCCAGACTGCACAACTAACTACTTACCCTACCAGCAAGCAACATTAACATAGCATCAACTGTCAACTATGTCTACACCGAGTACCCTCCCCCATTGTCCTGCCGCGTCATCCCGCGCAAACTCCTATTGAAATGGGAAGGGGAGAACCTAAAGTCTACAATATCCACCTCCGGACATAATTCCCGAACCCATCCTTGAAAACGCTCAAGAGATGATGAGGTTGATGACAATATCGATGGATGGACGCGTCGACATGTACACGACGACTACTTCACACACACGCTTTTACTTACATACCATCTTCCTGTGCCGTGCAGCGCAGCGCAAGCTCATGAATGATTGAATGCATCATTTCGCTCCATCCATCACACCCACTTCTCTTGGACTCCGGGGCTAGACCGAGCCGTTCGCCGGACGGACAACATTCCAATTAACATGACGGATAATGGTCCGCGGAAGCCGGGGGCGCGAAGAACGTTGTTAATCTTACGGAAGAATTCTCCATGGCAGGGTCGGATATGCTGGATGACAGTGATGGATGCGATGGTAGTATACGCGTTGCAGGTGGGTATTGGGCGTTGCGTGGGCGGTTCTGGACTATCCCACTTTCTTGCCCATGGCGTAGAGCATATCTGCACGTAGGTAGGACTGTAGAGCTTGAGGTATTTGTAGTCACAGTGAAGACTGGTGTATGAGTGGTAGGCATTGTGTAGGCATAAACCTACCCCACTAAGTATTCTGTTCATGCCAGCATCTTATCTGCTCCCACCACTTTCCATCGCTGCTCAATAACAGCTTGATTGAACCAGCCATAGATGCTCAGAGACTATACCATGCTCGCCCTTATAGCACCCTGATATACCACATTTATACCGGTAGATCACCAAACCGAACAAGCACACTGCCTGATATCAAGCTCTCTGAACCAACCAACACCCAATCAAGTACACACCAAGACAAACCATCATAAACAATCATATCAAATCAATCAAAGATCTTTTTCATTCCAAATCCCATCAATTTATCAATCACAAACGTACAACTATAATACACCCTTCCCACACCCAATAAACCCAACCAACCAACCAACCCAATCCCCTCAACTCATTCCTTACCAGGAACAGGAACCTCCCCCTTCATCCAATCCGCAAACTCCTTTCTCTTCGCCTAGAACCCCAACACATCAGCATAAGCTCAATATCCCCAATCCTCCAGGCACGAAAGAAGGATAGGTTCAAACTCACCCTAACATCCCAAAACCCATACCGTTCCTCCAACCTCCGATACGGATTCCTCCCGCCACCTTCGCGCTCAATCTGACCCGCCCATTCACTCCAACTAATCGGCTTGAGCTTTTCTGCGCCGAGGACAAGTCCCGCCGAGACAAGGACTAGTGATGCGAGGGCTTCGATGACGATGTCGAGCGGGAGGGCGGTGCCGCCGCTTGCTGTGCTTGCGGTGTTGCTGTACAGGATGGTGTGTTCGTGGGCGGAGTAGCCTCTATAGTATTTATATGTGTGTGTCTTGTTAGTGATCCGATATGATGTGGTGTAGTGCGGAGGGAACAATGTAGGTAGGATGTGTTCAACGTACGCATGGGCGAGCAGGACGAGGCCGAAGAGTGTGATAATGCGGGAGATGAATCCCATTTTGATTTCTTTCGTCTGTAACAATCTCTTTTGAGATAATTCAGAAAGTAATGGGTGTTAGGAAAGGTATTGGTTTCGGAGTGGTGGACGGGGACTGTGGTCGAGATTGGCTCGCTCGTGAGCTTTGGAGTCCGGCCGGTCTATCAGTAGTAGCTTACCTAGTAGTTGGTGGTTAGTTAGCTAGCTGTATGTGGTAATCTGCGCAACTGATTTCTACGGTAGACGAATGGAACCTCTTCTGCACTTGGCAAAGAATTTCAGGTCCGGCCACCCCGCCAAAAGCCCAACCGGGTTTTGATTGAATTGGGCAGCATTTCATTTGTTCAGTTCATCCCACTTGGTGTGGTTTCTGCTATAAGGAGTGGTAAAACTACTAATCTACGAAAATATCGGCTACATCGGCACCAGTAGTGTATTAATTGGGTATTTTTGATTTTTAGTATTCGTTATGCCGAGGGGTGTCCCCAGTCGGCTTGGGTTATTCAAGTTCATGACAGTATATTTCCGTGGGATAGCATAAGAAAATCCATCATCACGCCATTTATCTTCATCATTAAACAACGTTCCGCTTACAGCTTCTGCATGGCAGCAACATCGGTGGACTGGACGTGGTCCTCGTCCTCCTCGATCTGAGCCTGGAGCTCGTCGAGGGAGACCTTCTCGTCCTCGACGACAAGGTTGATCTGGAGCTTCTTGATACCGAAACCAACGGTAACGAACTTGGAGGCACCCCAGACGAGACCGTCGATCTCGATGGCACGGACGTTGGCCTCCATCTCCTCAAGGTTGGTCTCATCATCTGTGACTGGTTAGAATCATACACAATTAATGCGATATATGGAGATGAAACATACCCCAGGGCTTAACCTCGAGAGTCACCAGGGACTTGGCAACGGGCTTGGGCTTGGCCTCCTTCTTCTTGCGGTACTCAGCAAGGCGAGCCTCACGCTCCTTGACGACCTCCGGGTCCTCCTCCTCCTCATCGGAGCCGAAGAGGTCCATGTCGTCGTCGTCGTTGGCAGCCTTGGGGTTGGTGGGCAGCTCAGTGGACTCAGGGCCGTAGGCAGTGTAGGGCTTGGAGGCATCGCCAGGGAGGGAGGCGTGCTCAGCCTCGAAAGAGGCGATGTTCTTGTACCAGCGAGCAGCGTGGGGGTACTTCTCGGCGTCAGGAGCACCGGAGAAGGCCTTGAAGGTCACGACATCGGCCTGGGAGGGAGCATCGCTATAATCCAGTTAGCTTTATGCCACCATCATCGCTAGCGAAGGTATTCATGAATGACGGAAAACGGAAAGCAAAGAAGAATTTTTCCAAGTAATCAGAAGCGCGATTTCTCGCATTGTGTTTAATCTTGCAGCGGGGTCTTAAGCCGCCTCATAAACACGGACCAATTTCTTTTCATCATGCAAACAAGGAAGAATCTTTCAAAAGGCACCAATGCAAAGGGGGAGGGGGGAAGGATCCCTAAAGGTGTGCCTTACCCAACAATGTAGCTCCTGGTAGCCAGGTAGTTGTTGGCAACTGAGGGGTACCATTAGTTACTGCTGAGAGCAGATTGGAAAGGGAAATGATGAAAAAGAAAGGGAAAGTGCGAACATACGGGTAAGGCCGGCTTCGGAGGCAAGATCAGTGAAACCCATTGTGAATGTGTGTTTGGGGGATGTGTGTGGTGAGTAGAAGGAAAGGAGAAGAAAAGGAGGAATAAATAGGAGGGGAAAGGTGTTCTGAAGTATTTTTTCAGCGGAGGGTCCGAGTAGTGAAATTTTTCGGCGGCACCAACTGAGCCCCTCATTCCGGCCGGTCATGTGACCCCACGGTGACGGAGCTAGCTGGCCCTTTTGGGGGAGCTTCCGCCACTCATCGTTCGCCGTGCGGTGGAGCCTTCGAGAAGCCTCGCGACGCCTGTGAGGCAATCGGCTGGCCGCCTGTCCCGGCGAGGTATATAGGTCTCCCCAGCTATATCGGGAGCTGGTTTGAAGATC
This sequence comes from Aspergillus neoniger CBS 115656, assembly GCF_003184625.1. Lineage (NCBI taxonomy): Eukaryota > Fungi > Ascomycota > Eurotiomycetes > Eurotiales > Aspergillaceae > Aspergillus > Aspergillus neoniger. Next base: position 1,173,543 of record NW_020291129.1, read on the forward strand.
TGCAGTGTTGTACCTTTTGCTTTCACACCCAACTGTGCACACGGTCGGCTGTTTTATCATGTCGTCAAGGTTACAACTCGCTCGGGGTCGACTTCTCCGACCATCCTCCCTACCGTCATCGAACCGCCTTCTTCAACCTTCTCAGACATTGCGTCTACTTGCGCCCACCCGGATCACGAATGTCGCCCGGCTCCCGTCCGTCTTGCCTGTACGCACTTATGCCAATGGTCGCCCTCATCCTCCCGGAGGTACCCATCGCATGAACCTTGGTGGTGAACCAGAAAAGTCGGCCTTGGAACAATTCGGTGTCGACCTCACAGCCAGGGCTAAGGCAGGCAAGTTGGACCCGGTCATTGGACGTGATGCCGAAATCCATCGCACCATTCAGGTTCTCTCCAGACGAACCAAAAACAACCCCGTTCTGATCGGAGCTGCGGGTACCGGAAAGACTGCTGTCTTGGAGGGTTTGGCGCAGAGAATTGTTCAAGGAGACGTTCCCGAGAGCATTAAGGACAAACGTGTTATTTCTCTGGATCTGGGGTCTCTCATTGCTGGTGCTAAATTCAGAGGTGACTTCGAAGAACGGTTGAAATCTGTCCTTAAGGAGGTCGAGGATGCGCAAGGGGGTGTGATCCTCTTCATTGACGAGCTTCATACCTTGCTTGGCTTGGGAAAGGCCGAAGGCAGTATCGACGCCAGCAACCTTCTGAAACCGGCATTGTCTCGCGGTGAGCTACAATGCTGTGGTGCTACGACTTTGAACGAATACAGATTGATTGAGAAGGACGTGGCTTTGGCTAGACGATTCCAGCCTATACAGGTCGGGGAGCCCTCGGTTGCCGCTACCATATCCATTCTGCGTGGTATCAAGAACAAGTATGAAGTGCACCATGGTGTTCGGATCACGGATGGTGCTTTGGTGGCGGCAGCAACTTACAGCAACCGATACATCACCGACCGATTCCTTCCCGACAAGGCTATCGATCTGGTCGACGAAGCGGCGTCCGCCTTACGACTACAGCAGGAGTCAAAGCCCGATGTGATCAGAGAGCTTGATCGTGATATAACTACCATTCAAATTGAGCTGGAGTCACTTCGCAAGGAGACCGATGTCAGTAGCCGCGAAAGAAGAGACAAACTACAGGAAGATCTGAAGGTTAAACAAGAAGAAGCGAGAAAATTGACCGAGGTATGGGAGAAGGAGAAATCGGAAATCGAAGAGCTCAAGCGTGCCAAAGAGGAGCTGGAGCGTGCTCGCTTCGAGTTGGAGAAAGCTCAAAGAGAAGGAGACTTTGCAAAGGCGGGTGAACTGAGATATGCCACCATTCCTACTCTCGAAGCCAAACTTCCCAAAGAAGGTGAAGAGCAAGCCACAAAGGCCCAGACTAGTCTCATTCACGACTCCGTCACCGCCGATGATATTGGAAACGTGGTCTCTCGGACTACAGGTATACCTGTCAACAAGCTAATGGCCGGTGAGGTGGAGAAGCTCATCAAAATGGAAGACACTCTACGTCAATCCGTTCGTGGTCAGGACGATGCTCTTTCGGCAGTCGCAAATGCAGTCCGCATGCAAAGAGCAGGGCTTAGCGGCGAAAACCGACCCCTCGCCTCGTTCATGTTCCTCGGTCCTACGGGTGTTGGCAAGACAGAGCTCTGCAAGAAGATGGCCGAGTTCCTGTTCTCCACGGAGACGGCTGTTGTTCGGTTCGACATGAGCGAATTCCAAGAAAAGCACACTATTAGTCGCTTGATCGGCTCTCCGGCCGGCTACGTTGGATACGATGACGCCGGTCAACTCACAGAGGCCGTGAGGAGGAAGCCCTACGCGGTTCTGCTATTTGATGAGTTCGAGAAGGCGCATCGCGACATCTCTGCCTTGCTCTTGCAAGTCCTAGATGAAGGGTTCCTCACGGATTCTCAGGGCCACAAGGTTGACTTCAGGAATACTCTCATTGTTCTAACATCGAACCTCGGTGCCGACATTCTTGTAGGCGCCGATCCTTTGCACCCCTACAAGGAAGGTGGTGAGAACGAGCTTGCGCCTGAAACCAAAAAGTCGGTTATGGATGTTGTACAATCGGCCTATCCGCCGGAGTTCCTCAACCGTATCGACGAATTCATCATTTTCAAGAGGTTGTCCCGCGACGCTCTGAGGGATATTGTCGATATCAGAGTGAAGGAGCTGCAATCACGTCTCGACGACCGCCGAATGATTCTGAAGGTTGATGACGAGATCAAAGACTGGCTTTGTGAGAAGGGATACGATCCCAAATACGGAGCCCGGCCCCTTAACCGCTTGATCGCCAAAGAAATCGGCAACAAGCTGGCTGATAAGATCATTCGCGGCGAAGTCACTTCTGGGCAAACTGCTCGTGTCACGTTCAATGCCGATAAGAGTGGGCTTGAAGTAGCAGCAGAAGCTCCGGTGACGACAGAAACTGAAAGTTCCTAAGACTCATTACGCACTTTGCTCTTTCTTATATTTGGGTATTCGGCGCTATTGTCTGGAAAAGGTGTTAAGATGATGACCTTGTATGACTTGATCTCTACTCTTACTCATGTATCATAGCATAATCAGTGTATCATAAGTGACGACTAAATTGTACATATTTACTAAAGAATTTCCATTCCGTTATTTCCTCGGTGTTGTAAATTTTCAGGGCTGTCACTTGATCTGGTAAAGTCATGCCGCTTTGAAGGCGTGTTCTCCCATGTCCCGCGCCTCATAGGATGAACCTCCTAGCAGACACTTGCTCAGTCTGAAAGCAGTCACCCATGCATTATGGAGCCACGAACGAAAAGAAAGCGTACGACACATCCCCGACATGTCGACTCTTTCAATCTCTCGTCCAATCAAGACGACTTTCCACGACCGATGACTTCAGGCAACTTGCCTCCCACTTCACAAGAGACACTAAGAGCAAGAACACTTACCTCTACCAATGCTGAGCAGTTTCGATCTGGTAGTGCCATGTTTGAGTACTCCATCGATGATGAGCTTGAACAAGTTATAGTGGCAGTGGATATGAGAGATTCGGGAACTGTCGGATGTTCCTACTATTCAGCACTGGAAGAGAAACTATACCTCCTAGGCGATCTACGCCACTCCAGTAAGGATATGATCGACACTTGTTTGTCTGACCTTCCCTGTTCTCATGCTTCGGCGACTAACGAGTCTGAAGTGGTCCTCCAGACGAAGCCTACTGTACTCTTGATATCTCCCCGTGTGGATCCAAACAACCTCCAAGAAAGACCATGGGATGAAAAAATTAGCAGTTAGCGGAGCATAGTTTTGCTGTTTTATTAGAATTGGACATCTCTGATATTTACAGATACACACTCCTATGTCCCCTACCAACTTGACGTCCGTCCATCGCAAGAATTCAACTATTCCAATGCAAAGAACAAACTGATTGCTTTAGAAATATCTTCAAGACATGAGCATCGCATCAAGTTCTTCGTGCCACACAGTGGGTTAGTTGACGGTGAACAATTAGATACTGAGAATCTGGACCTCACATTGCAGGAAGGCAAGCTTCTGCATGTGTCCGGCTCCATCGATATGGAAAATACAGTGACGATTGGATGTGCCGGTGCCATACTCGCTTATCTACAAAGGCGTCGAGCTTCCATGTCGATATTAAACGAGGGAGCCTCTAGAGTCTTCGGAGTATCATCCGTGGAAATGTTCACTCTAAGCGGATCTATGTAAGTCTTCATCTTCTTTGAAACAGTGAGGCATTCGTTTACAGCGAATTAGGTTTGTCAACGGCAGAACCTTACTTTCGCTCCAAATTATGGAATCTGAATCTCATCCCAGCATGGTGAATCAGGGCACAGGAAGAAAGTCAACGTCATCAAAGGAAGGGCTTTCAGTTTATGGTCTCTTCCAGCGCTTTGCATCTACACCACAGGGAAGAAACAAACTAAAGCAGATGTTCCTCCGACCGAGCGTGGAACTTGACGTTATCAATGAGCGAAATTCCTTCATCAGTGTGTATCATAGGGCTGACAACTTAAATCCATTGGACAAGCTGGTCAAGGGCTTGAAGCACATTAAGAACCTCCAATACGCGATGATCAACCTTCGAAAAGGCATCAGTACCGGAAGCGGGAAGATTATGGGGTTCAAGGCGACTGTGTGGGCTACTTTACTGGCCGTATGTCATGGCATTCTCATTGTGGTGATGTCCGGCTAATATGGCATAAGTTTGCTTTCTATGGAATTGACATCCAAGACGCTTTACGAGAGACTTCGTATGGTGCTAATTTGGCTCTACATAACAAGGTCCTCATCGGATTCGCTCACTCGAAAGTCGACTAACCATGTTGCAGGCGCTACGTGCTTTCGAGGCAGCTCAATTGTACAAAGTCGGAAGAATGATACAAGAAATAGTAAGTACAATACTCCTCACCGAAATCAACCGATTCTGACTATATCAGGTCGACATTGATAGCTCTGAGGAACAGGGCAGAACCGTTGTGAAACCTGGAATAGACAGGGAGCTGGATCGCATAAAGGACAGGTATGACGGTATGAATAGTCTTTTGAAGCAGGTTGCGATAGAGATAGCGACGACCATTCCCGAGAGCTACGACATAGATGTCAATGTCATTTACTTCCCGCAACTCGGTTTCAACATTGCGATTCCTCTCAATGAGGCGGGAGACGCCGCTTACAGGGGCGCCGAAGACGAGTGGGAACTCATGTTCTTCACAGAAAACAGAGCTTATTTCAAGGACTTCAGGATGAGGGAGATTGATGAGAAATTAGGTGACATCTATGGCATAATCTGTGGTTTGTCTTCGGTTTTCAATGCGCTATTGTGGTCAATGCAGCTGATAGTCTTATTAGAGAAGGAGATCGAGATAGTTTATGATCTCGCGCAAAGGGTACTTCAATATGAGACGGTGCTTTTGGAAGCATCAGATATATGTGGGCAAATAGACAGGTAAAAGATGGATGCCGACGATTGACGAGATTATCTTATTTGTGACAGTCTTCTTGCAATGGCTCAAGCGGCTAGCTTTTACAAATTGGTGCGCCCTAAGATGGTGGAAGGAGATGTTATCAAGATCAGAGGCGGCAGGTAAGACAATTGGCGCGTTAGCGTGGCCAGAGAGCTAATACAAGGGTAGACACATCCTACAGGAGCTTACGGTTTCGTCTTATGTGCCCAATGATACCTTCTTGGTTGGTAGAAGGACACAGGGAGAGCCGTTGGGGTCTCTTCACTTGACATCCAACCCACACGAAAGTGACTATGGACCAAGCATGCTACTACTTACAGGGCCGAATTATTCTGGGAAGAGCGTATACATGAAGCAGGTGAGCTCCTTCCCCGGCATCCATTAATACTAGCTAATGAAGTGCTATGCAGGTAGCTCTCATTGTCTATCTAGCGCAGGTGGGAAGGTATGTAACGCTGGTTCGAACGATCCAAGACTATTATACTCAAGGGTATAGCTTTGTGCCAGCTGAAAGTGCAGAGCTTGGGATTGTCGACAAAATCCTGGTCAAGTCAAACACTCAAGATAGCGTCTCCCAGGTATGCTGGTGAGTCGACTATTATACTAAGAAATCTAACTTGTGTCACAGATACAAAGTACCTTCATGAACGATCTGCAGCAGCTATCCTTTGACCTGAAGCAGGTAACCGGCCGTAGTCTGCTGTTGATAGATGAATTCGGCAAAGGCACCAATGAGAATGGTTCGTGTACCTGCATGTCCGAATAAACAGCTAGAACCTGACACTCTTAGACGGCATTGGACTGGCATGTGGAGTCCTCGAACATTTACTAAACCGCGAAGATGCTCCCAAAGTCATAGCTGCAACACATTTTCATGAGATTCTCGCGAACGGTTATCTCAAACCTAGACCGCGGTTACAACTCGGCCACATGGAGGTCCGTGTGCATGAAGAACCCGGTGAGGCTGAAGACCAGTTCACCTATCTCTATAAGTAAAGCGCCAACACTCGCACGACGGTCATTGGCAGGAGAGACTAAGACGCATGGCATAGTTTCCGCCTAGGACGAAGCGATCAAAGCTTTGGGACAATGTGCGTTCTGGAAGAATCAAGGATCCAGGTTTATGCTCTAACTGAGCACGATATAGATGTGCCGCGATGAACGGTATCAGCCAGACTATTGTCGATCGAGCAGACCAGATTGCCTCACTATCTGCTCGTGGTGAAAATCTGATTGCCGCTTGCGCTGTCCTTTCGGCTCAAGAGACGCAGGCTCTGGATGATGCAGTAAGATATACTTGTCTATCTACTTGTGGTCCCCCGGTTGAGAAACGAAAAGCTAACTGGTTTTGCTTCAAGGGAAGATTAGCGAGGGAGTTCTTGTCATTGGATCTGTCTGCGTCTTGTGATGTTGAATTGATGAGTGATAGGCTGGAGAAATTGTTCAACGGATCTGGTGCGGGAAGTTCTTGACTGCCAGCCGAGTTTATATATCTTCACCCGAACGGCTAATGGTCCACCTCAACGACTGTTATCGGCACAGACTACTGACAACTAGTATGAATCAAGCACCAGTGGTACTAATAGTACCTGCGTGGACTATCCGGTGCCTTTATGGCCTTCTTTAATTCAATGGTTTATGCTACAGCCAGTCTACGTTACTAGTGGAAGCTGACTTACAGCAATATTATCAACAGTCAGACAAAAGTTTGTATCATCGGGAAGAAAATTATCTATATACACACAAAGTCCCATTTTCGCACACATTGAACGCCCGTAATGTATGTCTCCAATTGTGCTACCGCAGTACCAAGAAACAGAACCAGAAGAACTAGAATCAGAGCTTAACACTCTTAACAACGTTCTTCTTGATACCCGTAAGTTCACCACCATATCCACCACGACCTTCACCACCCTTGTATACCTGGCGAATACTGCCGAGCTTCTTCTTCTTCTCCTCGAATCTCTTTCTCTTCTTGACACGAGGGTTGCGAGAGTCCTTGCTGCGCTTGGGTGCAAGACCTTTGTTCTTCTCGATCTGGTAGGTGATGGCACGCTTGCCATCGGATCCGACCTGTTCCTGGATCTCAACGTGACCGCCTTCACGAGCCGCAGCAGCGTAGGCCTCGGCGCGTGCCTTCTTGTCGTCCTTGCGCTGCTTGCCGCGAGCCGCGACCATGTCGTAGTAGTCGTCATCGTCGGACCCTTCGTCGCCGCGGAGCTGCTTGGCGACCCGGTGGTCTTCCTCGTCACTGTCACCGCCTAGCTGCTCGGAGTCCTTCAGTTTCTGTTTACCACGTCTCTCGGCTTCGGCGTTAAGGCGGGCTTGGCGGTCCCTTAGACGCTCACGGTAAGGTAGATCTGCATCACCACCTGCGTCACGACCGGCTGCGTTACGCTTGTTGGCTTTCTGGGCGAGTTGAGATGTGTAGAACCGGAGAGAGCGCTTCTGCTTGGCCTTCTCTTCGGCTTCCTTGGCTGTGAGAGCGTCTTCGTCACCGAAGTCGGAGTCGTCGGCTTCCTTGGTCGACTTGGTCTTCTGGGCGGCGCGTTTCTTGCTCGATCCAGAAACGAGCTTCGAGAGGTCGGCGAGGTTGGCTTCGGTCTGTCGGAGTCGCTCTGCTCGTCGTGCCTCTGCCTCGGCTTGTGCTGCTTCGGCGGCGCGCTGTGCCTTGGATACCTTCTCTGCCTTCTTCTTGTTCTTCTTGGAAGATTGCTCCTCGCCCTTCTTGCTCTTTTGCTTGGGCGTGGGTGCGTCGGCCATGATTTCGTCAACTTCGGAGTCGTCCTCGGCTTCGGATTCCTCCGGCTCGGGTTCACTGAGGTTCTTGACGGTCTCCCAGAGTTTTCTGAACTTGACTAGGGATCCCATTATGGGGTGGGCTCGTAGCTGAGCAGGCGATAGTGGAGCAGGCTTTCCGGAGTCGTCGGTGGAAGAGGTCAGGAGCATAAAGTACATGCCGATCGTACCAAGGTAAGCGGACAGAGCGCGGAATTTGACGACGGTAACCGGTGCGGATTCCGGAGCATCTTCGGAGTCATCGTTGGCATTGAAGCTTTGAGCGGCCTTGGCGAGGGCCTGATGCGTGGACTGGAGGTCGGCGAAGTCTTTCGCTAGGGGCTCGAACTCGGGATATCTGGACTTGAGTATCTTCAATTTCTCCTCTTCGCTCATATCTTCCGTAATCTCCAGTTGCGGGAGAACCTCTGTCACCTCACCGCCATCCTCTGCATCCTTCTGGTCCTTGCCGGTTTCGACCCATTCAGATTCGTCGAAGCCGAAGTCTTCCTCATTGATGGCCTGCAGATGCTTCTGCTGAAGTCGCTTAGCTTCCTCCTCCTCTTCAAGAGCGTCTGCTTCCGTTTCGATCTGATCCGCACTGTAAAGATCCTTCTTGGAAGAGCCCCAAGCGGCGATACCTTCTTCGTCGTCTTCAGATCCCGGACTGCCGCCGCGCTTCGACTTGGATTTTGACTGAACACCATCCATGTCGTCCTCATCGTAGTCATCGCCTTCGTCAAAGTCTTCCTCATCATCAATATCTAGATCATCCTCGTCGTCCTCGTCATCGTATCCCATGATTTCTTCATCCGATGCCTGGAGAAGCTCCTCTAGAAGCGTATCCCGTTAGTTAAAACATACACACAGCATGCGCCTTGTGCAACCAACCTTCCTCAGCCACCCTCCGACGTCTCTTTGCTTCCGGCGCCTCTTCCAGCAGGATCTGGTCGCGACCGGTCTGGAACTCATCCTCCGAATCATCGAATCGCTCCTCAATGTGGAATTTGTGCGGGCCATGCTTGTCCGCCTTGGGGGCCGCAGGGCGGCCGCCAGCCTTTCTCTTTTTACCCATGATAAATTGTGTATGAAGAAGTGAGAGGAGGAATTGCTAGTACGGACCAAATCCTCCGCAGCGAATCGATAAACTTTCGCAATAAAAATTTGGGAGGGACATTCTCACCGCCCGGAAGACACTAGTCCCCAATTGGGTGTTTGCAATGTTTGGTGGGCCCATGTTCCGCGGAGGATCGCGCCTTCCTATCTGGAACTATCATCTTACTTAAAAAGCAACAAGAATACCGCTTCCTTCTCCCCTCATCCGCCATTGTCCCAGAACAGGAAGCCTCGAACAGCCCCAGACACTTGTCTTTTCTTTTCTCTCCCCCAAAGTCTTTTCTCTTTCTTCTTTCCTATGCATCCTCTGATACCCACCATCTTCTACGACTCTTCCCCGACGACGCTGGGAATTTATACCATTCTTTGCGGACTATTCCTATACTCTGCTAGCAAAATGTTCGGATTCGGTCGTAACCAGTTCGTCGTTCAGGGCAGGGTATGTTTCCATTGTTCCCTCTAACTTCTTGCCTGTGGCATAGTCGGCTAACCTTTTCTTTAGACCGTTGTTATCACGGGAGGTTCGGAGGGGATGGGCAAGGCCGTGGCTTGCCAGCTTGCCGAGAAGGGTGCCAATGTTGTGCTCGTCGCACGCACGGAGTCGAAGCTCCAGGATGCCGTTGAGACTGTCAAGGTAAGTCGACGTTTGGTCTCAGGGTGAATTTCAGCTAATTCATAATGTTCTTAAAGGGTGCCGCGGCTGAAGCCGAGCGGCAGAGATTCCACTACATCTGTGCAGACCTGACCAATGCTGCCGAGTGTGACCGTGTCATGGCCGAAGTCACCGAATGGAACCACGGACAATCCCCCGATATCGTATGGTGCTGTGCAGGATACTGCAGTCCCGGCTTCTTTGCGGAGACCCCCGTACAGACATTGAGGGACCAAATGGATACGGTGTACTGGACAGCTGCCAACACTGCTCATGCAATCTTGAGACGGTGGCTTGTACCCATTACTCCCAGCCAGCAAATGCCGCTACCTCCTAGACACCTCATCTTCACATGCTCTACCCTCGCATTCGTGCCCATTGCTGGTTATGCCCCTTACTCACCTGCCAAAGCTGCAATTCGCTCATTGTCTGATACTCTCAGCCAAGAAATTGAGATGTATAACGGTTCTCGCGCCGACAAGTGCCGCTCGGAGGCTCCAGCTACGGACGTCAAGATCCATACCGTCTTCCCCATGGGCATTCTCAGCCCTGGATTCGACAACGAACAGAAGCTCAAGCCGGATTTGACCAAGAAGCTGGAGGCTGCTGATAAGCCACAGACACCTATAGAAGTTGCAAACATTGCGATCAAGGCCCTGGAGAGGGGTGAGTACATGATCACCACGATGTTCGTTGGCGATGTCATGAAGGGATCAGCGCTCGGAGGCAGCCAGCGGAACTCCTTCATTAAGGATACGTTCACTGGCTGGCTCAGCAACTTGTTGTTCTTGCATGTGAGCCCCGATCTCAGGAGGCAGGCCTGGAGCTGGGGTGAGAAGCACGGCGTCCCTGGTCGCCGGAGAGAGTAATCGATGGGGGTCTTGCTATGCTTTGTGTGTCGTCGTTTGGTGTATGCGTTAGATACCCTGAGCGTGCCTCTTTATCCTTATGACCATTATTATGTTCGCCTGGAGTATCATGTACTGAAAATTCCCGATTGATCATTGATTTCAATATCATCATTGTTCCACTGTCTTTACGTTCTACTTTGACGGCCAGACTCCATAGGCTGTACTGTAATCTCGGAGCTCGGAGCAGGGATTGAATCCTCTGTAGAACGGAAAGGCGTAGACCGATCGGGATACACTTGCAACGAACGAAGCCTTTGAAGCTACTGGTAGGTCTGGAACCTCCATCGAATGCTTGGATGGGTCCTTTGTCCGCCGCCGAAAATAGCCGCAGAGTTGACAAAGCGAGGCGCCATTTTAGGGCTAGTGGGTCGTGACGTCGGGCGGCTGCTGCAGGCACTTTGCTCTTCCATTGTTCCTGCGGCTGGCTTTCACTTCGACAACCTCAAAACTTTCTTCTACTTTGCGCCTTTGTCCCTAGTCCCACTATATAAGATGCGCCTGCGAAAGCATGCAAGGGATGTTAGATACTAAGATCCCGCCGCTAGATCGTTATTCTTCAGAACCCTCAACAGCTTCCGATCGCCGTCGACACCATGAATCGGGTCTTGGCTCTCCCAGCTCTGTTCTTCTGTCTCTTCACCTACACCCCCTCCTACACCACCTTTAATTTGATCTTCTTTTATATGACATGGACGACACTCATCCTGTCGCATTCCCCATTCAAGGTTGAGCTGTTCGGCTCCATAGGCGTGCGACTGCTGTTCTATATCTTCCCCTCGGCGCTGCTCTTTCTATTCGATGCGCTTGTCCCCTCAGCCGCCGTGCTGCTCAAGGCGCATGGTGAACAGGGTCTCCCGACTGGAAGCAAGCGACGAGGAGTCCGGGGTCGAGAGCTCAAAGTCGTAGGATGGTCATTCCTCAACATTTTCATAAGCATCGCCGTGCAAGCTACCATTGAAACTCTTCGCATCGGGTATTTCAATACGCGCAGTGCCCTCAAAGTATCCTTCTCGATCCCGATCATACCTTGGAACATTGCCTTCCACCTCGCCTGTGTCCTACTACTCCGAGAGGTAAGTTCTGTCTCGAAATGTTTACACTCCCAATGTTGGCGATCAGCCGCAACGACATTCACTAATCACGCGCGCGCGACTCCCAGATCCTCGCATACACCATCCACCGCTTCATCCTCCATAACGACAGATACCGCATCACGCGCTACATCTCCTCCCTCCACCAAACCTGGTACCACTCGCTTCACGCGCCCTACCCTTCCACCGCCCATTATGACCACCCTATTCCCTACCTCCTCGGTAATGCCGTCCCCACATTACTCCCCGCCGTCTTCCTCCGCCTCCACATGATCACCTACGCCATGTACTTGAGCATCGTCTCGCTGGAAGAGACTCTCGCTTACTCCGGATACTCTGCCATGCCGATGGACTTCTTCCTCCTGGGCGGGATCGCTCGCCGAGTAGAGAAGCATCTTTTGAATCGCGCGGCCGGGAATTTTGGCCCGTGGGGTATTGCGGATTGGTTTTGTCAGACTACGATTAGCGAAGAGGAGGGTGAAGCGCTGATCACCGAGACAGAAGATGAGGGCGATGAGCCTACGCCTGTTCTTAGGGAAAAGGAGATTTTTGAGGCCAAGGTGCAGGAGGCTTTGGACTCGCATGCTAAGAAGACACAGAGGAAGCATAAGAAGAAGTTGAGGCAGTTGTTGTGAGGCGGTGTGGGGAGATATATATTATGTTGTTAAGTATATCTTTGGTGTGTGGGGTTGGTTGGTTCATTGTTATGTGCTTATGGATCATGTATCTTATGAAGTGATGCTATTTCTGATGTTATTTGCGTGCTATGGGTGATCTTGTCTGGCAGGGAGTTTGGTTCGATTTGGCTGGGATTGGTCTGGTGTTTCATAGAGGAGCTGCTATCTATCCAGTATTTTTTGGAATGTTATCGTTATCAGTGTGAATGTGAATGTGCATGTGGGGCTGGGGTTGCATTCGGAATCGCGGCAATGTCTAGTTACCAATAGATAAGTGGTAGCAGTAGTCGATACACACACAAAGTATACTACCTAGTACTATCATACCGTCATGTATCATAGACATGAATGATCAACTACAACTTGATCTACCCCGGAAGAATAGTAGTGGATCGTCGATATAATAAAAATGCCCAATTCTTTTGATATTTTTCCGCCCGAACCTGATATTGAAAGATATTGGAATAGTCGTAGTGAACAGAGTGTAGTAACATAAAATTGAACAGCTGGAAATGGTATTCTTCTTTTTTTCTTTTCATTTCGGCTCAAAGTTATCGACTGCAAGAAGGGGGGGATTGTGCAAACGGCCAGAATTGCTGGAGGAAGACAGTTCAGTTTTGAGGGGGAGATCAAGTATGAAATAACAACCGGTTTTTCCTTTCCTTTTTTAACCTCGGCATTAAAAAAAACCGCAATCCTAAGCAAACATGAGGCTCGAATCGAGTTACATATACTTCATGAGCTGTTTCCTCCTGCGACCCCCCTTTTCCTTTTGCAAGTGCCGGTTGTGGAGTTCGACCAGTTGCTTGCAAAAGATTGAAAAGGGAGTTTCTAGCCGCCGCCCCTCGCAGGACTCCTCCACAATAACTACCGAACCCGCGGCCGCCGCGTCACACATCTACCACTTCATCTCGTGGGGCTTGTCGCCGTTGCGGAGGCTGAAGGTGCTGGCCAGGTAGCTTCCGAGGAAAGCCTCCTTCTTGACGGAGGCGAGGATGGACTGGTCAACGGCCTTCTGGTCGCTAGCGCGAGCGCTGGCAACAACCTTCTTCTGTTGATTGAGAAAAATCGCTATATCAGTATTCATCCGGCCACTTCCGTATAGGTTGGACTCCTCTCGGAGGAAGAGCCAAACCACGGGTGTGTATGTGCACATACCTGGGGCTTCTCTCCCTGCTTGAAGAAAGCCTCCTCGGTCTTCTTCTCAGCCTTCTTCTCTTTGGTGAAGTAGTCGGCAGCGGAGACCTTCTCGAGGGTCTGGGCGTCAACACCGCTGATGTCGATACGGGTGCTGGTGGCGATCACGTAGCGAGCGTTGACACGGCGGAGGGGGACACCGTTGATCTTGAAGGGACCGGTGACGAGGAGAACACCCTGCTCGAGGTGCTTGAGGAGAACGACACGCTTTCCACGGAAGCGGCCGGCGAGGAGGATCAGAACGGTACCGGGCTGGAGGCTCTCGCGGACCTTAGCGGGACGGATAGCCTTGCGGACCTATATGTATATAAAATAACCATGTCAGAATGCCTGTTCCAATTCCTTCTTGCCCATTTCGGATTCCGGGGCCCCGATTTCTCCAAGATGCGATTTCCTTATCAACTCATGCGGTATAGAACACTGGCCCTGAATCTTTGACTTGTCCTCCAAATCTTCCGCTTTTTTATAAAAAAGTTCAATCTTTCCCAATGACCAGCGCAAACCCGTCGCATTTGTTCATAACGAAACCGCATCTTTTTCCATCTCATTTTCTGGCTCTTGCACAGGGTGTGGTACTGACTTTCTTGGGCTGCGACTCGTCATCAACGGGGTACCATTTCTGGGCCTTCTGGGCCGGGTGAGGGACGGTCCTCTGGCCCTTTCCAAACTGCTTCGTCTGGCCAACAGTAGAGTCCGACATATTGGCTGCTGGGGACGAAGGTGGTCTGAAAAGAATGTAGGGGGAGGGTGGTGGTTGTCGACGGCGGGTGGTTGTTGGAGTTGATGTGTGACTTGCTACTTGCGCCCCAGGACGGGAAAGTGTGAGTTTGTGTGGACGCGAGCCCTAGCCGAAAGGCGCTAGTGCCGATTCGGCGCCCCTTTGATAGCGATAGCCCGATAACCGCTGCTTTTGTGGCCTCAGGCAGAACACGTGTCTTTTTTGCCGTCCGCCTTTCCGGCCACCCGTAAATACCAATTCCGCAGAAACCCAAGCTCCCTCCAATCTTCATCACGTTACCTGCCGACTTGTTTGCGGGTGACGAACTGACGTACATTACTGCTTCAGCAGCTTCTTCCGTCAATCCACAACCTACAGTTTCTTTGCCGCATCGTTGGTGTGCGCTTATCATCAAAGTTCTAGCTTAGAGAATCTGTGTATATTTTCAACAGTCTTTTTTGCTACCTTCCCTTAGCCTACGCCATATTACACCATGTCTATAGCTCCGATCATTACCTTCAAAGCGGGTATCTGTGACCTCGAGGTTAGTTGAATATGAAGCTTCCTCCCACCCGTCACTGTTTCATTGCATCTCTATCAACATATTGCTTATCGAAACCTTTCTCTGATAGACGTCCGGTGAAACCTCCGTCGTCAAGCCCAAGCCCACCCCCGGTTACATCTATCTCTACTCCGAAGATGAGCTGGTACACTTTTGCTGGCGCCCCAGATCTGCTCCCCACACGGAACCCGAGCTCGACCTGGTAATGGTTCCCTCGGATGGTTGCTTCTTACCTTACAAGCCTGTCGACTCTACAGCACCTACCAATGGTCGTATCTACGTCTTGAAGTTCTCCTCCAGCTCCCAACGGTACCTCTTCTGGCTACAATCCAAGTCTCAGCATGAGGACGGAAACCCGAGCTGGTTCAGCCAAAGAGATCTTAAGCTAGGAGAGATTGTCAACGGGCTGCTCCAGGGTGAAGATGTGGATGTAGAACATGAGATCGCCAACCTTCCCCGAGGCGGTCCCTCGGGCGGCGATGACGACGAGACTATGGAGGATGTCGAAGGCGTGGACCATGACCCGAACCACAACCACGGAGGGAACAGTGGAGGAGCAGGTCCGGATGCGACTGGCGGTGATGTTCGGGCGGAAGGCCAAGGATCGAGGGAGGGTGGTGCCGATGGTGGAAGAGCGTAGGTACATATCTCGACAGTTTTATTTGTCTCTAGTCTTGAACTTTACTAGCCGAGATATTCAATATGCTCGGATATTTTGGTCACGATTATAGGCCTTCCCCTTCATGGATCCAAGCTAACTAGCATTCTTGGCTCACAGGGCCGCCGCTGACTCGGATCCTTCATCTGTCGTGCAGAGCTTCCTGCAGTCGCTGCATGGGGGCTCGCGGCAATCCCAAGACCCCGAGAGACCTTTCACTACTCTGCAAGACCTACTTACAACCTCGACTACATTGCCCTTCTTGGAATCTGCGGACGAACAAACGGTTGACAACCTCCTGAGCTTCCTGCCGCCGTCGCTGCTTCTCCTAGCGCAGGACAATGACCTCGAGGAAGCCGCGGCAGCTGATCAGGACCCGGACATCGCTCAAGCCGCCCTGGGATCGCTCGAACTGACGCAAAAGAAGGAGATTCTGCGCAAAGTTCTACACTCACCTCAATTTGCGCAGAGTCTAGCAAGCTTGACGATGGCGATCAGAGATGGTGGATTACCGAGCATCAGCGAGGCTCTAAAAATTCCGGTTGCAAATGGAGGATTTATGCGTAGAGGAGGGGTTCCATTGGGTGGTGGTGATGCTGTTGAGGCATTCCTCCAAGGCGTTCGGGATCATGTTAAGGATTCGGCTGAAGGAAACCGTATGGAGACCGATTGATTGGGTTCGAAATAGCAGTGATTATGTTGACAGGGTGCTTATTTTCCTTATCTTTCTTACTATTATTATCTTCAGCCAGCCATTCTGTAACTATCCACTGATGTTTTAGAAATCCATTAGCGGCCTTGCATGGATGTCTCATCCCCTCCTAAGCAGAGAGAGACTTGTCAAGGGTTATTTTTGGCATGAGGTGGGTGGGGTAAGAATAGCACTGGTCGGTAGGCAGCATGATAATACTGGTAATATCAATACCGTTAATAATAATGTGTCTGGTGTGGCGTATTGGCGGACTCCGCCCGTTAATTTCAAACTGAATCAAGAATTAAAAAAAAAAAGGAAAAAGAAAAGTACGTAGGGCAAAAAAGTTTCCGACTTGATGATCTCTTCCTCCACCGAGGCAAAAGAGGTGGGACAGGTATCAAAGGAATTGCCGTATCGGGAGTGGACATCAAGCGATCCCCATCCTAATTCTGTCAGGGACCGAACAAAGCAAGTCAAGTCAATGTCAGTCATCCGTACTTAGATTATTACTTAAATGCATCATGGGGGGGAGGCGCATAATTCCCCTCCCGGGCGCAGCAGGGGGGAAAATCCCAAGTCAAGCCCCGTTCCAAAGCCAGAGCCCATCCATATCCACCCTCAATAATTGGCCGTGTGTCGAACGAACTCGACCCGGACCATTCATAAGGCTCGGACGTTTAGCAATCACTGGGCCAGAGAACCTGGCCAATGGGCCATACAGAGGCCGCCGCTGCCGAATCCGCCCCAGTTTTGGCCGCTTTGGCGCCGTCCAGCCAAAGCTCCGCTGCGCATACCGAGCAATAATAACCATCACTGTGATCTGGAAGTCGACACGTTTGGGTTCCTGTCCCCATCATGCCCGCTGCTTCTTGACGGCTGCCTGGCTTGATTGGATCCTTACCCACGTTTCCGCACGGGGTGCCACCGCTAACTTAACCAAAGTTCGTCAGCCCTTTCGTACTACTTTAACTTACTTAGGGAGTCTGTCCCATATTTTCCCCGGCGCGCTTTTACTTGGCCTCTGTCGTCAACGCTCCCCAGGGCCCTTCTGACCTTCTTTCTTTTCTTCCTGGACAGCCTGCGATGTCTGCCTTCGGTTAGCACTCTGACGACTGCCCACCATGGCTTCAAGTAGCCATGACCGCGGCCCCGACGACGATAATTTCCACACCGATCACTCAATCCCCTTGCAGGATCTCTCATCGCCAGACCATGAACGTGGAGGTCCAGCTGGTGTTGCGACAAGGCTGGGCCGGTCTTTGACCGGTAGGGGCCGGACAGGGAGAAACTATGAGCGCATAGCGGTGGATTCGCCCGTTGAAACGGCCAATGCGGCGGGCAATGCGCGCCCGCATCCTCACATTTCCCATGAAGAAGATGAAGACGCAATTGAAGATCCGGGGGCATTTGCTCAAGCGACTTCGTTCGGTCTCAGTTTTGACCCCTCGTCCAGTACCTCTCTTGCCCCGACGCATAGTCGAGCACCCTCCAGCGTTGACCTAGATACCGTGCCGCTCGACGGAGCCGAACACTATCTCGCCCACATCGATACCTACAACGACACCGCACGGTTGACGGAGACACAAAATGTCCAGCCCATAAGCGGAGCATCCGGCTCAGACAATGGACACCAGAATGATCAGGGCGGTACAAAATCGGTTCAATTTCCTGATACCAGCCATTCGGGGTCACGATTGGGTGACGATCTACACAATCTGGAGGGTGGTTTCGTGGGGAGATCCCGCGGAGGAAGCAATGCAGCGGACAGGTCGCGATCATTGTCCCCCTCGGCTTCCGGATCTGCCTTGATGCGGGCCAGTTCCATGATGAAGTCGATGTCCCAGCGTATTGTCAACCTTAGTAACGAACCTGAAGTGGTGGAACAATCGATCCTCAGGGAGGAATCGCATAAGAATGCGCGAATGGAAGAGCCCCCGGCACTGCCATCTTTGCCAGACTATGCGCATGATGCGCCGTCTACCAGTTCATTGAACAGTTCAGCTCCTGGAGAGAAATTGCCCTCGAACAATAAGGCATGGCGCGGCATTAGCAACCCTCTGAGAGGGAAATCGCTGGGTATTCTAGGCCCAGATAATGCGCTGCGGATGTGGTTGTGTGATATACTCGTCCATCCGTTCACGGAACCCTTTATTTTGATTGTGATCGTGGTCCAGACTATTTTGCTGACCATTGAATCTGCACGCTCTGTCTGGAAATTTCCCCGAGCTGTCCGTTGGGGAGCAAATCCCATGGATTATCCTTACTTCGCCATCTTCATTATTTACACGCTCGAGATTATCGCTAAAATCCTTGTGTCAGGATTGATTATCAACCCTGCCGAATACAGCACCCTAGACCGGTCGATGGGATTCAGGAAAGCAGTTGTTGAGAAAGGGAAGAACTTGATTATACCACAGCGGCAGTTCTCAGTGCGGAAGTCTGCCATGTCAGAACAGCCCCAGGCTTCCATTATACGAACCTTTACGGGCGGGTTGAATCAATTGGAGAATCAATTGGCCGATGACCCCCTCCAGAAAAGTCGCGTGCGACTAGCCCACCGTGCCTTCCTACGACATTCGTTCAATCGGCTTGATTTCGTCGCCTTAGTATCGTACTGGGTGTCGTTCTTCCTCTCGATTTATGGAGTCGAGACTCGCCAGCAGCTCTATGTGTTCAGCATGCTGAGCTGTCTTCGTATTCTTCGTCTCCTGAATCTGACCAATGGTACTTCTGTAAGTTCTCTGTTGAATACACTTAGCCAAGTCGTTTACTGACATTCGAGGCAAGGTTATCCTGCGCAGTCTCAAAAAAGCGGCACCATTACTTGCGCACGTAGCGTTCCTTATCGGCTTCTTCTGGCTTCTGTTTGCTATCGTCGGCATCCAAAGCTTCAAATCAAGCTTTCGGCGAACCTGTGTCTGGCTTGGCGTTGACGGTGAAAGCGATTACGCACAGAATGATCCAAACGGCTCCTTACAATTTTGTGGAGGCTACGTCAATTCGACCACTGGACTACAAATGCCTTGGCTTCAGAAGAATAATACTTTCGGTTCGTCTTCTCCCAAAGGCTACATCTGTCCTGCAGGCTCCATTTGTCTTGAAGGAGACAACCCCTACAATGGGACATTGAGTTTTGACAATATTGTGAATTCGCTGGAGCTTGTGTTTGTAATCATGAGCTCGAACACGTTCACCGACCTACTCTACTATACTGCCGACAGCGACTATCTTGCGTCTTCTCTTTTCTTTATATGCGGGCTTCTCATATTGAGTTTGTGGATGGTCAATTTGCTGGTTGCAGTGATCACCCACGCTTTTCAGGTTATCCGAGAAGAAAGCCAGCGCAGTGCTTTTGCCGTTAAGAAGATAGACACGACTGAAAGAGAGGATTTGGCCTCTCGGAAGGTCAGTGCGATCAAGCGTCTCTATGACAAGACCGAGTGGCTCTGGGTTTGCATTATCATTTTTGATCTTGTCGTCCAGGCTATGAGGAGTGCTTCCATGAGCGATGATCGGGCCCAATTTATTGACACCACAGAACTTGTTATGACTTTCGTCTTCCTTTTCGAAATCATCCTACGTTTTGCCTCTGATTGGCGCACTTTTCATAAGAAAACGCGGAATTGGGTCGATCTGGGCCTTGTCGTAATAACGTGCATCATTCAGATTCCAGCAATCAAGCGTGAACGAGCGTACGATGTCCTTACACTCTTCCAAATTCTTCGAGTATATCGTGTCGTGCTCGCGTTCAAGGTGACCAGGGATCTCATTATGGTCGTCTTTCGCAATGCAGTTGGTCTGCTGAACTTGATCTTCTTTGTCTTTTTGATTACGTTCCTTGCTTCCATCTTCGCAACTCAGCTCTTTCGTGGGCAAATTCCAGAGCAAGACGCAGATGGCGATACCATAATCATCACCTTTGCCGACATCTACAACTCTTTTCTTGGGATGTACCAAATCTTGTCGAGCGAGAATTGGACGGATATCTTATATAACGCTACCACGTACACAGTGTCATACAACACCGCTTGGATATCTGCGGCTTTCTTGATAATATGGTTCATCCTGGCCAACTTCATTGTCTTGAACATGTTCATTGCAGTCATCCAGGAAAGTTTCGATGTCTCGGAGGATGAGAAACGGCTTCAGCAGGTTAAAGCGTTCTTGCAGCAGAAACAAGTCAACATGGCCTCGCAGGGAAACTTGTCTCTTTCCAAGATCTTCAAGCTGGGCAAGGACTCGAGCCGGTATAAAGATCCTCTCGATCATGGCCCAGCAGCACTGGAAATGTTGCTCAAGGATGCCGTGGTCCAGGAGTTCCTTGATGAGGATGAACCACCTGAGAACCGGCCGGGAGACAACGTTCCTTTAGAACACTCAGCCACAGCCGAGACAGCCCAGCCAGGATTCTTCTCGCGGATCTGGACGAAGATTACCACGTCAATCATGCGTCGAGAGCCAAATCCCTTCTATTCCAAGCTGGATATCCCGCGCACATTTGATGAGCTGGACCCAAGGACGATGGCCAAGGAATTTGTTTCAGCGGCTGAACAGAGGAAAAGGGCCCAACGAGAGTATCTTATGCGACACCCCAATTACAACAAGTCACTGTTTATCTTTGCGCCTGACCACCCCGTTCGGAAGCTATGCCAGCGTATCGTGGGGCCGGGCCGTGGAGTTCAACGAGTGGAGGGTGTAGATCCTTACAAGCCTGTCTGGTATTCATTTTCCGCCTTCATTTACGCGGCCATTGTCGCAATGGTGTTGCTGGCCTGCATAACCACACCGATCTACCAGAAGAACCACTTTACGACGAACAGGGATTGGTTTACCTACACTGACATGGGCTTCGCGGTCTTGTTCACCATAGAAGCTATCATCAAGGTTATAGCGGACGGGTTTTTCTGGACGCCTAATGCGTACTTTCGTGGCTCCTGGGGCTTTCTTGATGGAGTAGTTTTGATCACACTTTGGATCAGCGTCGGTGGATCCCTGTTCGAAGATTGGGGCGTCACCCGAGCGATTGGAGCGTTTAAAGCCCTGAGGGCTTTGAGGCTCTTGAATGTCAGTGACAGTGCTAAGAATACTTTCCATTCAGTGATCATTGTTGGAGGATGGAAGGTCATTGCTGTAAGTTCCGCCCGCCCCTTTCGAGCCCTGAGAGGCAGGATCTAATGCGCTTGGCAGGCCGCGGCTGTTTCAATGAGCTTTTTGATCCCCTTCGCTATCTACGGAGTGAATCTTTTCGCCGGACGAATGGTGTCATGCAATGATGGCGACATTTCAGGAAGCCTGGATCAGTGCATTGGTGAGTACAACAACACGCCTTTCAATTGGGATGTTCTCTCTCCGCGAGTGGCCGACAATTCCTACTACGACTTTGACAACTTTGGCGATTCCCTTTTCATTCTGTTCCAAATTGTCTCTCAAGAAGGCTGGATCGACGTGCAGGACAGTGCTATGAGCATTACTGGTGTGGATACGCAGCCGCAAGACTATGTTGCGCCGGAGAATGGGCTCTTCTTCATCATCTTCAACCTGCTTGGTGCCGTCTTCGTCCTGACGCTGTTCGTATCTGTGTTCATGCGGAACTACACAGAGGAGACTGGTGTAGCGTATCTTACTGCTGAACAGAGATCATGGCTAGAATTGAGGAAGTTGCTCCGGCAAATCTCCCCTTCAAAGCGCTCTTTCGACAATAAGAGCCGCCAATGGAAGATGTGGAGTTACCGAGTCGCCGTGAAGAAACATGGTCCATGGGCAAGATGCGTGACTTTCATCCTTTCACTTCATCTGTTGTTGCTGGTCTTGGAATACTACCCCGAGCCGGAGGTATGGGATCAAACCCGAGGTGCGTTGTTCTTCCTATGGCTTTCAGACGAGTTATTCCGCTAATATGGTACAGAGATCATATTCTTTGTTTTCAACTTCGTCTACATTGCCAATGTTCTGATCCGGATGCTTGGCTTGGGTTGGCATCGGTTTAGCCGGAGTTCATGGGATGTGTATTCGTTGCTCTCTGTCTCCGGAACGTTCATCACAACGATCTTGAGATTCGTCTCGTCGAGCCAGGTGATCAACGAACTGAACAAGCTCTTCTTGGTCTCGATCACGCTTCTTATTATTCCCCGAAACAACCAACTTGACCAGCTGTTCAAAACTGCCGCGGCGAGTCTGACGTCGATCGGAAACCTCATTGCCACGTGGTTTGTCCTCTTCCTAGTATTCGCGATCGCCATGAACCAAGCCTTTGGTCTCACGAAGTTTGGTTCACAAGAGACCGACAACCTCAACTTCCGCGATGTTCCCAAGGCGCTGGTGCTGCTCTTCCGGATGAGTTGTGGAGAAGGCTGGAACGAAATCATGGAAGACTATGCCACGATGAGTCCTCCAATGTGCACCTACGACGGTAACTTTTTCTTGGACGACTGTGGCAGTGCGCCGTGGGCTCGAACACTTTTCATTGCTTGGAACATTATTAGCATGTACCTCTTCGTTTCCTTGTTCACGTCGTTGATCTTTGAGAGCTTCTCGTACGTGTACCAGAAGAGCAGTGGACTCTATGCAATTAGTCGCGAGGATATCCGCCGTTTCAAGCATGCGTGGGCTACATATGACCCGGACGGAACCGGGTATATCACCAAAGAACAGTTTCCGCGACTGTTGGGAGAGCTCTCGGGGGTGTTTTCGATGCGGATCTACGATGGGGAGTTCACTATCGGCCAAATCATGGAAGAGTGCCGGGTTGACAAGCGCGACTCGTTGCTTGCGCATCGGAGAGTGGTCGACGGGCTGGACTTGGACAAGATGGCCAGAATCCTTCGACAGATCCCAACGGACGTGGTGCGCAACCGCCGACAACGGCTGAACGCGTTCTATGAGGAGGTACTTGTGTCGGCAGACCCGGTGCGCGGCATCTCGTTCCACTCTTGTCTCATGATCCTGGCCCATTATAACGTGATCAGCGACAGCAAGAGTCTGCGGCTGGAAGAGTTCTTGCGCAGACGGGCGCGACTGCAGCGTGTCGAGGAAACTATCCGTCGGCAGACGGTGATCGGCTTCTTTGACACCCTGTATTGGTCTCGCGAGTTCCGGCGCCGGGTTGAGCATAAGAAATCGGCCCGGATGAGTGGTGTTCCTCAGTTCTCGGTGCCGGAGATCTTCATTGATGACGGATCTCACGATGAACCGGCGGCGACCGAGGGGCCACGAGAACAAGCACGCGAGGCGCTGACCGGAGAAGAATCGTCGCAGCAGCCGATGCTGTCCCCGACGTCCCCGACCGGGCGAGCCACACGGCACCAGCTGCCGCCCATCGATACCAGTCCGCTGGGTCGGATCTCTGTCCTGAACTCCCCGGCGACGGAATGGTCCAGCATCAGCCCATCGCTGTCGCCTCTGCGGGAGCGGGCTGGCACGACGTCGTCATACGGCAGTGGGGGAGATGTGCACGATGAGCAGACCAGCCCGGCGCATTCGCGACAGAACAGCGCGATGAACGTGAACGATGTGATGCAGTCGCTGGGCGAGTCGGTGTGGGGAGAGAGTATCCGACGCAGCTTCACACAGCGACGGCGATCGGGGGAGTGAGGGAATAGATGGGTTGGTTGATATATGAGCGATGTTGCCATGATCTTGATTTTTATTAGAGATGTGAACATGGGGATGATTCCAAATCTTCACCCTTGGTTTTGTTTCTGGGTTGATTCTTTTTTCCGTTTCTTGGTTTACTCCTGTTTTTTGGCGTGTCTTGCTTTTATCCCTTTCCTCATACTTACTTGCCGTGCCGTTCTCGATGTTACGATGCATCCATCATCTACTGTCTGTCTGTTTTGTTTCTTGGGTGATCCATTTGCTGGTCTGTGTGATCTGTCAGTGAGTGAAGAGAGGGGAAGAGAGAGGGGGAGGGAGTTGTTGATCGCTACGAGACTAGATGTTTTGCATAGCGGGGGCGTGTGGGCGAAACCACTGCGTTGCTTGGTTCCGAGCGCAGGTCAGTTCATCCATGCGTTTTACATCATGTGTATGTGTATGTGTACAGCTTTTTTTTTTTTTTTTTTTTTTTCTTTTTACTAGCTAGAAAGTACAAAGAAAGAGGGAATAGATAGAAGAAGATGATGTTTGATTGGTTAATATTCCGCAATGAACTTGGCTTCCCAGGATGCTTGGCATTACCGGATTGGGCAACGATGAAGGTTGGGTTTTTGAAATCCGGATGTAGGGAGAGAGCAGGCACGAACACGTATGTATGTATAAGGATGAAAGACAAGGAAGGAGAAAAAACACAGAACGTCCGCAGGCGGAAAAGAAGGGGAGTGGGAAAAAAAGCCAAAGCAGGAGAGGTCCGTCGGAAGGGATAAGAAAGATAGTTTAGATGGCCGGATGCAGCAACGAGGGGGGCGAGGGAAAAGGAAAGCGTCACTGCGTTCGGCAATTTGCTGAGTCGCCCTCGTTCAATCATCTTTATCCCCAGTCCACAAGTCTACTTTTTACACTTAATTCCATTTCCCTTTTTTTCTCCTTCCTTACCTGCCGCTTTTGTATGATTTGAATGCAAATGGGGGCCCTACTAACTGGCCTCTTGCCTGGGCTGTAGTTATAAGAAGGTTTAACTGCTGCCGCCGCTGCTGCTGCTGCTCTAGTTACTTCTGGCTGTTTCTTGTTCAGTTCCTGATACTACAATGAGGCGTGACTGACTCCTTCCTCTGACGTTATTGTCGTCATTCAACTCTTCAGTTACTTACTTACTTACCAACTAATATTTGCTTTTGATAATTATTGTACCTGACCTGATCCTAATTTGTCTCCCCACATAATTTCTTGGGAAGTTCTCTTTTGCCTGCTTTGCTTTGCTTTGGTGAGGCGAAACCCGAGGGGACCACCTGACTCGATCTAATTTTCCCTCCGAATCTCTCTCTCTCTCTCTCTCTGTGTTCTATTGAATTCAATCAATCAACATCCAATCTCATCCCATACATTATTGATTTTTATCTGTCAATCTTAATTACTTTATTATTCATATTGTCGGTCAGCCCGCTCCCACCTGACATCATCTCATCTTATTTTATCCATCTTACTTTATTATTATTTTTATTATTATTATTATTATTCTCTCTTTTCTCTTTTCTCTCCCCCAGAGAACATCCTCATCCTCCTTTCCACCTATCTATCTACTTATCCTCATCTATCCTCACAACCAAACCAAAAATGCGCCCTAACCAACCCACCCCCCTCCACCTCCACACTTCTTTCCCTTCATCATCATCCTCATCACCATCCGACCGCAACAACAAAATGACCACCTCAACACACGCAACATCAACAATAATCCCACCCCATCCACACCCCCCGACCACCTCCAACGCCATTAATGCCAACCCCAGCAGCGGCGGTGGTCCATCCTCCCCATCCCTCTCCGTCACTCTCTCCATCCCATCCACCACCCCAACTCCACTCAGCTCCACAACAGCCAGTCCCACCTCCTCGCCCACTTCCTCTCCCGTTCCCGGCCGCCGTCGCTTCAACAATAACCACTACTATAACAACGCTATCGGCAGCCTCAACACCACCTCCCTCTCCGACTACAACTATGGCCAAGATTCCTACTATGGCAGAAGTAGTAATAATCGCAGCCGCAGCCAAAGTCCCTTCCGGTACTACCACCACCACCACCGCCCCTCATCCTTGTCGATGATGCTGCTACGGCGACGGCCCTCGAAGGTCGATTTGGCCCTCTCGGAGGAGCGGTCCCGTGCCGATGAGGATAAGATTGAGCGGCTGGGATTGGATTTAATGGAGCCGAGGCCCGTGGATCCGTTATTGGGGGTAGGGTTTGCGTTGGATAGTATGGATGATAGTGTTTTTGGGTCGATGGATGGGGGTGTGTTGGAGAGGAGTGGTTTCCAGCCGCGGTTTGTGATGGGTGGGATTTTTGAGGTTATGGAGGGGAGGGGGTGATCCTGATCCCGAGGATTATTTCATGGATTGTTTTATTGGGTTATGGGTGATGGGTGAGGGTATTGGGGTTTGGGATGATTGGAGTAATTAGGGTTGTTTGGTTTGTTGGGTTTGAGCGGGTTTACTTGATATGTCTATTGAATTGGAATTGGCGGATACCTCGTGAGTTGTGAATTGTGATATTTGTTTGATTTGGATGGAGTGGAATGGAGTGGAGTTTACTTTGAATTGTTTTTGTTTTAGAGGGTTTGTTGCGTGTTTGCTTGCTACTTTACTTTATTTCTCTATCTTCTGATAATGATTCTCAGAATCTGATTATCTGATTATATCTCCTGCTATGGACATATCATTCAGGACAATGCAACTGCATATCTTGCAGATTAGCATACATAATGAACATTTCATTATTCCTTCAATTTGCTTGCTTGCTTGTTTCAGTCTACCTATCTTTTGCATCTCAGCATAAGATAGAATAGAACAAAATGCTGAAAATACACTATCCACCTGTTAATTGTCTAAATGCCACCAGTGTACACAGGACTCTGTAAGTTTGAAATCGAAAGTAAAGTGGGGAAGGAGAAGAAGAAAAGAAGATGTAATTGAAACCACCGGGGTATCTGATATCAAGACGAGGAAATTCACATGTAAAAGTTTGAACAAAGCAATGGAGTATGTTGAACCCTTCCCCTGAGAACAATGTGCAATGCGAGACAAGAACGCCGGAAGATGTCTAACAGCACCATGGGGGCAAAAAAGGATAATCGCATGTACCGGACCTCAACAACGAAATGCAATCAATGCTGCTGATCATCGACTCAACGCGCACTCCCATGCCATGCATATGATATCATATCATATCATAATTCGAAATTGACAAGAGGGCTGAATTATTGCAGAGTGAATGAATGAAAGAAAGAAAGAAAGAAAGAAAGAAAGAAGAAGGGAAGAATCACCCCCTCTTCGCCTTCCTCTGATTCGGCCAAAGCTGACCACGACAATTATTCTCCCCACAAAGACAAGGCACAGCATTCGGATCAACCTTCCTCACCTTCTCCCAGCCGGGATTATAGTCAAAGGTCAATTCCGTCATGGGTGGTACATCTCTCAGCGCAAAGAAAGCCAAGTCGTACAGGTAATCGTCAGCGTGGTTGCGAGTCACGGGAATTAGACGACAATTCGGGTTGCACGAGTGATTTATGAACCGTGTTGGATTGCCGAATCTGTGTCCGTCGATTACGTATTTGCTGTCTTCGCCGGTGGCGAGGAAGTCGAGACTGAATAGATATGAGGGGCCTTTTTGAGACGTCGCGTCTTCGCGGATGTCGGCTACTTCTTTGGTGATTACTTCCCCTAGGTAGCAGTCGATGAATTGGCCTGCGCGAATGGGGTCGGGGGAGCGGAGGCCTTTTTTTTTTTTTTTTTTCTTCGTTAGTATATATATATGGAGGATTTGTGTAAATGGAGTATGGGCTGGGAATGGACCTTACCGAACCCTCGGTTGCCGGTCCAGAAAATCTCCAGTCGGACTGACCGGCCATTTTGCACCACTCGATTCCAGCAGCGTTCATCACATCCACATCTCGAACTACATTCGTAGATCATGACCTTTCGTTTTAGGAACTCCGGTGTAAGAACCAGCAATCGCCCATCATCGTCAGCCCGCTTGTACGGCACCATTGGGTCATTCGTCTCCTCTTCCTTGCTGAGACAGAGACATCTCGCTGGATCGCAGAACCCGTCACAGCTACATCCCGCAAGGAACTCCTCTGGGACAGGTGTGACCCCTTGTCGTAGCTTATACGTATTCACAAACTCAAAGTTGGCTGCGAACTGCGCTAGCTGGTGCTGGTCCCCCGATGCAAAGGTTACTTTAGGGCCTCGGATCTTCGCGAGTTTCTGCTGCAGGGTTTGGTGCAGCTGGGCGCTGATATCCGGTTTAGATGTGAGCAGTGGGCCAGGGGCGCCGATAGTGAATGGAATGGCTGCTCGATCCACTTTCCGGGCCACGGGGTAGGCACCCTTCAAGGCACGTTTTTCATACGCGTCGGTTGGGTAAAAGTCCTCGGAGAGGCCGATTGGAGATGGGACCGAGATCACGTCGGCTGAATCGAGTTCCTGTTGCTGGCGCCGAGAAGGCGAGGGGATCACTACGCTGAGAGAGATAGGGCCTGGACTAGGGGTTTGGAAGGAGAGGGACCGGCGGGTGCTTAAGAAGGAACTCTGCTTTCTGTCTTCATCCCCGTCTTGACTGCGTCGGGGTTCGGCCTTGGTGGCTGTGAGGGTGAGGGGTGAAGATGAACGAGTAGATGTTGCATTAGACTTGATCTGCAGAGGTCTGTTTTCCTTGCCAGCAGAGGAAACGGTGTTAGGGTTAAAGGAAGAGGATCGAGCGGCTGGCACTCGGCGGTGATTTTGAAAAGACTTGACGTCCTCATCTTCATCGTCATCCTCTATCTCGATAGAGATGGCGTGCTGATTGGCCCGGTTAGTCGGTTGTGGTTGGGAAAAAGACCATGTCTGTGACTGTGGCCGGCGGGGCAGAAAGGATGCCAGTAGTTCATCTACATCTTCAGATTTTCGTTTCGAGGGAACTGAGGATGCAGGGCGGTGGGTGAGAGTAGAAGGGGACTTGGGGATGTTGTTCTGAAGAGGTGGTGCTGACGATGGCACATGATTCTGGATGTATCAGGTCAGCTGATCCTCTCACGAACTATAGCAGGAGTAGTGCAGTGAATGAGTGAAGCATAATTGTTAAGGTCACAAGAACATGTCTCGATTCTCAAGTATAACAAAAAAGAAATCAAATGTGAGACTGTCAGATATTGTTTCTTTTGAGAGATTGAAAAAGAAAATAAAACAAGAAATGTTGTGGCTTTTGTATAAGTTTTCACAACAAGAAACATCCATGCATGCAGTATAGCCGCTAGCTCACAGACTAGATAGACAACTAGCCGCACGAACAACACCAAATAACACGACACCAACCAAATTTGAAAGAGCGGAAATGCGTAAAAGAGCAGCTCACCTCATTCCTCTCTTCGGAGTCCGAGTCAAGCGTAAGATCGATAACCATGGTGGGAGAGTCAACAGGCGCTCAGGTAGACGGTAAATTCATGGGTATAGAACCATCACAAGAAAGACACGCCGATAGGAGACAGGAGACTGGTGGCTACTGAAGATGATCTTTAGAATAAAATCAAGTCTTGGAGTTACGAGTGAATTAAAAAGAAGGCTAGGCTAATTTAGGAAATTATAAGTCAGGTGATTTATAAATTAATTAGTTTAACTGTTTAAGTATATTAGCTATCAAACACTACAGTTCTAAATCAATATAACTGACAAATTAATATTTGAATAGTTACAAAGATAATGGAGATGTGACCTAAATCATACCTTATCCTGAACTTCTGCTGCTATGCTAATTCGTGGTATCAGAAAACCACTTGATAAATACTAAATCGAGCAATTCTAATCTGGCCAATAAGGGTGAGTATTGAGAAAGAAACCATAAAGGCGGCCAACCGTCTTATCTTTGCATAGTTCCGCCCAGCCAAAACAACAAATGCAGGCAAAAAAAGCATCAGGACAGCACATACCACAAAACTTCAAAAATAAATAATAAAACCATCTAAACATATAAAATATTATATCCCAAAATATCTCTGATAAATTTACTCCTAAATAAACACTCTAGTAAAGACAGTAGAGCGATTCAAACTGACTTTATTTAATTCTTTTTGTGTCTGTGGCATTATTTCTTGGCATGTCATCCGCATTATGACTAATCATATTGAAATATGGTTCATGGTTAGTTATAGAACAATTGGCACTGATAAGTCCTCGAGAACTGTGCAAACTTACATGAACTTCAAGATAAGGTATATTGATCTGGTATTGAAAGAACCGTGCTATGCAATAGTACTTAGACACTGCAGAACACCCTTACTTCGCCTCTTAGCGTCTTTCTGGTCTCTAGACTAACCAAGCTAAACCCTACGGCATCACGCTAAAGGGGCCAACTGGCTGCTGGCAAGTGCATAATCTGGCTTCCGCTTTCTGATCGACATATTCCGTAGATGAGATGAGCTTTGGGGTATGAACTTAGTGGGTCTGTAAGATTGTATTCAGTCGATCAAGGCTAGTATATACTAGTGGTGTATTTTTTAAAGTGGACAATCAAACAAACTATATACAGATGAGTATGAAACCAAGGCTTGACAAGACAGTAGATGTTGTTTGCAGTGCTTAGAAGGTTCTTACTTTTGGCTAGCATCTGCTACTATAGCGTACCACGGAATTGGTACCAGAACTCTAAAACACTATTACAAGCATCCTAATCTACATCAAGCAAGGTCTCAGGTCTCAGGTCTCAGGTCTCTACTCTGTAGGGGTTGCTTTGCAGTTGTAGGTAAACGCTGACACAGGTTAATGGCCAACGAACCAGAGTATTATGACTGCCATCAAATCTACCTATATCATAACCTTCAATGTGACTGAAACAGGGCCGACATTCCTACGCATGGTAACGCTCCATAGTCCTGCAGAGAGACAGAACTCTAACATAGGAAAACAGCCCAGAAATTATACAACAGGTCAAGGGTTCAAAGACTCGGGGGGGGGGGGGGAGAAAACTGACGGAAATCCATGATGCATCCTGCTCGGTTCTAATGTACACCACGACAAACCGCTACCGGGGACGATGAGCCAGCTCAAGGATTATGCAGACCGAAAGTTAACATAAGGAAAAGGAACAAAAGAAACACGTGATGCTCATGCAAATGCTCATGGTTCAAGCCGATTGGCCCGAGTAAAATAATATGCAATCTGCGTGCAGGCGCCCCCCATTCACAATACTCTCAGAGTCTTAAAGCGTCCAGGATTTTCTTGGCCATTTCCCGGTATTGCCACATACCGCCTGCAACCTTCTTAAACTGGATACCATGCAGCGAGAACAGCGGCACCTTGACAATCAGAATTTCGAACCGGAGGACCAGGTTCTCGCCTGTATCACTCTGCACCCGGGTTGTAGTCTCTCCCATGACACGTTCGCCCACCACCACGTTGTCACGATGGTCCCGAGAGCCATCATCTTCGTCGGGGCCTTCAGAGTCTGTCACGAAACTTTGATCCGGTGGAGCACGAGTCCGACGCTGGCCCCGAGGCGTGTAGTGTCGCGATTCGTCTCGCTCATCATGGTTCAAAAAGCCCCCGAAGCTGATGCGGCGACGATGGCCCGAAACATGTCCCTGACGGTCTGGGCTGGGGGGTCCGACATCTACTACTTTGTCCAGGTCGATGCTCGGTGCGTGGCGGCAGCTAAAGCCGCCTTTGATCTCAACGTATTCCACGGAGAGCTGTTTCAAGACCCGGATGATATCAGCCCGAATGACTGGCAGGGGTTTGCTGCTGGTTGTTGAAACACTGAAAAGTCCCTTCAGATACACCGGCTTGGAGAGGTCCTCTCCTTCGTTGGCACTTTCTAGTGCCGTACCGGCGCCCGATATGTCCGCGTCGGTCTCCTCAGGAACGTTGGCCTCGCGCGTTGCTTCCCGTCTTGCCCTCCGAGCCTGGATACTCTCGCGTCGGGCATGACCCAGTGACATTGTCCGGGCTGTGTGTGTACGGGTCAACTTGGCCTCCTTTCCGGGCGTGGTTTCTTTCTGCACGTTCGCGTAGTCGGAGCCGCTAGTGGGAGGTGGCTGGGCTGCCGCATCCGCTTCGTGTCTGCGAGAACGGCGAGCTCGGTAGTCTGCCGAGTTCACACTTGCAGATCTCTCCAAAAACTTGTTGGACCGCGAGGCCGGCTCGGCGGGTCCTGGAGCCTTGAGAAGATCCTGGTGCTGTGGTTGACTACCAGCCGTGTGAACGGCTGTCGGAGACGGGTCCGCGCGTCGGGTTCTCTTAAAGCTAAACCCTCTGGAAAGAGGCGAAGCCGAGTCGGCAGGGGGCTGGACATTTAAGGACGGCGTATGTGGGCTTCCAAGTCTGCCGCGTTCCGGGTCGCGACTGCGCTCCTTGGTCCTTCGCGTACTGAATCGCCTTAGAATACCTGCTGCCGTGCTCTCCTTCTTCACCGGAGTCTCCGGCTGCGACGCAGGAGGCGCAGGAGACTGCCCTGCTTGTGGGGCCAGATGAAGGTTCTTGATACCATCATTGAGATCATCGTCACCATGGGTCCTTGCTCTAGGACGAGACCTTCTCCCGGTATCTTTCTCTCCAGGAACGTGGTATTGGTTGGTGTGAGCGGCCTCTGGCGCAGGAAGGTCTGGCATCTGGAGCATCGAGTCCCCGCTAGCGTGCGGAACACCCAGCGCACCAGGGTTAACTTCGACCCGCTCTCTGTCAAGCTTCTCCTTTACGAGGTAGTAGACCGACAAAAGGGGACTATAGGCATTAACTGGATCGTTGCCTAATTGAACAGCTTCGGCGGAGGGAGCGGACAGTGTGTCTCTGCTGGCCGAGTTTCGTCGCTTGTAGAAGTCGAACACACCGCGCTTCTTCTCGGTATGGCTGGGAGGGGGTTGGTCACGAGCCATGGCCTTTACAGCATGCTGATACTCCTCCGACTCGATAATTTTGGTGAGTTGTGTTGTAATGTATTCCGCGGATCCAAAATCAAATCCGGTCATTTTCTCGACCACCTCCGGATCCAAGGGGAGCTGTATCGGTTCACGGTATGGGAGGTAGTTGTCGGGTGCCCCGTTGAAGCCTTTGTTCATCCATGGGTGATTCATTATCTCTGACAAACTGGCACGCTGCTTGGGATCGGTTACCAACATGCGCGATATTATATGGCGACATTCTACAATGAAGTATTAGCATTTCGTAGGCGAAGATGGCAGAGGGGTCAGCTAACCTGTTGTGAGCCCGGGCGGGTACTCGAACACACCCTGCTTGATTTTGGCATGAAGTTTGGGCATGCTCTGATCGTCAAAAGGCACCTTGCCACAGACCAGAACATAGAGTACAATTCCGAAACTCCATACATCCACCTCCGGTCCGGTATATTGTCTAGCCTGTAGTAATTCCGGGGCTGCGAAGTAGAGACTGCCACAGAATGTCTTGAGAAGGCTCCTCGGGGAGAAAAGATTGCTCAGGCCAAAGTCGATGATCTTGATGTCGCCAGTCTTGCTGATCAGGATGTTCTCGATCTTCAGGTCACGATGCACGATACTATTGCGGTGGCAATAATCCAATGCGCTGGCGATTTGACGGGCGAACTTCCGAGCCTGCTTCTCTTTCAACTTGCCGTGGGAGATGATGTAGTCCAACATCTGGCCCCCATTGACGAGCTCGAACAACATATACCAATGGTAATTAGTTCGCACCACATCTCGCATACCACAAATGTACGGGTGATTGACGAGGCTGACAATGGCTGCTTCGCGGGCGGTGCGGATCTCTTTGGAGCGATCAGCTCTTTCGGCCTCGCGCGAGCTGCGGTGTTCCTCCGTAGATTGCCGGGGGACGATCTTAACAGCCACCTGCATGGAATCAGTGAATGAACGGAAAGAATCCGAAGGACGACAAGATGAATCACTTACCTGCTCGCCAGTATCCATGTTCTTTCCGACTTTGACCTTGCCCATACTGCCTGCTCCCAATGTTTTACCCAAAGCCCATTGACCCGACGGGGTTGTAATCATCGTGCGACGCTTTGTTTGTACGGAGTTGGTCGGGTGCAGGTGGGCGCCGGCAGCAGCCTGCGAATGTCCCGCAACACCCTCCGCCATGACGGGCCCCGCGGTAGCCATGTCGATGCTATCCCGTTGATGACCGTGTGCCGACAAATTCCGGTGCTGTTTGTGTGAAGGTTGTTCCGAGCGATAGGAGGTTGAGGGGCGCTCCTGTGAACGCTCCCTGGAGGAGTCCCGACGGAACGGAACGGGTTGGGCACCCCTGGAGGCTTCAAAATCGCGACGGGCTATGTTGTCGAAGACGGCTTGATTCGAGGGAGGGCGACGATCATAGGACTGAGATTTGGAGTAGGAATGGGAATAACGATTCTGCGAGAGATGATGATGATGATGATGATGATGGTGATGCTGCGGAGATGGCTGGGAGGCAGTCGCGGGACGGACCGCGACACTTCGGGTTCGGTGAGGGAGATCAGACGAGGGAGGACGATGGGAAGAGGAGCGAGAGGAGATGGACTGGCTTCGGACGACGGAGGGTGACGCAGTGGGAGGAGCAGCAGTGGACATCACGATGGGCAGGAAATTGACGAGGAGTTCCGAGCCAACCACGATTTAGCGCGCTTCATCCACCCTAAGATCGCTTGGTGATCGAGGGGAGGGTTTCGCGTGAGGGCGGGATGCAGCCCAAAGGGAGGCCAGAAGACCGGTCGGGGAGCAAGTGGGAGCGAGTGGGGGAGATGGCGTTGGCTGACGGAGCAACTTTGAGGGAAGCGACAGCCTGCGTGGGTACGTCCAGTCTCCAGCGAAACGGCTTGACACACTCCTCCCCCATGTATTTTCGGAAGGCCTAGAAATTAGGGGGGGGGGTGAGATGTGGGTAGGTGTGAGGGGACTAGTAGTAGTAGTAATAGTAGTAGTAGTAGAAGGGACGGGGCACCACTACTAGCGGAGCTGATGGGGGGGGGGAGGGAAATAGGAGAAAGGAGTGAATAGATACCACTCACAATAGAGTGAGTAAGTAAAAAATAAAAAAGAGTGAAAGGGGCGGGGGGAAGGAAAATAAGGAAAATGAAAAATGGACAAGGGGAGTTTGCGAAATGCAGAAAAGAGACAAGAGAAGAGAAATGTGGGAACGGACTGGGTGTAGTACTCCTAGTACTACTACTTGGTACTGAGTACTGAGTGTTTGTTGGATTGACGCTGGAATTGCGGCTGGCAGCTGCGGAGAAAGCCAGAAACCAGACCAGACCAGGACCGGACAAGCCCAGCCAGAAATCAGCCAGGAATAGCAGTTCCCGGAAGACACACTAGAAAAAGAGGGGATATCCCGAATAAATGTCTCTGATCTCCGCTGCACTCTGCTAGGCCAAGAATGTGTGAAGGGAAATGAAGGGTCTTGCTTGGCTTGCTTATTTTTAAAAATAAAAATGCAGGACGTAATTATTCTTCAGGTTGAAGAGTGAATGGGGGGAATTGGAGAGTAGAGTAGATAATTAAAGAGAGAGAGAGAGAATGGGAAAGAGGAGTAGAAGGAGGGTGAGAGAGTCCATCCGTGAGAGTCAAGAGCGGGAGGGTGAGGAAATGATGCCCATGCGGCCTTCTCTCGTATTTTGCTTGCTGCTGCATGGATTCTGGCGGAATCACCAGGGCGATTGCATCGAGTTACGCAGGGGAAATGGAAACTGCAATTTCCATCCACTCATCTTCATCTGTAAAATATTTATCGTTACCTTACTTCTTGTTCCTCTTACTTACTCTTCTTTTTACCCTTCATTTTCTCTATCGACGGGGATTCCATTCCTGTCTGCTTTCTTCCCCCCTCTCCCTCTCGGTAGAAATTAGACAGCTGCATGCACGTTCTCCATCCGAGATTACTATATTACTATATTGAATCACATAGTGGTTGCCTCCCAGGCAATAGTCTAGTTCCCTCCATCCTTTTTCCCCTCTCATCAATCTCACCTCACCCCTACAGGTCGGATCAGGGACCCTGACAACTACTGCTTCTTCTCCGACCGCCGGTGGAACGAGACCATTTGATACGTCGGACTTTCGGTGTTTTGGGCACGGATGGGCATGATCACCTGGCCGAGGGACTCATCATCATCATCATCATCATCAATTCTGGGTCCTGACAATTTCAACCTGCTGGACGGTCCAAATTAAGTTGGTCGGATGAGCCCAGATTTATCTGCCAAGCACGTTCGGTCGCAGAAGTGGACATCTGATGCCCTCGTTCTGTTTTCGGATGCTGATGTTGGATCTGTCATCCGCCCCCGTGGCCATCACTCTCAATCTCGCGGTTAATCCGAGAACAGCCAGACTAGTAACTTGGTTAGTACGTAGTACCCCCGTAGCACTAACAACATATATTGTTGGGGGTCTCTTCAAATACTACTATTAATGAATTGTCCAGCTGAACAAAACCAACACACGTAGCCTGAAATCATATCATCTCTCCCAGATCAGTTGACACATCTCATGATATTCACAACAGTGAAGGAATAAAGTGTGATATACATAAACATTAAATCCGGCCAGGTGCTTAAAGGTACTTACTTTTGAGGTACTGCTGCAAGTTACTGTTTCCAGCCACATAGAAACGTGGCGGTGCACACACGCCTTTTCCATGTCCGCCTTGTCACATGTCTTCCGCCCGCGGCCTCTTGTCATGCACCGTTCTTCATCATCGGTGTCTGCTTGTTTCCGCTTCCTTCCAGGTCACCATTCTAGTGCTCTTCCATTCGTTCACTCACCAGGTGGATAACCAAATATACAAGTAGTGGTAAGACCACTTCATCCACGTAGGATCTACAATACAGACACTGATGATATGTCGACGTCAGAAACAGCCATGCTGCACCCTTGAGCTGCACCTTCACCATGGCCAGTAAAAGGAGCCGCGCCGCCTTCGAGGCAGACTTGCAGGCCCGCCAGTCTCCTTACGCGTTATACGGAACCCCATTGCCCCCATTGGACGATAGCGTGCGAGACGACGGATCATATGCGCCCATCTGGAAGCAGGAGGTGACCGATGACCGGGGAAGGAAACGCCTACATGGTGCCTTCACCGGTGGATTCAGTGCCGGGTGAGCTCACGATCCATGTACAGCGTTGGACAGCACACTAAAGGCGGCCCATCTTCAGGTACTTCAACACCGTCGGGTCGAAGGAAGGATGGACTCCAGCAACCTTTGTGTCTTCGCGACAGAACCGCGCCAAGGATGTTCGACAGCAGCGACCAGAAGATTTTATGGATGAGGAGGATGTTCGGGAAGCGGAAGAGTCCAAGAGACTGCAAACCGCCGATGAGTACTCCGGCTTTGGTTCTACAGATGCCGAAATGGCGCGCCGCGGAGGGTTGATGGACCTCCTGAAAACCAGCGGAGAAACTATGGGGGTGAAACTTCTGAAGAGGATGGGATGGCGAGAAGGCCAGGGAATTGGGCCCAAGGTGCGGCGTGGAGCTGACCTCGGGGACGGTATGTTGCAACGTGATGGAGGAGCCGAACAAACATACCTCTTCGCGCCCGAAAACCCGCCAATGGTTGCTTTCATCCATAAGACCGATCATAAGGGCCTTGGATTTGAAGGAGAGGCCCGCCTAGACGCTCGGCAAACCAAAGCGAACGAGTCCGACGATGAGGATAACGATTCGTTCTTCGGAAAGCGGCTAATGGCTCCGGGGAAGCCGAAGCAGTCCAAGGCGAAAGATCCCCGACGCGGGGCGTTTGGCGTCGGTGTGCTGAATGATACTGGCTCGGATGATGAGGATCCCTATTCCTTAGGCCCACAGATATCTTACAACCGAGTGATTGGAGGGGACAAAAAGAAGAAAAAGAAAGTAAAACCTGCCGAGGATGCGCGACTACTCTCCAGTTCGTCCAACCCGCTTATTGGCAGCAAGCCCGTATACATACCGAAAAGGGTCATTGCCGCCAAGGGCGCCGCCGGTTTTCGAAAGTGTTCTGATGGGCGTTTGCCTTTGGAAGGATTCTTGCTTGCGGATGGCATTTCAAGCCTCTCGATATCCTCGCAAGAGAAGAAGTATGCGCCACCGGAAATTCCCAAGGATTGGAAATCCAGCAAAGCACCGACACAGGAAAGGGATGTCTCAAACTACGTTTCTACGGCGGAGGCAGCTAAAGCTTCGTCAATGGATCCTACCGCAAGAGCCGCGCTCTTGGGGGAAGCACAACTTCCTGGAAAGTCCATATTCGATTGGATGACTCCCGAGGCTCGGGAAAGGATCGTGAAGCTTACGGGGAAGACCGATCTGCCGCCGGCTCTTGGTGAAAAGGCCCCTAAAGGCTACGAGCTCTCAGAGGCGGAGAAGCGCAAGGATTTGTGGGATCTCGTACCTAAATTAGATAAGCAGGTGGCCGTCCAGGCACTCACACGAGCAGCCAGTGGTTGGATGCCGTATGCAGAAGATCTAAGCAAACGGGACCGCTATCGAACATTTCTCCAAGTACGAGCTGGACTCCGTGAGAGCCTTCCGGGCCGGGTCCCCGGATCAACTACAGATGAATGGGCAGCGGAACTACACGAATTTGCGCGAGCGGCGGAGGTCTTTAAGCCCATGTCTGGACTTATGGCATCGCGATTCACCTCTGCCAGTTCTGGACCCAAAGAGTCATCCGACAAGTCTGACGGGTCTCCTTCGGCGGAGCCTCTGCTTAGCAAGCCTGCAGCCAAACCAGAGGACCCTGCAGTGGAGGCAGCGAAAATTGGCATGTTTGGCCCAATGACTCGAAGTAGCATCTCTTTCTACCCGACGCGTCTCTTGTGCAAGCGATTCAATGTTCGGCCCCCCGAGCATGTCCAAATGGATCCTGGTGCGCCATCGGGACGCGCTGAAGCCCCCGTCTCCGGGAGCCGGTTCCAATCCGCAGGTTACCAGACCGCTTCCGGGCCGAAAGAGTTAGTTTCGCGGGATGTTATGAACCAACTCATGCTTGAGGCTGGCGGTGGATCTCTGGCAGCTGCAGACCCGGCCTCGCCGACGTCATCAGGGCCAGCGGGAAGTCGGGCACCGGTGGTGGTCGAGCCAGAGCGAAACGAAGCATTAGAAGCGGAGCGGCCGGGCGAGGCGGTGTTCAAGGCGATCTTTGGCAGCGATGATGAAGATGAGGATGAGGAAATGAGCTGATTGATATATTGGGGGGGGGGGATCCTGGACCTGTACAGCTAGATGGACACCCAGTCTTCGTATTTCCTGCAGGCTAAGCCAATATTGACTTTGAAACGTAATGATCGTCTGGGGATATTTGCAAAGTCCCACTCCTTCCACGTACCCGACCGCTTAAAGTTTTCTTTGGTTGATAAAAAAAAAAAAAAAGAAAAAGGAGATCCACCTGACAGTGGATGCATAAAAAAAGAAAAAATAAATATACAGTAGATTTCTCAATCAGAGTAGAATAATTGTTTATTTCTTTTTTTTTTTTTTCTTCTCTTTTTTATTCAATTTCTTTCCCAGTGGAGGACTGGAACTGTGACATCCGATACAAGTGAAGCCGGAAGAGAAAGCCGCCTTTGCAACTTCCCTCTTCCCCCCCAAACTTCTCCCTCTCCAACTCTCAAACTCGCAAAAGAACGGTCTGGACAAGACCTGCACAGGGTGACACCGCAGGAAACGTTGCGGAACGAGTGATCGGTCGGCAATATCAACTAGGCTCCGCGCTTAAAGTTCTCTACCTTTTGCTTAAACACGAAGAAGAGGACGGCGAACCCTCCAGTCAACCTTGGGCTGATCCCCTCACGTCGGTGCGCCGTCATCGTCATATCCTCCTCTTCTTCCCCCGCCGGTTGGTTCCTTTTATTTACCTCAGCACTGGTCGATCAGCAGTACTTTTCTATTGCTTTTCTCTCCTCAATCATTGTCACCGTATTTCTCTCTTTCTTTTTTACACACTCTCTTTCTCTTTCTTCCACTCTGTGCCTCTGCATCGTGGCTGGTCAGGCCATTGCGCTGCAGCTCTCCGCATCGCCGCCACCACTCAGCAACTGGGTTTCCACCGCTTCGGGTCATACGACCGATTGCGATAACTGGATGGGAGGATCCTCCATTTATGATAGGAACGGCTCATTAGACTAGGCTGGTCTAATAAGCTCTCCCCCGCCGGCATCGTGAACCACATCTTCTAACCCCCCCTCCACCCCCCTCCTCATCTGGTCATCTCCAACTGCGTCCCTGCAGTGACTCTCACTGACCACTGACCCCCGTCGGTTCTGGCGACTGGTTGTCTTTGGCTGATGGAGCTTGAGCTTGTTTCTTCAACATGGTGAGACTTGGATCCACCCTCTTGTTCTCCTTGATTTCTCCATGTCCGCACCTTTATACATTTTCCCGATGCGGAGTCGCATGCCATCCCATCCTGCTATCCGTCATCTCAAAAGTCCATTCCCTGCAGCCAACCCTCTCTTTACTCTTTCACCTAGTCCTTGTACATGACATTCTGGGTTTCAAATTCTCACTATGGTTGAAAATTATAGGGTTGTTGCTTTTCTATATCGCGCGACAATAGCCGTCCTTCCTATGCAGCGCAGGTAGTTACCGAAGAGCGCCGTCCCGAAGACTCTCATCCCCAAGCTGCAGCAACAAGCAATGCGCTCACCTCCGGCAACTCGTCTACCAGGGCACGCGGATCCCGAATCAGGGCAGAACACTTCCCACTGAGCCAGCATTACAATGCGCCCATCCGTCGTCACGTCTGGTATAGCAAACGGCGCCTATGGACTCGCACACAACTGGACCAGGAGCGCACCGAGTTCTTCGAAACTAGGGTCACGGGTCGTTCAGAGATCTGGGCGGCTTTGTCTGCGGCCATCTCTTTGATTCGCGCCGGTGATCTCGCAACAGCGCAGAGTTTCATTGATGCAGCCGGCATCACTGTCCCCACCGGTGATCTCTGCCAAGGCTGTTACGACGAGCAAGGTGTACTATACCGGCTACCACAGTGCATTGTCAGCGACCCAGAGAATATCGTGCGATCCGACGAGGAGCCCGATGACTTCGACACGGACGACGGCAAGCTATCTTCAGACGAAGCCTCCGGGGATGAATTAATAGCCGATGACATTGAACGTCGTCGGGACGAAAAGGGCAAGACTAGCGAACGTGATTTGATCCGCATCCGTGCGCGATTGAGCGATAGAGGCGGCCCCGACATCATCCTGTCAGTTGTGAAGACGATGAACGTCGGCCTGATAGCCCGCAAAGTGCAACAAGAGGCAGGGGTACGTCGGCTGCATTTTATTCCCAAACCTCTCTTAAATGAGAATAGATGAAATACTAACACACCAGTGGTTGTATAGATCCCGCGCACTCACCGTG
The DNA here is from genome assembly GCF_003184625.1 of Aspergillus neoniger CBS 115656. Taxonomy (NCBI): domain Eukaryota; kingdom Fungi; phylum Ascomycota; class Eurotiomycetes; order Eurotiales; family Aspergillaceae; genus Aspergillus; species Aspergillus neoniger. The sequence goes on from NW_020291129.1 coordinate 1,214,501, forward strand.
TGAGATTCGTCTACCTAGGCAGAATGCTCAAGGAACATGTGCCCCTAGTCGACCAGGGATGGAATTCCGCCCACGTTATCAGCGCCCTCGTTGTCCCGCGACAATCGGTGTCCTGACAGTTTCGTGGCTGCGATAGCTCACATGCAACCTAACAGCCTGCCTGCATGAACAACCTGCAGAGACCGATCCACCTAATCCACACTTTGATCTACGGTCTGATATTGCAGAAAGCAACAACACAACACGGCGCCATACAACAAACCTCACCTCACCTCGTCCGTCCGTCCGTCCGGCCGACTAACTTTTCACTTAATGATGACAATACTCCGATACCCCAACCTACCCACCGACTTATCTCACGACAGCATTGCCATCGAATTGGCATGCTTAACTTTTTCTCCCTGCACGAGCCTAACCTACTCTTCCTCTTACCCAGATGCAAAGGCATCATCACTTCGATCATGTCTGTTTTCACGTCCATGTCCTATTTGTTTGGTTCCGCACAATACCCCAATTAGTGTTCGTTTGATTGATTGACAACATGGCTTTTTCCTCCTTGATGATTGAATATTCCTTCTTGTCTAGTACTTATTACCTTAATTAACAATTACATAGTTCCTCACACTTAATAATACCTCTGAAAACTATTAGATCCCTGTGATAATAGTATATGGGAATCTTCCCATCTGTACATGATTCCTACCCTGCAGTAGTACTATCATTCTATTATTTATTATCTCGGATAATGAACTCTTCTTATACCTATCCATTAGTAGTACTTACTAGCTTCGTTGATAGCCATTGCCAATGCTTCAGCGGGATATATATATACAATCGTGCTGAGCCATCTCCCCGCTAGAGAATTCGATGCCCCACGCAAACTAGCAGCAAGCTCAACGAGATGAGGATGCTATATATGTGTATTGTCAATGGAAAGAAAGAGGCCAAAAAAAAAGAAAAAGGAAAAGAATCGAAGCAACGAAGCAGTGGAAAGCGAATAAAAGCAAAAAGAAATTTCTGTGCATCATCCGTGAATCGAACACGGGCCTCATCGATGGCAACGATGAATTCTACCACTAGACCAATGATGCTTGAGCTGCGGACCATTGCGTTATCTGATTCGCTACTTGTTTTATCTTTCCTTATTAGCGTCTATCAAGGACAGAGATAATGATGTGCTGAATTGTTGCTCACTTAATGAGGTAGCAGATATGTATAAGCAAAGGAACTGAGTATATATGCTGGTCATATGACATATGTGTGCTATATTTCATGACAAGCATAAAATATGCCGAGACAAACAGTCAGCAAAAATGCTGACAATAAAATCTAACTGTAATATCCCGCCACATGTAGATCATCCTTATCCCTTCTGGAACCCTAGAACAATTTTCCGTTCTCGGCTTCTCTTCCCTTGGGCGTCTGTCCGGATCGTCTCTTGAACACGCGGCAGACCACCCTTGCGCCCTGTACCACGCCTCTGACCAGACTAGTGGGGTTGTAGTGCTTGACCCGGAACATGTAGTACAAGGCGACTGTACCCATGATGTTGAACCCCACGTATGCCCATCCTATTCCAAAGTTCCGCCAGCGCTGGCTGTAGTCTTTAGATTCGTTAGCAGACGTGAAAGGTAAAAGGCGAATGGGAATACATGAACGTACAAATTTCACTTGTTGCAAGGTATTGATCGGCATTCTGCAGCTGACAGTATTGACATCCTTGAGTCGCTGCTGGGTTAGATAGTGTCCCCGCAGCAGTTTGCAAGTACTGAGCCATGTACTGGCCACAGGTCTGACCAGAGGGAGGATTGAATACGCTCATCTCCTCGCTGGAACATTGAATCGACCGTCCGTGTAACCCTGTTGCCGTGATACCCGCAATCAGGTAGGTCAGTGGAGAGACCCGGTACATGAAGATCCAAAAACCTGGCAGTGCTTGGGGTGGCTGCATAACACCATTGAACGTCAGAGCCATGATAAACATGAGCGTGGCGATGGAACCTCCTGTTTCGGCATCAGGCAGCGCGGAAATTACCAAAGCGGCAAACGTCGAAGTGAACATGTAGAATTGTACGACGAAGAGTAACATGAGCCCTTGTCGGTGAGATGCCTGATTGGCTCCGTAGATTGGATAGTAGTAGCACGCATAGGCAATGACTCCGGCGAGAATTTGGTAGGGTATCTCAACCAGAACGTTGGCGACAAGGAATGCTGCCCATGAATACGCTTTGGAGGGTCTTTCTCGCACTTCGTAGAGTGACCGCTGAACCACAAATTTTGGCATTATCCTGAAACCTCATTAGCCTGTTGTCGAAAGAAGTAGTACGATGTACTTACTGCTGCACCAGAGTTGAGAAAATCGAAGTGAGCATAAAGGCGCTGAATAGGACATCCTGGAACCCTTGCATGTTGTTATCAGGTTTGAAAAATGTGAAACCGATGAACAAGGAGGCAGCAGTAGCCAGAATAAGCTTGGCCCATACGTAGGAAGGTTCACGCCAATACTGCTGGAAGACACGATGGGTTACGTGCCACAGCTGATTGGGGAACGGCATGGCGTATTCTCCTTTCTGCGCATCGTCATTGCCAGTTTCAGGGGCAGAGGCTCTCTCTTGATGAATCCGATCAATTTCTTTCTGAATATCATTGGCCTGTTGGCTATCGTTCCAAACAGCTGGCCAGTCCTTGGTAGCTCTGCCAGAGGCACCGGCACCTATAATTTCCAACATATACTCGGCGGGCTTTTCATCATCAGCATAAGGCATCACACGGTCATTAGAGCACTTACATTTTCTGACGGCCCACATGGCCTTGCACCATTTGACTCAAAATATGTCAGTAAGGTTTGTGACTGCTCTCCTATATCTCCAAAGTAAACCGTCCGCCCTCCCTTTGCCAAGAAGAGGAGGCGATCGAACTGCTGAAACAATAGCGCACTGGGCTGGTGAATGGTGGAGAGCACTGCTTGGCCATGATTTGCGAGCTTCCTGAGGAAAGCACAAATAGCCCAAGAGCTTTGTGAGTCCAGTCCACTAGTTGGCTCATCAAGAAAGATCAGAAGCGCGGGTTTAGCGGCAAGCTCCACACCAATTGTTAGTAGTTTCCTCTGCTCCACATTTAAACCTTCACCAGGTGTTCCGACAATAGCACTAGCAAAGTCCTGCATATTAAGCATTTCAATAACCTCTTCAACGTGTTTATACTTCTCTTTCTTAGAAACTGACTTAGGTTGGCGTAGAAGTGCGCTGAAGCGCAGAGCTTCTCTGACAGTTGTTGTTGAAAGATGCAGATCCTGCTGTTGTACATATCCCGTCTTCCTTTGGAAGCTACTGTCAAGTGGCTTTCCGTCCACGAGCATGTCGCCTGTAACAACGCCTATCGAAACACGTTTTGCCAGGACATCAAGTAAAGTAGTTTTCCCGGCGCCTGACACCCCCATCAAAGCTGTGAGTGTTCCAGGCTTGACCCATCCTGAGACATTGTCCAGAAGACGTCGCTGGCCTCCCTTGACCGGTATATCATAGCAAACGTTTCTCCACGTAAATATACTATGCTGTTCGGGAAGAGCAGATGCATCCTTCTCTGATTCGGCGGACCTGTGGGCCACGGCAACACTACCAGCCCCGGCATCTCCCTGAGGCTTTTTGTCGAGGCCGCGCATGTGGGGAGGGACATGGCCTCGCCGGAATACAAGGAACTCAGCTTTAGACGAGGTTGCCGAGTTGAGTTCTGTTGCGATCAAGTAGACCACAGTGAAGAAGATCCAGAACCCTATGAGGATCCCGAGATTTCTCCACTCATGTGCATACGTATAGTTGTACTGGGTTTCGATGTAAGCATCTCCAGAGACAGTCCTTTCACCAGCAACACTGCCACGAATGGAGCAGATAAAAGAGTCACCAGTCAGCGTCGGATATGATGGTATGAACTGTGAGCATAAGAAGCGTCGGCCGTGAAATTCGTTGGCAATTAGAGCCTCGAAGGTATAAAAAACTGGGTTGATCCACCGAATCCAACTGAACCATGGGATAGAGGACATTTGAGGTGTAGGTATTACAAATCCGGTGTAGATGACGATGGCCAACACGATGACGCCAGCCATAGCCATTGCTTGTGCAAGTGTCTTCGTCGAGGCTGCAAGGGTTCGGAAGATGCCAGACATCGCAAGTGTGCTTAGGAAAGTAAACAGGAAGAATATAAAGAACTGGGATGGTTCGTAACGCTATCGTCATAGTCAATATTGTGCCCACGTCCACCCGAGTCATTGTATGTACTTACCAAGCCAGCTAGGAAGTAAAAGATGATGTTGAAAACCACGGCAGAGACGAATTTAACGGGTATATCGGACACAATGCCACCGAAGGATTCAGCAAAAGGATGGACAAAAGCGTATGATGCTTGTTTTTCAATGATAGGCCGTTGGTCGTAAAGCGAGTTTATCTCTGTTATGCTGATGAGAGCGTTCATCCTGAGATGCAGTTAGCTAGCATATTCTCCAATTTATCCTCTGATTGTACGATAGTCGCCGTCTGGGAGAAGAACTTATTCACGTCATGCTGGGTAACATACAGCACAGCGAAGAAAAGAGCAGCTCCTTTGCTTTGAAAGCCCACAGTGGCATTTGGTGTCCTGGATGTCTTAGTGTACGTTCGAACCGCAGAGAATGAAAAAAATCTTACCCAAAATACATTGAGCCAATGATGAGAGACATGGCTATTCTTCCAATGACGTTTGTCAGTGTGGAAGGCTTATCGTTCCAGATCCTATAAGGGTCAGCAGTTCCTTCACAGACAAACGAGATGTAGCAGCAATTACCTTTGATACGCCCTAATGGTACAAAGCTTTACCTGCATGGGAATCGAAATTATATAGGGACTCTTTGACCAAACATGTCGCGCTTGTTTCAGGCGCTTCATTTCACCAAACTGTTGCTCATGCTTTCCACCTGACGGAAACTCCTTCATGTGCTGTTCGATTTCCTGCTGAAGCCTGGCATACTGAGGGCTGTTCTTCCAGTACTTTTCGAAGTCATCTGGTGTCCGAGGAACCTTGTTCTCCATTCCTTCGCGTGCTTGACGCTCTTGGGGGTTAGTGACTGATGTCAGGAAGTCACCGGTTGTCTGGCGCGGCGGGCAAAGCCACCCCATGTTCTCGAAATATTCCCTTGCCTCGTCGCATGGACCGAAGTATATCTCGCGACCCTCATACAGAACGATTGCCTTGTCAAACACATCGTATATTGCTTGGGATGCTTGATATATCGCAACTGCATGGCAGGTACCGGCTAAGTTGGCCGAAACACGTAGAGCCTTGACGAATTCCAGAGCACTTGCAGAATCGAGGCCCCTAGTACTATTATCCCATGCCCCAACAGGTGCTCCGGAGACTGTGAAGCATGTCAACTGAACCGCTAGCAATACTCTTGTAGTGGCATGGTGACTCACGCGCCATCTCAGCAATACTACATACAGGTTAGGTCAATTTGAGAAGACAGATCCGGGATAAACCATACCTAACTCGCTTTCGTTCGCCTCCTGATACACCCCTGATATAGTCATCGCCAACTGGAGGTAGCATTAGGTATACAATGAACATTCAACGGCTTGCCATTCGACAATAGAGACGCACCCTTTGTGTTATACGTATGTGACAGGCCAAAGATAGTCAGCGCGACCTGGGTAACGTATTTAGCATACTGCTGTCGAGTAACGCCTTGCACTCGGTTCTCGGGCGCTCTCGCAGCGGCGGCAAATTCCAACGTTTGACCGACAGTGAGATGCGGGAAATGCTTATCCACCTCTTGATTGTATAGCACCTCGCCTTTAAATTCTTTGTGCATCTTCTCCATGGAGATGCCATTGAACTGGATTTCAGAGCTTTTGCGGAGCTTCAGGCCATGAAGTTCCCCACACAATGACTTCAAGAAAGTTGAACAGCCACTCCCAGGGCGTCCCAGAACAATCAAAAGCTCACCACTTCTGAGGAGGCCATCGAAATCACGCAGGATATGCTTCTCCGGAGTGCGCTGCACACAAGGCAGATACTCCTGTGGCCTGAAAGGGGCGAGAAGAATTGAAGACACGTTGTTCTGGTATTGTAGGGCGGAACCTGAGCCCGAGACATTAAGATGTTGGAAGACGACACCAGTCGAAGGAGGTCGAGGGATTCCCTCCCTGTCCAATATCTTCAGCACCATGCGAACCCATTTGTAGTGATCGAATTGATCATTTGTGGGATCAAGGACTGGGTCGCCCATTTCCAGCCCTTCGAGGGTATCCTTTCGTTCAACCGGTCCATCGACAGTCGAATCGAGAGTGCTCTGGCGTCTTGGAAAATTGGAAGCCAAGCGGGTCAATTCAGCCTTTTGCTCAGAGTCCATATTCTCCATGAAGGAGCTTTCATTGCGCGTCAATCGCGGTGGTCTTTGAGAGTTGCTCGGCCCAGAAGCCAATTCCTCATGTTTCGAGGAGCTGGGCTGCGAGCTCTCGTCGGGCTCCTCAAGCTGCGCCATCTTTGAAGACGAGACTGTTGGCAGGCTAGAGCAGGACACAAGGGTAGAACCCACCGTCAAAACCGAAAGAAAGCAGAATACCGTGATGAAAAATTGGCCTTAAGAGCACCAAACCGGGGTGTGAAAGATTCCAGGAGGTTCAGGTGAGCAAATAGCCTGTCAGGATTTGGGGTAGCGCGTGCCTTCCTCCCATGGCCAGTTTCCCTCAATTGAAGACGGATCTTCGCTTTGCCGACATCATTCACTGACAAAGAGTTTTGGGGATGCAAATAAGATTCAGGACGCTCGACGTTTCCATTTGTGCACGTTGCAAGTGATGATGTCACCCGTAACCTTCCGTGTAACGAGGAGACCGGGGGAGCCATTGATTCCCAATGATGCTGCTTTCCGGCTCCCTTAATTCAATCAGTGGAACAAACAAGAGCAAGGGAAGAGCTGGAAGAGCTGCTAATTGGAAGTTGAGCTGTGGTTCCGTCCCTGGAGGGGCTGGGATGCGACTATCCGGATGCGGGAGATGCGTGGTTTTCTTTTTTTTTTTCCTCCACGCATTGGGTTTGCATCGGGCATACTATTTGTATTGAAAGGTTATGCGCAGGAACTGTAGCTTAAACAATATAATCCGAAAAGCCTAAGTTCCAATTGTCGGACATCAAATCCTAAGGTGCAGGATTCTCGACCACTGCAGGTCTGGGGTTGATGATCTACCAATAATCTCTAATGAAAGGCTAGATGTTACCGGAATAGGCGGGCAAGAATAATCAGAGTGGCATACAATGCGAATAATTCAAAACACTAAAAATAATGCCAGACAATTATATAACCGACCATTACGTGCCTGCAGCCCATCACCGAATGGACCAAACTACGCTTAAGTGGCCGGGTCTTAGTTTCAGCAGGTTCTTTCGAACCGGCCTACTTATCCAGAACACCGCGTAAAGGTGCCCGGCCATCGTTCTGGTGCCTCCACTATGCTGAGATAGTTTCATCGGCCTATCTAAGCTATCGACCTATCTAAAGATACAACTAGCTAAAGATACAACTATCTAAAGATACAAACTACCTAAGGATACAACTAGCTAAATATACAACTATCTAAAGATACAATCTATCTAAAGATCCAAGCTACCCAAAGATACAAGCTAGCTAAAGGGGCGAGCTATCTAAAGCTTTCAAAATCTACAGAGGCGCTTGACCACAGAATTGGCCCAAGCCTGAGCCCGGGCCAGTAGTCAGCGCCTCTGGCAATGTCGGCGTTATCAAGGACCGCCTGGGGGGCAAGGAGACGAGCGTGAGCCCAGCCCAGCCCAGTGCACCACTCTGGCACAGCAATGGCCTCGTTGCTGAGTAGTTTTGCAACCACAGTGGGATGCACTTCGCAGCAGCAAGGCTCTCCGATGCTGCGGGTCCAAATCGATATGGGTGATCACCCAGGTCGTAACTATCGTGTCGTCAGTGACTTTCTCGCTAGCAAATAGCTATAAATGGATGACCTGTAAAGCATCAGTGACTGACAGAAACGAGGAGTAGCAGATACTCAACAAGCTTGTGCCTTTGTTACCGTAGTTGTTGTTGTCGTCGTCGATGGTGACTGACGGTGGTGACGGTGACGGTGATGGCGGTAGTGATGAGGTTGTTGTTGTTATTGTCGTCGTCGTCGATGATGGTGGTGGTGGTGGTGGTGGTTCTATAGCAAGTTAGAACTATGACTTGATAACAAGACCAAGACCTCAGCTCAGTGATAATCAAGCTGTACATACCAACAGGTTAATGAAGTGTCGAGTTGAAGAGTCAAATTGAAGCGTTTAGTTGAAGAGGAAGAGGAGATGAGAAGGGAAGGGAAGGGAAGGGAAGGGAGGGAAGAAGACAAGAGAGAAGATGGGCCTTCCTCTCAGGACTGACAAATGGAAAGAGCGAATATCGATATGATACTAAGATAGGCAGGAACGCTCTTCAACTGAGCAAGAGCCATATACTCTACAAAATAAATCCTACCATCTAGATCCTCTTTATAGACACTGTATCCATCCCTTCCTCCCTCCTTTACACGCATATATACCTCATCCCAAAATCGCCATGATATCTACATAGATAGTAGATGATTTGCTAACCCGATCAACAATAGTCCTTCGCCTTCCCCACACCAGCCCCACCACAACCGGCATCCAAAAACAACCAACCAATCAAGCCACACTACTAATCAAACAATGCAAACAGAAAATATCTCCAAAAAAGAAAAAAAAAGTTACGAATAGCTTCATCAATCTCAAGGACTTTCCCAAAACCACCATTGTCCAGAGACCACCGAGGAAACCCACATTCTGAAAAGCGCAGGCACATCAATCGCCTCGCTTCCGCGAACACCACGTACCTAGAAACCAAGTCCCCCGACTTACCATACTCGAATCAATTCCGACTTGAAAAACCATCCACCATGTCCGACGTGACCAAGACTCCCTTCGTACGGGATCTCGCCTCGAGCGGTACATACCCCTCCCTCCAATCACTCCCTCCTACCCCTCCAGGAAACCAAATCTAACGAAATAAAAACCCACAGACAAAAAAATCCGCGACAAAGCCACCGACTCCCTCACACTCTTCCTCCGCAGCAAAACCGACCTCTCCCTCATCGACCTCCTTAAACTCTGGAAGGGTCTATTCTTCTGTACGCCATGCCCCATTCCCCCAACATACTCCATCCCACACCAACTAACCATCACCAAAAATCAGGCTTCTACCACTCCGACCGTCCCCTAACGCAACAAGCCCTCGCCCGCACTCTCAGCTACAGTCTCGTCCCAACCCTCCCCCGGAGCACCTTGCACCGCTTCCTCCGCGCGTTCTGGATAACCATCGGCCGGGACTTCCACTCGCTCGACCGTCTCCGTCTAGACAAGTACCTATTCCTGATCCGTTGCTACGTGGGCGTTGCATTCGAGGTGTTGCTTAAGCCCCAATCCACATCCTCCACCACATCCACAGCAAACGGGGGCAAGCGCAAAAGAGAAGAAGAGCCCACATCCTCGAAGCGGAACAAGAAGAACAACAAGAACAAGAAACAACAACAACAGCAACAATCCGAAGAGTCAACGACATCAAGCGAACCCCAAGATTGGACAGCTCTGGAATCCTACATCAACATCATCGAAGAAGGACCCCTGTGCCCATTGAACTTCGACCCGGATCAACCGCCCATGAACGAGAAGGAGGATTACGTGCCGATGCCGCACGGACCCGACGGATTGCGGTACCATGTGATGGATGTGTGGATTGATGAGTTGGAGAAGGTGTTGGAGTTTGAGGAGATTGAAGGGGCGGAGGAAGGGCAACAAACGAAAAAGGTCAAGGGCGGAGTGCCGATGGAGCTTTTGTTGAGGCCGATTGAGAAGTTGAAGAAGGAGAGTGGGTATAAGCCTGTGCGGACTCGGGCTGCGGAGACGTTGGATGATGAGCGGTTGGTTGAGTGGGGGGTCAAGGAGAGGAAGGTGGTGGAGGAGAGTAGTGATGAGGAGTGGGATGGGTTTGATTGAGGTGTTCATTCATATCTATGTGTATAAATTTTAATGGCTCTTATATTTTTTTCTGTTTGATCAAAAAGTGTATAGAATTGTGAATTGGACGGCAGCGTGCGTATGCTGTTCATATGAATGAAACAATGTATATTTATATGACTCTATGGGCTATGCAACCATCTTGGTTGCATTGCTGTCTAGTATACAGAAAGCATGACCCAATTGAAACGAGAGTAAGCAAGCAAGCAAGCCAAAACAAAAAGTCTTGCGCCAGGGTATCACTAGAGTGCGAAGACCAGAATGAAGAGAAAAGAAACGATGACATCCAAAGTACCACCCGCTACTTTTACCGCTTTTATCATCCCCAACATTCAAGGTTTGGGTCCTTCGGCTTCGTAAAGGTGTCCCGATCTCGACAGCACAGTGCCCAAGCCCTTGTGGATTTCTACTTGGAAAGCTTCGAAAGGAATGCTTTCTCCGTCAATGCTGATGTAGCCTTTCTTTTCGTGGGGGACAAGCCGATACGCAAGAGCCTTGCGGATTTTGACGTCGGGCATATCAAAGAATGAGCCTTCGGGGATGGCGGTCATCATTTTGAGCGTGGTCAGACGACTGAGAGTCCCGTCGATGGTGACGATATCCATCAGACCATCGTTGGGCAAAGAGGCGGGAAAGAAGTTCGTATCCTTGGACACGATGGCCATTTTGCCCGCGTAGAAGTTACCGAGATTCTCAGCTGGAATGACTTCCCAGTCCTTGGGCAGCTCGTCCAGCACGGTGCCGTACGCGAGCTCGGGAAGCCCGTTTGGCTGTTCTGCAGTACCCTCGTCCGGACGACTAGGAGGCTGGCTCTGCGCGTAAGCACTGTAGTGATCTTTGATCGCTTGTTTATCATCCATCACGGTCTTGATTGCCAGATCGCACGGATACACTGCGCGGCGCATGATGCGCTTGAGAAATCCGTAGGTGAAACGGTGAGCGCCCATCCATCGGATATCATCCGTGCCGAGGTCGGATTCCGCGATGATACCGAAGGATTGTGACAGGAAGGAAAGCGTGCGAGTCTGCCCCTGCGTAATTGAAACCAGATCCATAGGCGTCCGAACACCCTTTACAATGGCCAAAGCCGCCACTGAGACACTGCCCGTTCCGCAAAGATTCCAGGCCATTGCGTTTCCGGACCCACAAGGCACCATTGCAACGGCAACTTTAGCTAGAGCTTCGGCGGCATTAGGTTTCTTTGCAAGACCGTTGAAGACCTCGTACGGCAAACCATCTCCGGAGCAGCAAATGATGGCATCATATGCATTGATATCCAATTGCTCCACAATTTCGACGGCGTGGCCTCCATGCGTTGTTTCCTGCACGTCCACTTGGCAGCGGGCTGCAGCAAAGACGGGAGCTGCATACGAGGTGTACAATTTGACCGCGTGGCCTTGACCACCGAACGGGTTGACCAAAACCTTAAGTCTCTTGTACCGTTTGGCGGTGCCATACGCAACGGACAAGAGTTTGTTCGTCCAGGATTCTACCGCAGCCTTTTCTTCGGGTGCGAACGGGTAGCGCAGGGCGGACACCGAGACATCCTCTTTGGAGGCCGGCTCCGCATAAGTGATAGTGAGGCCCTCGGGCGACAGGTCGGCGTCCAAGACATTGTAGAGTGCAATGGAGTGCGTGGGTTTGGCTGTTTTGCTGGCGATGCCGCAACACCCACGCTCGGATTTGCGCATGGAACGTTCATCTGCGCGAATGCCGGTGTTTCGTTAACACGGAAATTTGGTAAAAGGACTTGAAAGAAGCAATTGCGCACCGAGACCTACCGACAATCAAAAGAGAGTCGCCTCCAATAGTAAGAGAGACCGAGTTGGAGACTATCAGAGTCGCATCATGTTCAAGCAGCTGATCCCGAGTTTCCGGGTGATCCGCGTTGTTAAACGACGGGTGAGGAGGCCCGTTGGAGGTGGTCATAGTGCCCGGCGGAGGGCACAGCGTAAATGAGAAGAGCCGACCGTACTTAAAGATGAGAAAAGATAGATGCGTAGAAGTGAATGTGGTCAGTAAGAATAACCATAAGAATAATAATAAGAGAAAGACGAAGGAAACGAAAGAGTTTGAGACGAGGAGAAGGAAGGTGTTGGGGGAATGAAACGGGCAAGTCTCAGGATGGAGCGGAGAAAGACCGGAGACTCGGAGAACCACTGAACCATCCATTCACATTATTCGATAATCAATTATCGGCAGTCCAACTTTTATGGCGGGCTCCACTTCTTTTCCACTCCACTTGTCTGCCCTGTAAAATTGATAGGCTCTCAGGACAATGACTTGCACCTCATCATGCCATGACAGGAACACCTTTTCTTTTTGAGTCAAACCCATACATGATGCATGCCTGGATCTGGTGGGTTTCCGGTCATTCTTAGAGAACCTGCCACTGCATGCCCTGCGGAGATCGCCGCAAGCATCCATCCTTATCTAAGGCACGCACCCAGTCCCTTCCGCGCCCATATTTACAACTAATTTGGGGTCTGATTTGATCCTCGAAGGACTCTCGCCACTCTTATACATTCGTCTAAATAAAGCCGATGTTGCTCGGAATAATGGCCTCCGTGACATCCGGAGTCGGACAGTTGCAGCAACAGTTCCGAGGCATCACCTGCGGGGTGTGCGGGGATGGGATGCATCGTGCTTAATCAATCAACGTGGTACAGGTGAGCTTGGGCAAGTCTATGACGGCTTCCAAGAAACATCCTCCCTCCTACTGTAAACATAGCTGGCCATGGTGGTACATACATACACACATACATACAATAAAAATAAAATAAGAGTCGTTCAAATGGGGCATTCCATTGAGAGATGAATAAAGTCTTTTCTCATCCAGAATAAACAGAGTAAAAGGTGCATATAGTCAACAAATTCGTCCATTAAGAAGAACACAGAAGAGTTAGAATAAAGGAGAAAAAAACGCAGTCGAAAATCGAACAGAAGAGTCATGTAGTAGGTAACAAGGGTAGTGGCTATTCAAATACGGCTCAAAGGGGGTTTCTCTATTCATGCTGTAGACGCCTTCAGGCCCTTCAAAGACCCCAGGCTCAAGGCCAGACCCTGAGAACGGCTTCTTATCCGTACAAAGCCGGTGATCGGCCCGTCCTCTCCCTCCTTCTCGATGCTCAAGTTCGCAAGGGCATCCTCACCTGTGAAAGTCATGTTAGCGGCTATCCAATAGGCAGTTGTGGACCGAATGTCGCGGTATGGAGATCTAGTACTTACCAAATACGCTCCGGGCATATAGATTGGCACTCAGGAATCGACAGTCGCCCTTGAGAGACGCCTCAGGCGTCAGGCATGCCATGTTGGTGCTCTCCATTAGCTGCTTGAGGAACTCGCGGAGGTTCTTCGCCTTGGAGTTGATGTTAACCTTGTTCTCCCATTCAAACTCGGTCCACATGGTCCGGAACTGCGTCTCAGTGCAGTGTGCCGGTTGGATGTAGTCCATGATGTCGGCATGGATGTCATTCAGGATAACAACATGCGACTCCGTCGAGCTCGCCCCGTCGTACACAATGTTACCGAAGATCACACCCGTGTCCGTCGACGACACCTTGACTGTAGCCTGCACATTCAAGAAATCGCGAGGTCCAAGGTTGTGCGTCGTGGGCCGCTCCACCACCTTAAGGTCTCCGAGAGTCGCAAATTCAACGCTCAGGTTCTGTAGGGTCTCAAGGGTCTGGTTGACCAGAAGGACATCCAGAACGATATCGAACTGGTGAACCGTGACATAAGCCTCGGCGTATACCGGGTCCGAGAAACCAGTGAGTTGCACAACACGGCTCAGCTTCGAGGACACCGTCTCCACAGTTGAGTCACCGCCAGTGGCCTTGGCCAGATCCAGCTCAATCTCCTCAGCACCTTCAAGAGCTGCCTTCTTGGTGAATTGCCGGATGGGAATGGCATCGTCAACCTGGACGGCAGTCTTAGCCTTCTCAACGGCCTCCTTAGCGGCCCTCTTCTTGTCTTCGACCTGAACCATGGCGCGGAAGGCTTTCCGGGTGTCTTCCAGGAAGGTAGTCTCCAATTCCTTCTTCTGAGAGAACTCTGCAAGCGAGCGCACACAGCACATGACGCGATCCACAGAGTCTTCATCGATGGGGGCCTTGACGAAGTGCGACTGGCCAACACGGATGATGGAGATCATGATGAGCATAGCCTCTGCACGCAAGGCGTTGGTCCGAGCAACATCTTCGGAAACCTCCGAATGGCGCATCACCAACTTAGTGAGGGTGGACGAAAGGACAGTAGCAAGGTAGTAGTCGCCATCCAAGATCAGTTGACGAAGAGGGGGCTTCTGGGCGGCCTTGACAGCCTCAAGCCGAGCAGCCGCAGCAGACTGGCTGGTCAGAGCACTCTCGGTGGCATAGGTGCCATCGGCCAGCACCTTCCGTGATCCGGTCGGGGCTGACGGCTTGGAGTGGCCGTTGACCTGCTCCTTGAGCGCCGCGTCCTCAGGTACTTCATCAAGAAGTCGTTGTTCGGAGGCGAGGATGGGAATTTCGCCGAGACTGGCCCTGATCCGCTTCCAGGCTTCGCGGATATCTCTCTCCTCCAGAGAGTATTCTCCGACAACCCACAGGACACCCCGGTAGACTTTGCCGGCACGGACTTCACTCAAAGTAGAAACCAGGCGATCAACAATAGAAGTTCTGAGCGCGGGGAACTTCTCCACGACCTCCTTGACAAACGAGATCACATCGACGGCGGAGTTGTTGTTGAAATCAGCGATGAAGTCCATCAGAAGATCGACAACGCTAGCTGCGATCTCCGAGAACTTAATGGCGCAGTTATGTATCGACTGGATCAACAATTGACGGTATTCGCTGTTCTACAAGGTTGTTAGTATTCCTGTGTATCACCAGCAGAACGTGCAGCCTACCTTTTCATATTGTTCATCAACAGTCTTGGCCAGTTCCTTCTTGAGCAGCATGACAATTTCTTCGACATTCTTGCTCGAGACCATCTCCAAGGCAATGCTGAGGGCTTTCCGACGAACATCGATATCCGGGGAAGAAAGGACGCGGAGAATCTCCATAGTAAGGTCATCAAGAACACCCTCGTTGCGGATGCGTAGCTGGTCGACCCGGTCAAGGACGATCAGCTTGACATTGTTGTCAGCTTCTTTGATGCAGAGTTCGATCAACTTGCTTGCCGCGGCCTTCACGGCGACGGGGTTGCTGGTGAGTGCCGTAAGAGAGGTGGCAGCTTCGTAGATGACAGTACTCGTTGACGCATCGAGAAGGTCGAAAATCAGCCGCAGATACCGTGCCTACTGGTAATTAGCAACCGACTGCAACGGCGTTGATCTCCGGAAGCCCACCTTGTTCTGAGTGTTTTGCACAGCATCCTTTCTGATGAACTCAAGCTCAGCCAATTGGAGTAGTTCGTCCGTGTTCGGGATGCTGTCGAAGGTAGAGGCCAGGTACTCCAGGGCCTTTTGGTGGCTGATGGACATGAGGGCTGCGAATGCATTGCGCTTGCAGGTTCCGTCGGTCTCCGTATCGAGGAACGCCTGGATTAGCTCTGGAGCATCTGGGATGAGCGACTCCGAGTGCTGGAAGATAGAAGCGACAGCCCACACGGCGTTCTTCCGAACATAGGCGTGGCGGTGATCCAAGCAGGAGCGTGCGGACGAGAGGAGGGGTTCAATGAGTTCCGGTTCTCGGAGCTTGCACAAGAATCGCAGGGTGTTTCCTCGGACGTATTCGTTGGGGTGCTGAAGATCGTTACGGATACCGTTACTGCGCAAAAAGATCGTTTGTTAGAAGGCATGGCCTACAATGTCGGGATGCGCCAGGTGCCTTACCAGACCAGGATCATCTCTTGCTTCAGCTTGCCATTCGAGTCGAGTTTCGGACAGATCTCATAGTAGAAGTATAGGAGTTTCTTGAGGGGTTTGCTTTTAGACGGCATGACAAAGCGAATGATGTGCATGAGCAGTTGGGGCATAGGGTCGCCATTGAGCATGATTGTGATGATCCGCCTCATTGTCTCCATCTTGGTCTCATCGGTACCCTTCTCCAACTGCAGCTTCAGCTCCTGCAGAGAGGGCTGATCAGCAGTGTTGTCCAGGTGGACCAAGCTGTATGCATTTTCGAGGAAGGACGCCATGGTGATCGAGCGGTGCGAACGAATGGCCGGTGCAGGGAAGGGTTCAGGAGGGAGGAGAGCTGGAAGCGGTCATCAGTACAGGTGGTTGTTTGGGTCGGTCAGGGGGGAAGGATGGGAAGACGGACTGGAACGACTCTCCCCAAAAGAATTCGATAATGGTAGAGGAAATTGGTTTAGTGTAAATTGTCTCCCCTCACCTGCCTAGCATTCATCAGAGCGAATGTTGACAATCCGGGGACATTGAGTATCAACCTGGCCATTTGCGCGGCGGAGCAAGCTGTCCGGAGTGTGTGGATGACTAAGCCCCGCCTGGACCAACCCTGCAAACCAGGCAATTCCATCCAGGCACGCGCTACGAAGCGTTCATATCCAGCTTCCCTTTGTCGTGTCAAATCCCAGACGTTGTCGGTTGAGGTTTACGAAAGATGTCAACCCAAAACGAACCATTCTACCTCCGTTACTAGTAAGGATGATCTGTGTGTGGCCCAGGTTTCCTCAGCTGCTGACAGTTCCGCAGCTCAGGTCACTCTGGGCGGTTCGGACATGAGTTTCTAGGTAGGTTCCCCGCGATGGTCTACATTTCGAGCTTCCCTATTAACAGCCCTCAAAGAGTTCGACTTCCGTACCCTTGGCGATGGCCGCAGTGCTGCCGTGCGATATGCGAACAACTCCAACTACCGCAATGATTCTCTGATTCGGAAAGAAAGTGAGTGCTAGGAAAGGGCCGTCCGATTCTACATCGGTCGCTAATGGGCGATCACTACAGTGTGCGTGAGCGCGTCGATGATTCAGGAGGTGAAGCGCATTATCAAGGAGAGTGAGATCATGAAGTGAGTCAAGGAGTGGAGTTCAATGGCGACTCGAGGGGTACAAAGATGCTGATGCGACGCAGGGAGGATGACTCCAAATGGCCCCAGAAGAACAAGGATGGACGTCAGGAACTTGAGATTCGGCTTGGGAATGAGCATATCTCCTTTGAGGTATGTCTACTGCGTTATTGACATGGCTGATAGCAGATGTGAACCTGACATCTGATGTAGACTGCGAAAATCGGCTCATTGGTGGATGTGACTGAATCTGCGGACCCGGAAGGCCTGCGAGTGTTCTACTATCTCGTCCAGGACCTGAAGGCCCTCATCTTCTCGCTTATTTCGCTCCATTTCAAGGTAAATACGGCTTCGTTATTTCTTTTTACTTTGAGAGTATCGAGTCTAATTTGGTAATAGATCAAACCTATCTAAATGGTGATGGTTGTGGGAACATGAATTGGAATGGTTCACTTTCTGGGATGAATAATAGGCGTTTTCTATTTGATTGCAGCCGTGGCGGGTATACTACTAGTGCTACTTTTTTCTTTTTTTACCTTTCCTTTTCCATATTTCCCCAAAAATTTGTCTGGCAGATTTGGGTTGCTTGAAATGAGGCCCGATGGCAAAGCGACTCACCGAAGGCGATGACGCAATGGGAGCTTGCCACTGAGGCCAACGTAGCGGAAGAATTGGAATACCCAACGACGTGTGTGGATGTGGATGTGGATGTGGATGAGTGTATGTGTGTGTGTGAAGTGTTTGATGTGTAAAAAAAGCGCCGAAAACGGAAATCAAAACAGCGAGGCAGAGAGCCATTGCATAATGGGGAATATTATTGTAGCGGGCCACGTCCTTCGGGACGAGCGTCAGAAAAGAAAAAGCTGCAAGGGAGGCCGTGCCAGACGTGCAAAGGCTGCAAAATGCCAGAAATGCTCGAATAACCGCCCGAGGCGCCGTTTGCCCCATTTGCCTCCCCCGCGCTCGCATGATCAGTCGGTCGATTCCTCTTTGGGCAGTGCCTCGCCCCAGACTAATCGATCCTCTCTTCGTCCATCCTCTCTATTCTTTCCTTTGCTTGCTCCTTCATCCCCGACTTCTCCTCTTTCTCCTCTGCTTTCCTTACTTCTCTCCCTAAACTTTGCTTCTTTCCGCTGTCTGCGCCCTAACTCTCTATTTGCCACCCCGATCCCGCTGTCGTCCTCCCCCGTTCCCATCTTAGTTCGCCCACCCCCCCCCCTCCGGTCCAATAAATCACCCCTATCCTTGAGCTGCCCTTACTGTGCTTGTATCAGGCTTGTTCTGTTCCGCCTGATCTTGTTTCACTCCTCGCCCTATCGGTGGGAATTTGCAATCTTATCGATTCCGATGTCATTCCTTCCTTAATTAGCCTCCAATGCCGACTCCGAGTGATAACACCCCGCCCTTGAATGCTTCAATCGCAGAAGAAATCTCCGCTCGCTCTACCTGTCCACCGGAGGTTGATAGAGAGAGTCTACATACCAGAGAAGAAAGGCCGTATCCCTGGGTGTCGGCGTGGGAGAGGAGAAACACCAGCGATGATGCTCCCGACAACACCTTCTCGCCAACCGGTCCATCAAACCATACCGCCTTAACACCATCAGATGGAACTTCTTTCACCTCTACCGATGCGGACCCCGTGACGGGCGAGCCAGTAGCTAGAGCGCCCACGAAGGGCGTGGGGAGATCGGAAGACGAACCTGCTGCGGGGAGACTGAGCCCTGCTGCGGAGTCATCCTGCTCCTCCGGCCCGGTATCTCCAGTCACCCCTTCATCAGCTACTTCTCTGCTAAGCTATGAATTTTCTAATATTCGGGTATGATGGCCTACTTTATCCCTTCGTTCTTTAAGGTCTCCCTTGCTGACTGTAACAGCTTTTACCAAATTATTCGTCGTCTTTTCTGCGACCGGGAAGTAGATTTACTGGTACACAGCAGTCAGACAGCCATGTCTACAGCGTTGATGTGGAGATTAAGCACGTTGATATGCTTGAATCTTATCTTTGTGGATACCTCCGCATACAAGGTCCGTGAGCGCTTACACCAGCCCACCGTATCCAATTCTAACCTTTTTGCATCAGGTCTCACCGAGGATCACCCTACTTTAACAACGTTCTTTGAAGGCGAGATCATTGGGACCAAGCACACATTCAAAACTAGAAATGAAGCATGGGGCGCGACCGAAAAGACTGACATGCAACATTGGGGAAGGTTTCCCGCTTGGCGATCGCAGGCGAAACAGGCGAAGAAACCGGATTTCACATTTCGAAATTTTGCCCAGCGTGAGCACCTTTTCATGCGCTGGAAGGAGTACTTCCTCGTTCCCGATCATCGCGTGAGGTCGATCTCCGGAGCTAGCTTCGAAGGCTTCTATTACATTTGCTTTAATCAGGTGGAGGGAACGGTTGCTGGGATTTACTTTCACGCCAAAAGCGAAAAGTATGTTCTGCCTTACCAGTGGTATTTGTGACAACCAAGACTGACTCTTATTGCTAGGTATCAACAACTCGAGCTCAGACATGTCAAAGACTATGGTTGTGCGCCAGCCATGGAGTTCCGTTGATCTTCTTGCAGGCTTGTCCAGTGGTCGGTTCGACCACTGCAAAAGGAATTCATTTATCATCACCTACGGTTTCGCATGCTTCTACAATTAATGGCTATTACATGGTTACGTTCACTTCTGAGCCTCCCAGCCGCGATGGCTGATCTGTTACGGTTATACTGTCGGAGTTACTATTACCCCGCTCTGTTTTGACTGATGTCTCTTGACGAATTTTCTTCCGACTTGTCTTCTTCTTTCTTCTATCGGCGCAGGCTTGGTTGATACGATATGGTATGGAACGGAACACTATTGGCCAATTATATCCTCGCACTTCTTCATCTCTTTCAATATGACGCAGCGCAGCACACAACACAATGTAACGTCTTCTCCCTTGACAGGGAAGACTACTAGTTGATAAACTAGGCAGCGGTATCGGGACGACTTCACTCCTTGATGTCTGCTTTTTGTTCCCTTGTGAATCAGTTGTTGCTTCTTCTCTCAATTATGACCGGTTCTTCTTTATATCTGATAGCGGTAGCGTTGGTCCCCTTTTTGTCCAAGGGACGATTTTTTCTTTTCTTGCCTGTCTGAGTGAGGAATATATATTACTATCTATTCATCTATTCAATGATTTACTATTCCACTATTACGTTCCAAGTATAAGTGTTCTTGGCTGTGCTACGCATTCTGCGTTTCTAGTTAACGCGGACAGGATGCTCTGTCACTGAAGACTTAAAAACAACTCCAGCAAGTAGGTCCTAGAATACAGCAGTAATCATGATCGTATCATTGATACTCCCTCCGTAATAGACTTCCTGATGAACAACTTAAAAATCCCACACTACCATGATACTAATTACTCTACTAATTAAAGAGCACTGAGCATAACATAACATAAAGAGGACGACACCGTTAAGTAATACTAGATAAAATACTCTTTCGTTTTCCCGAGCACTAACTACTATCATAATGGCAACTGAAAAATGTAAAACTAAGCCCATCCCGAAAAACAGCAGCACACAGCACGTATCGCATATCACATGGCTATATTGATGGAAACCTCCCAAGGTAGAGGAGTACAATAAAAGCGGAACAGAAATAAAGAAATTTGAACATGACAAAACACTAGTTATGACATGACATGTAAGACACGGCGACAGTGGATGGGATGAATGAATGAATGTAAAGTTTGGCGGCGGGGTATCAAATGCAAATTTTTATGCGTGTATGAATGTAAAAGGGCTGAGATAGATGAATTGCGAACAAAGATTTAAAGGTTTAGTGTGAACAAGTGGGATGAAAGGACAATATGCGGACATCATGTTGGGTTGGGTTGGTTGTTTAAGAGGTTAAACGAAGAACGTAGATCAATTCGCTGGAAGGGGATCAGGATGATCATAGATACGCAGAGTTCTGGCGACTGCCTGAGTGCGAGCTACCGCCGCTGTTGTCGCTGCCAGGCGTGGCTGGCTCGAGGACGACTTGCTGACGGATGGAGACGATCCATTCGTGCTGGAGTAGCTCTGCTGCAGTAGAACGTTTATTGGGGTCACACTCGAAGCACCGTCGGAGGAAGTCAATACCCAGGTCGCTGAGCTGGTCGCGGGATGGCAATTGCGGCTGGTTGCCCTGGGCAATGTTGTACATGATGGCCCATTCGTTATCCAGAGTGGACCAAGGGCGACGACCTGTGGCCATTTCCAAGATCACACATCCTAATGACCAGATGTCGACGGCTCCTTGGCGGTGGATAAGTTTAGTGGTATCGCCGCGGATTACCTCGGGCGACATGTACATCGGAGTGCCGGTCATCGTTTTCTGGTTCTTGCCCCAATTGTTGTGGGCCAGCTGGGCGTCCTTGGGCACTATAGCGTCCTTGTGACCGGCGCCGGCGAAGGCATCCATAGGGACAACGGTCCTGCCCTGACGAGCGATGATCTTCGCAGCACCGAAATCAACGTATTTGATGATACCATTATGGTCAAGCAGGATATTTTCAGGCTTGATATCGCGATGGATAATGCCAGCCTGGTGCAGGTACGCCAATCCCTCCAGCAACTGAAGAGCATAGACCATAATGACGGTTTCATCCTCGACACGTCCGTGCTCAAGCAAGCTGGCAAGGGACCCCCCGGAACAGTATTCCATAAAGATGTAGACCTTATCGCGGTGCACTTCGATACCGTGGTAAGAGACGATGTTAGGATGATCCAAGACTTCCAATACACCCATTTCATCGCGGATTTGCTGGGCGATTTTGGGGATAAGTTGGGGGTCTTGCAAACGAATCTCCTTGACAGCCATGAGGTAGTTACTGTCAAGGTTGATTCCAGCGTAAACGGACCCAAAGGTTCCTCCACCAATGAACTGGCCCTGTTGCCATCGCAGAGTAACGTTCGTAGCCGAGGATGAAAGCACTGTAAGAGACCTGTCTGCTTCGTTTGAGCCCTCTAGAACCCTTCCCAATGCTTGGCGTTTAGCATCTTCGTCAACGCGTCTTTCCTCGATTTCGGTAAGGTGAGCCACACGCTGCTCCCGAACAAGCTTGGCTGCCTCTTCGTCTGTAAGGACCCGCCCTGCGCCCATTCGCCTCGAACCGCCGCGCTCTTCCAAGCGTTGCTTCTCTGCCTGAGCTGCACGAGACGATCGAGCACCCATGATATCAAAGTGAGATATAAGAAGGGACATGCATCCGGCAACCTTTTGCCTCAGACGACTATACTGAGCATCATCCATAGACAGGAGGTGTCTGCTGGAGGTGATAGCCATTGCGAATTCCAAAGCAGCGACGGCCCACTTGAAGGTCTTTCTGTCAGCAGCATCGCAATCATCACAGATGAACGAAACCCAGTCGAGGGATAACTCGACGAGTCTATTGCTGTTCATTGCGCGTCTATTGGGATCAACGTTTGAAGAACGCTTGCCGAACTCGGTAGCAAACGCATAGCATGCTTGAACCAGATCATGATTTTCCACGTCTTTCTCCTTTAGTTGCTCCCGTATACGGGCAACACTATCCATGATAGTCATTGACAGCTTAAACGAAATCTTCTTGATCTTGTTA
The DNA here is from genome assembly GCF_003184625.1 of Aspergillus neoniger CBS 115656. Classification (NCBI taxonomy): domain Eukaryota; kingdom Fungi; phylum Ascomycota; class Eurotiomycetes; order Eurotiales; family Aspergillaceae; genus Aspergillus; species Aspergillus neoniger. The sequence continues at coordinate 1,237,112 of NW_020291129.1, forward strand.
AGCTCCACGTTGACCCGGCCAAGATTAGCACGCTGCTCGATGGCCATATCGAGTTGAATACCAGTGAGATGTGTCAGCTCATGTCTGGCATTAGACAGTCGCTGCTGCGTCCCTTCGACCACAAGTCGCAATTTTCCCAATCGCAAGTCCGTGGGCTGTTCCATGATGCCCAGCTGCATTTCCTTGCCAGCCCAAGCAAGAGGCTTTTCCGGACGAACCACGAGGATATATGGCGCATGCGGCGTATCCTTGCTGGTGTCATCCTCACGAAATGATGTGCCGAGGATAGCTTGGATATCGGCAGGGCGATCCCACAATGCGGGGTGCGCAAAGAGATAGACACCTTTTTGACCCACAGAGACGTTTGATTTAATCATGAAATGATCCGACACAAGCAGCGACTCCAAAAAGTCGTATGCAATGTCAGCCGGCAAATTATATTCGGTTGCATTTTCGAACAGCTGGCGCAAGAATCGGGAAAATCGGTAAAGCTTCCGTTGCCGGATCCGGGTTGAGTCCAAAACGCTTTTATAACGCTTGTCCATGTCGGCCGGATCCTCGTCATGGCGAGGCTGCAACTCCCGCTCGAAGTGGTGCATCAAGCGCTGGATTGACTTGGCAGTCAGTGCACTAGCTCGGGTTAGCCATGTAAATTTATTGTATAGTCTGAGAATTGTTCGTACCTGAACTGCTCCGCGACCTCGATATCTCCGCCCTCAAGTTGTCGGCCGACCTCATTGGAGAATTCCCAATCCTGCTCTAGAATTTCCGCTTCTTTGAACGTATTCTTATTTGCAGTCAGCTTCCAGTTCAGCAGCCGGAAGTAATACTTCATCGCATCCAAGACGACTGCGTCAAAACCTTCATCAATGCAAGGAGGCAGGTCCCAGCCAGGCTCGGGTCTGGCGATATCCAGATAATGCCGTTTGATATCAACCGCCACCTTCATCAGAATCTGGAACTGCGATATCATTTGGTCGACTAAGATGGCGGACTGCGAAGCTGGGTCTTTCATATTCTTAGCGTAAGATAGTCGAACCCGTATAATCTCCTGGATGAGACGAGAGGGGAAATTGATTAAAGTAAGGAGTTCTTCGATATAGGGAGGTAAGTGGCGTTTTGCGAAGGAACCCGCATTCTCAATCAATGTATTCTTTGCTTTTTGGATGACTTCTCCGATGCCGTGGAGCATGTTATGTTTCCCTTGGAGGGTTTTGAAGCCATCCTCCTTCATGATGCGATCAAGGAAGGATGTTTCGTCGGAAAGGTCGCTATTGATTGATTTCGTTCTCGACTTGTTGAAATCCAACTCATCGTTTCCAACCCATTTCTGCAGGATAGCCAGCTCGGTGTTAATCAGGATAGTCGTGTTGTGCCAAGCTAGAACAGCGTCGCGACTCGAGTGAAACTCCTCCGAAGCCACTCGGGGGTGGGCAGTTTCCAACTCCTTGTGAGTAGAATAAAGGCTCTCGCATCGTTCTATTTGTGCGACAATATCCTCAACCTGCTTGATGGGTGGCTTTCCGATCTCTGTTTCACCCTTGATCTCGAATTTGATGATTTCTTCGATGACGGGGCCAAGGCCAGCCCTCGCTTCTTCAATGAGCTTCCTCTGCAGTGCAACACTCCTTCCACATGTCCTGGCTCTGACACCCAACCATATTGCGTTGTTCTGAGCCGACGATCGTTTCGATTCTGTAGACCCGAGCAACCGCTGCTTCTCTTGCTTCACAACGTCTCCCTTCAACACCGATGAAAGCATAGAATGCCATTCCAGCCTCTCTTGATTCCGTGGATTCTTGAGTTCCTCGATCGTTGGCTGATTGTCGTCGGTCAGGAAGAGCTGAATGTCCGGATCGTAGGCATCGTCTTCGAAAGGCACCTCGGATGATGGTGAGGGTTCTTCGAGATCGGAGTCCCCCACCGTCATGCTCATGTTTTGAGCCTCATCGAAATGACTGTACCAGGCCTGAGGATCCGCACGAATGCGCTGGACATACGCCTTCTCCTGAGCTCGATACTGCGCATTGGGATCGCGTCTAGAAGTTCGTTTTGTGGAGGAGCTCCGTTGGCGGTCATTTTGGAAGCTGATATACTGAGGCGGGCGTCGTTGGGGCGCGTAGGTATTGGAGGGCGTTCGAGCGGGGCCGGACGGACGTTGCGGCCGTAATTCACGATCGGTCACCGGATGACCATCCATAGGCGGGGCTTTCTCGAGAGCAGCAGAAGCACCTATACTGGCCCCGCGCGGGCGTGTGGGCGTGCCAGTTGCCCATGATGGCAGGGCAGATGGAATGGATGGCGGAGGGGACGAGGAAATAGTCGTCGCCGGGGTTTGGACCTGGCTGTCGAAATTCTCCGGGAAACTGGAGCTGGTTCTTACAGCATATGGCTGCTGCAGAAGCTCATCGGAGGACCCGGAGCCATCCGAATCATGGTTATTTAAATCAGGATGCTCCATGATCGGAAACCCGCGGTCCTGCTGAGATTCCATGTTGCATGTCCGACGTTCAGGAAGCGGGTTGGAAGGGAAGCCTCAAGCGGATAGATAGGGGGGTGTGGCGGTGCACGTCTGTGCTACGTATCGGTTCCGGACCGGGGCTGATATCGCGCAGGCGTACCAGTTGCATCCAAGGACTTTGAAGTGCGAAGGTAAATATAATGAAAAGATATTACAAGCGAGACGACTCCTCTGCCATTCAAAAGTGCAAACCGCGAAGCATCTGAGGTTGAATCCGAGTGGTATGCTCCAGATTTGACAGGGCGGAGCTTCAGCCGGAGGTGGATTATTCCTGCCACACCTATACCGGATCGGGAGGCGGTAGGCCCCATCATGCCACAATCACGAAATGAACGATGCCTCAGGCGGAAGGCACATGCTTTTCTACAAAATACCAGACAGTGTTCCAGATCTCATGAATCATGTGGACATTCTTACACCGGCTTTTGTTAACGGGATATGGTAGCCCTGAATTGGTTTCTACTGTGGCGACTGGTCCCTTGCTTCTCGCAAGTATTCATACTCAGGCGTAAGAAAATGACAGCTCACATGGCTGGTGCTTGAAGAGGTAATTGAGAGGACTGAGGCATATTCACGCCTATCGATGGTCAAAAGAGGTACGTTTACGGCCTTGGTTGATACCATCCTACTCGTCTCTCACTCCTCTCTCTGAGAATGAACCATCAAGAGTTTTCAGAACTGGTAAATGCCCCAGTAGGTGGTTGCCTAGGAGTATTGAAAAGCCATAGGCCGCGTTCAGCGCTCCAAATGATACAACCCCCAAAAAGCGACATGAAAGAAGCAAAATGCAACCATCGGCATGCCTCTCAGATTGACCAAGTCGGAAAACCGAGAAGGTGATCTGAAACTCTACTCCTTATAGTTCAGACGGAGACTTGTCGGGTTAGCATGCGTTCTCCTTTTCGGGCGTCTGTAAATGTCCGCTCAGTGCGGCCTCATGCATCTTCTCGAAAGTCCCGCCTGATCCTTGGATAAAAAGTTGGACGACGATCAATTGACATCTTGACGATCGCCCTGAGGCGTGAATAGTGGCATGCGTCTGATGGTTGATCAGTGGAACCCATTGTCCTGAATTGGGGCTGCGGGTCTCTTGGAGATCCATTTTGGAAATTCCGGGGAAGCTTAAGCAGGTAGTACTGATGTCTGGTGGACAGTAAACTATGGGAACAGTTGATCCGACCGCCAAGTAGAATGTTACTTTGATTATGACATCATGCTAGCAGCATGAAAATATCCAGGTCAGGCTGTGGTGTTGTGGTCCAACTCCTTGAGAGATAATATATTTTATATGGCGATGAGCTGTATCAGTCTTCCAGAAGATAGTACTACTGGGTAATTCTAGTGGGACAGAGATTAATCACACATAGCATCTATTATCTACTCTTTTGTGCTTGTTCGACATTCTGCTCTGAATTGGACAGAAACAGCGGAGATAGATTGAACGGTATGATTATCAAATTCATGTTAATCAAATCCTCAGATGATCTCGCATTGATGATTGATGAAGACTGAAAGAACCCCCCAAAAGGTGCCAAGACCGCTAGTCCGAGCCAGTCGGGATGCCGAATTGCCCTAGCCAATGGGGACTGGTGAGCTTATCTCTACCTACGGGAGACGCAGCTGGGAGGACTGAGTGGTTTTTGGTCAATATGGGAAACTTCCGTGTAGAGGTACAGAGGAAATAGTTCCAAGTTGCTGACAGATATAGCGGGCTACTACCTAGCGAACTATTATAGTGTTACTTGGTGCTACCGTTGATCCAGGGATATCGATTGCTGATGTGGCTCCGTGGAGTTGTTGGTTCATCCCAGTCAAGCAGCCCTATGATCCGTGCTGGAAACACGATTGCTTGATCTGGACTTGGCCATCCCATACAAGTTTATTCGTTCACGTTCATTCCGAGATATGTTTTGAATTATTGATGAGATATTTAGATTTCTGTCAAGCTTCCATATTACAGTATTGCCGTAGGAAGTTACTCAGAAGTCAGCTGGTAACATAGTAGGTATCTCCAAGGAGTACGGAGTAACCTTCCTGCTATGAAGGAACAACGCAGATACCGTCCGACAAGGATGATGAGACGGAGGTCTTGGCTTCATCAAAGCTCTACTTACTCATGGGATATCAACATTGCAACCGACAGTAATGGCCAGGAGTAACAGGAACCCACGGGGTTTGTTTTGGAAGAGGAAATCAGGAGGCCTGATAAGCCATCCCGGCCGACTGCTGATTGGACGGCCGAAGCCTGAAGATAAGCACAGCGAGACCGGGCTGGGCTGAAGGAATTCACGACGCGACCATGAATTTACCATGGATTGATTCATACGAACTACTAGTAACTAAGGGAGTCACTGACTACCTCGTGGTCCTTGTCAACTGGGGTACAGAATTCTAGTTGGAGTACCAGTGACTCCTCAAACCATGGAAGTTCGAGAACGATGGGTGAAGCCACAAACTCAATCCGCAGCCTTGTCTCTGATAGATAGGGGTGTAAGTTAGTAGTAATTGATAGATAACCATTTCAGCTGCGAGTCCGGAGTAGTAAGCTCAGGTAATGCCATTGTTTTTGATTGGCCGATTGAATGCTATCTCCCACCAGTCGCGAGAAGCTGTCCGAGAAATTAACGAAAACTAAAAGAGTCCTTCGGAAGTTTCCTGCTCCTTTTGGGTCTTATCCGCCTTGCATCGAGTCCAATGACGCTGTTACTATCCATTATTTCTCCCGATCTGTCATTGAAATCTTCAATCTCAGGGTCTCTATCGGTAGTCACATAGTATTCAGTAGTAGTATAGTAGTACTACAGTACTAGGTTAGTAGTAGTCGGTCACATTATCATCTTCGACCCCTATCCATAGTAAGTAGTAGTAGCAGGAGTAGAGTACGACATAGAGGGAATTCTCAGCTTCTTGCCTGTCACCGATGCAGCATGGCGCGGTTAGGCTGCCATGCACCCAGCCAGTGTCACCCACACACACCTAACTTGGCTTTTCCGTCCACGTTCTCGTCTGATTTCCTCCCAGCTAGCGGGAAACGAACGTACTACTACAAGCAGACATTATTACAGGATGATGGCTGGATCCCGCTGCAGGTCAAGTGGAATATCCCAACGGGAAGCCGCGCATTGGCCCGCCCATCCCATCCATTCATCCATCCTTCCTTCCTCCGGAGTCTCCACGCTCTTATCCGCCGCCATGGCTTTTTCGCTGCTTGCTGATATCTATCTATCGGTCGTATTGATTGCGACTAACCATGGCCCAGGGTTGCGCCTAGTGCCCGAATGGGTGGATCCGGCCATGAATCGATGCAAGTGAGACCATGGCGTTTCATTCTGACTGGTATCATCGCCCTGCTCCGACTATTTCCAGTACTATTTATCACTCCTGCATTCCCTCCTCCTTCCCCCTGCAGTGGCTTGTTTTGCTTTTTGAATTAGACTCCCCCGTCGTCTTCTATTTTCCTTCCTCCCATAATTCCTTTTTTTTCACTCTCGATCGCTAGTGTCTAGAAGCCCTCCCCCCCCCGACTTGTTGCCCATCTCTCGCTGCCTTAACCCATTAAAGGCCTCTGGGTCTACACGTCGACCCCCATCTCGCGCCCTCTATAGTCTACAGGGCTCCTGGTCTTAGTGTGCAAGGCTTAGGAGTCACATAGACACTTTCATACACAGTTCTGGGCCTTCCTTTGTCAGAAAGCTCGGTGTGATTCACAATGTCGGAATACCCTGTCGCCTACAATGGCACAGACAATGGGACCGGTGGTAACTCCCTGACAGAAGATCTTAACATCTACTACAGCGTATGTCTTCCCCAGATATGTGATGCAAGCTATGACTGGGGTCATCCCCACTAACTGATTTCAGTCTGGAGATATCGCTTGGGTTATCACCTCTACGGCTTTGGTGTTGTTGATGATTCCTGGTGTTGGGTATGATTACCACCTGTCCATCTAGCCATTGAGCCCCTCCAACTGACAACAACAGCTTCTTCTACTCAGGTCTCGCCCGACGCAAATCAGCATTGTCGCTAATATGGCTTTCAATAATGTCTGTCGGGGTGGTATCATTCCAATGGTTCTTCTGGGGATACTCGTTGGCCTTTTCTCACACCGCTGGAAAGTACATTGGTGACCTGAACAATTTTGGAATGAAGGGTGTTTTGGCAGCTCCTTCCGTTGGTAGTACCAAGGTCCCGGATCTTCTCTTCGCTGTCTTCCAGGGCATGTTCGCTGCTATTACGTGAGTGTTCCCAGACGACGGAGCAACTTACATGGCTGATGACTGATAACGGAGATAGGGTTGCCCTTGCTGTTGGTGCAGTCGCGGAACGTGGTCGCATGCTGCCTTGCATGGTCTTTAGCTTCGTTTGGTCCACCATTATCTACGATCCGATCGCCTGTTGGACATGGAACTCGTCCGGCTGGGTATACAAACTGGGAGGACTTGACTTCGCAGGTGGTACTCCCGTCCACATTGCTTCCGGCACGGCTGCACTGGCATACTCCTTGATGCTCGGCAAGCGCCGCGGACATGGCACCCACGAGCTCAACTACCGTCCCCACAACGTCACCCACGTCGTCATTGGTACTGTCTTCCTCTGGGTTGGATGGTTCGGATTCAACGCCGGCTCTGCCTTGAGCGCCAACTTGCGTGCTGTTATGGCAGCCGTGGTCACGAACTTGGCTGCCTCCGTGGGTGGTGTCACCTGGTGCATCATGGACTACAGACTGGAGAGGAAGTGGTCCACTGTCGGTTTCTGCTCCGGTGTCATTGCAGGTCTTGTGGCCATTACCCCGGGCTCTGGTTTCGTGACACCTTGGGCTGCCTTCATCTTTGGCGTTGTCGGTGCTGCTGCTTGCAACTACGCCACCAAGCTCAAGTACGTGCTTCGTGTGGACGACGCGCTGGATATCTTTGCTGTGCACGCCATTGGAGGTCTCGTTGGCAACCTCTTGACTGGTCTATTTGCTGCGTAAGGCCCTCTGATTCTTAACAAAAGAACTTTATACCGGTGGGCACTCAACTAACGCTTGCTCTCTGGTAATAGTGACTACATCGCCCATCTCGATGGTTCCACGGTCATTGACGGAGGCTGGATCAACCACAACTACATCCAGCTCGGCTACCAATTGGCGGACTCCATCTCCGGTATGGCCTACTCGTTCTTCGGAAGCTGCATCATCCTCTTCATCATCAACCTGATCCCCGGTCTACACCTGCGCATCCCTGAAGAGGAAGAAATCCTTGGTGTGGACGATGCCGAGATTGGTGAATTTGCCGTAAGTGCTTCCCCATTGCATGGAAACAATCGACCTCCTATTCTAACAATAGCTTTAGTACGACTACGTCGAAATCACCCGCGATGTCATTGGCGGCACCAGCCCCGAGAACGGCGACGTGTCTTCCAAGCGCACCATGACTCCTCCCAACGGCAACGAGGAGACTGTGGAGACCAAGGCCTGAAGTACAGTAGGAGTTATATTGAGGATGATTGGCCATTCATCTTCAATTCCTCCTAACTTCGAGTCATGAACGAACACAATGACTTCTACACTTTTATTTGGATTTAATTTTTACCCTTGATACCTATTTCGTTTCTGGTCATTATGTCATTCTTTGGATACCTTCAGATGTACATATTATTTACTTTTCATTTGTCCATCCGTCCTTTCTATCAACATATGTTTCTCACATATAACCCAAAATTCATCATATACTTTTTTTTTTATCTCCAATGACCTGTGAAGAAGCAACCAAGACATCGCAGTGCCACTACTACTACTACTAGCATAATATAATAACCAAATTTGCCATTTTCTTTCCCCCATATTATCAATTTCATAGTACCCCTCCCAGCGAAATCCTTCGTTTACGTACGATCGTCCTTCCCCAAGCTACTGCATACACACACACACAAAACAAACAAAAAAGGCACATACCACACAATACATTGGGATACTAGAAACATTCAGCTTGCTTCTCCACTGATGTACGCACTACTCATCAAAAGCACTTGAAAACCAACGAGGGCTTTACTAAATCGTAGCTCATAAGTATAATCTTAGAATGCGTGAAGTATAGAGTCAGCAGTGGAAGTATGGAATGCGGGGTTACCACCTATCGAAGAACAATGGGCAGTGTACCTTATCACATGAATGGAATGAGGATCATGTACAAAGTATGCATACCGATATGGTATGGTACAGTATTTATCGATGGCCTAATTTATTAAATACCTAACATCTACATTCATCAAGACTAAAAAGATTGTACCAAACTGCTTTTAAAACTATGTGCGATTGGGTTTAATAAGTCCAGGCTTTGGCTAGCCTAAGTAATTAAAAACAGGAAGGGAAATTAAGAGCGCTCAAACAGAAGAATTCACTGACCAAGACCTCGGAAGGCCTTGGTCGAAGAGAATGTAGGCTTATCGGGGTATTACAGAGCAGATCTCAATTCGCGTAACTGTCGACTTGAGACATTTACTCCTCAGCCTCAAGGGGCTCCTCCTCGACGCTGTAGCATTGGTTAGACCTGTAACAGGAAAAAAAAAATAGGTTCTTGGGTGAACTTACTATTCCTCCTCACCCTCGGAGATCGAGGCGTCCTGGTACTGCTGGTACTCGGAGACCAGGTCGTTCATGTTGCTCTCAGCCTCAGTGAACTCCATCTCGTCCATACCCTCACCAGTGTACCAGTGCAAGAAAGCCTTGCGACGGAACATAGCAGTGAACTGATCACCGACACGCTTGAAGAGCTCCTGGATGGAGGTGGAGTTACCGATGAAGGTAGAGGACATCTTGAGACCACGGGGAGGAATGGAGCACAGGGCGGTCTGGATGTTGTTGGGGATCCACTCGACGAAGTAGGTCTGGTTCTTGCTCTGGATGTTGCGCATCTGGTCCTCAACCTCCTTCATGGAGACACGTCCACGGCTAAATATTTGTTAGCTGGCGTAATGCAATCAATGCAGGAAGAAAACTCACAAGATGGCGGAGCAGGTGAGGTAGCGGCCGTTGCGGAAGTCAGAGGCAGCCATCATGTTCTTGGGGTCGAACATCTGCTGGGTCAACTCGGGAACGGTGACGGCACGGAAGGAGTAGGCGCCGCGGCTGGTCAGAGGAGCGAAGCCGACCATGAAGAAGTGGAGACGAGGGAAGGGAACCATGTTGACAGCCAGCTTGCGGAGGTCGGAGTTGAGCTGACCAGGGAAACGGAGGCAAGTGGTCACACCGGACATGACGGCAGAGACCAGGTGGTTCAGGTCACCGTAAGAGGGGTTGGAGAGCTTGAGGGTGCGCATGCAGATGTCGTACAGAGCCTGGATTGGTCAATTCGTTAGTTCTCGAGCACCAATCTTGTTTCGATATGTGCTAGGGACAAAAGCGTACCTCGTTGTCGATACAGAAGGTCTCGTCGGAGTGCTCAACGAGCTGGTGGACGGAGAGAGTGGCGTTGTAAGGCTCAACAACGGTGTCGGAGACCTTGGGGGAGGGGACAACGGAGAAGGTGGCCATCATACGGTCGGGGAACTCCTCACGGATCTTGGAGATCAGGAGGGTACCCATACCGGCACCGGTACCACCACCGAGGGAGTGGGTGATCTGGAAACCCTGGAGGCAGTCGCAAGCCTCGGCCTCACGGCGGACAACGTCGACAACCTGGTCGACCAACTCGGCACCCTCAGTGTAGTGACCCTTGGCCCAGTTGTTACCAGCACCGGACTGGCCGAAGACGAAGTTGTCGGGGCGGAAGAGCTGGCCGAAGGGACCGGCACGGACGGCGTCCATGGTACCGGGCTCGAGATCGACGAGGACGGCACGGGGGACATACTTGTTACCGCTAGCCTGCTGAAGTGGTCAGGACATTGATGATATTGTCGTGAAAAAAACTCAGGGACGGTGTGATCTAACCTCGTTGAAGTAGACGTTCATGCGCTCCAGCTGGAGGTCGGAGGTGCCATTGTAACTATCCTGCGCGTCAGGAAACCCAATCCTTTCCACATTGTTGACCAATTGAGAGGTGTGAAAAAGTTGTACTTACACACCGGAGCCGTCAAGGCCGTGCTCGCCAGAGATGGTCTGCCTGTTGAGTTGTTAGACGTGTTCTTAACCCGATAGCTATATACCCGATGGATAACATCTGAACTCAAGTTAAGATAGCTTGAGAGATGATGTTCCATCCCCAATCCAGTGGCAGTGAATACGTACCAGAAAGCAGCACCAATTTGGTTACCCTAACCACCATCATTTGTTGTTTAGTCCACCGAACACCAATCAAGAACCCCGGAGGGCAATCATTCGAAGAACATATTGGCACTTACACACTGGCCGGTTTGGAGGTGAACCTATGAAGCGACAAAGACATGCAGTTAGCACAAGATTGAGTTGGTTGAAGAACCGGTGGGGTCCCGATCAGAAGAGATGCCAACCAACGACGCGTCTCCTGACCGAAGAGGGACGGGGAGGGAAAACATACGATCTCACGCATTGTGCCGGGGATATTGAAGGGGTTAAAGGTATTAGAAAGGGTCGAAGGGGAGTGAGAGACGGCGAGGCCGGAGGAAGTGGATGAACGGGAAGTTGTTGGGAGGAGACTGGGGAAAGACAGTCGACTAAAGGAGGAGAAGGGGGGAGGGAGGAGGGAGGAGAAAACGAGGAATGGGAGGGAAGTTAGTTTGGCCTTAGTGGAGAGTTGGGTAGAAGGAGAGCGGTGAAGGGGGAACGTTGTGCGGGCAATAATAGTAATACCAGTACGGAGCAGGTAAGCAATTCCCAAGCCTAATAAATTCGGGGATCAACAACAAAGCCAAAAAAAAAAAAACGCCAACAAAACACCCGATCTTTTGGGCAGGTAAATAGGGGCTGTCCCCCAATTCGGTTTGGCGTCGTCACGGGATGGCCTTGCGGGCCAGTGACAGTCAACCTTCGTAACTTGGCTTGTCCACACGCGAACCAGACTTGATCATGGCCTGACCGGCCTTACCATGGATTCATGGCCCTTTTCGTGTAAACAAATGGAAAAGGATAGTGATAATAACAACAACAACCCGAACGCTATTATAAGTACATACAAGTCTACAATCCCGCAGGTCGTCTAAAGTGACCAGCCAGCCTGAAAAGCGATTACGCCCATCCCATCCAGTTCCAGATCCCCCTGATAATGATTACATCCGAGAAAACATCATCACCATCACCATCACCATCACCATCACCATCACTATCACTTGGCCGTGTTCTCGACCGTATGAGAGCTTTCCAACCACGTGCCAAACTCATCCAATCGCTGCTCCTCCTCTTCGTCGGATGCATCCAATCCTTTCTCCGCCAGATCTTCCAGTGCCGCACGCTTCTCATTGGTCTTCTTAAATTTCTCACTGCCATCCGCGATATAGGCATCGACCCGGGTGCCAGCGAAGAACCGCCCATCCATCATCTAAAAGTAACAGTATCATTAGCACATGTTCTTGTCTTGACGGTATTGACCATCGCCATCCCGTGATCAAGCTTACCTTGACACAACTCCTGGCTGCCTCGGGATCGGAAAAGCGAACGCTCACCACTCCCTCGGGTTCCTTATCGTAGAGTACAACGTTGGTCACATCCCCCAGCTTCGAGCACTCCTCCCGGATATCTTCCTTGATATCAAGAATAGCCGCAGGATCCTCCTACACCAGACATTAGTTTTAACTTAACCATTAGCCCGAGCCCAGGAAGTATACTCCATACCTCCAATTCCTTCAATGTGAACATATGTTTCAAGATCACGAGCTTATCAAAGCGGGAAGTCGTGTCCGGCAAAGCAGACGGATCGTCATCGTCCCAATCAGCAAGTTTGCTAGACACCTGTATCAGCAAAGCCCAGCCCAATCATCGTAGGTAAACTGTAGTTGTCCCCATACCTATTCAGCTTCTGTGTCCGGCGCATAATCTTCTTCTTATCCCTCATACTAGTCTTCGTAGGCGCCTCCTGCTGACTCTTGAACGAGAAATCCGCATGCTGCACCCGCATAGGCCCCTGCGGACCGGGTACCCCGATCCTAAAGTTCGAATCATCCAGCATCTGTATCGCGAGGTTGACAGACTCCGGTCGGAAGTACACAACGAGAGCTTCACCCTTGAACTTCCCACTCTCATCAGTGTACATCTTAATGCGCGGTCGGCCGCTATCGATCTCCTCAGCGATAACACCACACTTGGAGAAGACATCACGGATTTCGTCGAACTCAGCATCCAGAGGAATCGAAGTCACATAGACGGCGGTATTGACGCGCTGTTTCTTAGGCTTCTGTTGCCCATTGCCCTACGCGATTACACATATCCTCTTTAGTATAAGGCCCATCTCGATGCCATTGGGGCCAACTCAAGGAAAGCATCATCATAAGCTGCTGGGACTAACCTCTTCCGTAGAAGCCTGTTGCTTGCGCTTCTTCCTCAACTGCGCCGCAGTAATTTGTTCCTCCTCATCAACACCCTGGACCTTATATGCTTCTTGCTGTTGTTGTAGCAAGTCTTCATCGACCTGGAGGCAACCCGGACGGGCGCAAAGCGGCGCCAACCAAGCAATCAGTTTCACGAACCAATCAAACAATCCCTGCAAGAATAGACATCGTGTATATCGGTCTATTTGCAACAAGAGAGGAAGGTTCCATAACCAGTTGAAACAAAAAGGGGGGAAGGCGGGGAGGGATAGAAATAGTAGAAACAAATAAATGAAGGAAGTAGCAGCAGGTTCAACAGCTACATAACAATCACACCACCCAGCTGGAGAAAGAGCGCGCACACACCGTCGGAATCCATCTCTTTAGCACCGTATCATATTCAAATTCCTGTCCGTCCTCCGTTTCCAAGATGAACTTGTCGTCGAGCTTCGAGAACGAGATGCGCGGGTCGCTGTCGAATTCCGAAGGATCCTGGGGGAAGTTGCTTAGCGGAGGAGAACGGCCGTCGTCGTTCGGGGTAGGCGACGCCATTATTGTTGTACACGATAGACGATATAAATGCGACGGCGATCAAATATCGAAGTAGTAACAAAAGAGTTTATTATCTGGGTTAAGGCAAGGTTGGCTTGATGATGATGATAGGATTTAATTTGAGCTGACTTTCGGATTTGCGGGGAGAGAAAAATCGCTTTATGTAAGCTGCGACGGCTATTCACGTCATGGAGGGCGCGCTTAGCTTAGGCTGACGATTTTGGAAGCTTTACTTTGCTTAGACTACTTTATCCTAGTAAATACAATGTAGTGAATATTCTGTCTTTCATAGGTGCGTTCGACGCGCTTACGGCCTTAGCGTTATTGTGCGGGGAAAGGAATGGGGTTTCTGTTCATATTATCTGCATTTGTAGCTTCGATCCATTTGTGAATACGGGGGGTTTCTCTTATTGAAACAAAGGTGAGCACTCAAGCGCAGGATTCTTCACAGTGAGGATATTCTATCTCAGATAGAAGCGCTAATTTAGAATGAATACAGAAGAATGCTTCGCTCAAATAGAGATCATTGCGAAAGTTTCGGCTATTAGAATGATGCATAAATCGTGTTTTTTTGGGAAATATCCGAGCTTCAGTGTGGATGGACCACGATTGATTATGACGGTAATCCAGCACACCATGGAAAAATAGAACGACACAATCACTACAATGCGAGGGTACTAGCAAACATGAGCGAATGAAGCAAATATTGGCCCAAGACTTCCCAGGACAGTGCAAGGACAAAGTTGTTGACATTTGTGGGAGGCTCAGGAGGATTCAAAGTGCATAAACTATCTTCGATAGTTGCTCGTAGATCATCGGCTGCGGCAGATTACGCTCCGCTAAGTAGATTAGCATTTAGCAGCGCAGTATGCGCTTTATAAAATCGACACAACTTCTTCCAACGCGCATTTTAATTGAGTGAGGCCAGCTCCGCGCAAAGCTCAGTGGAAAGGGCACTGGCCCCGTCGTGTGGTTTCCAACTCCTTCATAATGTCCTCCATACCCTGACGGCCCTTACCTTCGAAATACTTGGGGCCTACATCGAGATTATCATACCCCTTTGGATAATACTTGTCCCCTTCGTCTCCCGGCAAAGGCCGACCAAGCACCCAAGTCAACCACGCAACCGGACCCCAGCGGTTCCGGAGACTCGGCTCCACATAGTAAGGGGCAGCATCCCAGTTGGTCATGTAGATGCGGCCGTTCTTGTTGTAATCATCGGTGTAACTAACATACCGCAGAAAATAAGGGCGGGGTAGCGCGAGATACCGCAATGCAAACCGACGAGCGGAAAACAGTAACGAGAACAGCTTAGCATCAAAATCCGGAGGGGGGTCAATCCTGGAAAGAGAATCAATAAGCGGTTTGTTCGAGCCCCTGGAAACATTACACAAGACTTACAGCATGGCTTTCCGCAAGCGATCGTCCATCATGAACGAGACAAATCTCATCCCAATGAACTGCAGTGACTGGGGAAGCATGTACAGCAGCACTGCGATGGTCTGTCCGGCCACTACACGGTTGTTGACATGAGGTACCATGCAACGAACCTCATAGTCGTCGCTCCAGGCCATCATTTCCTCCAGCCAATGAAGACCATCGCGAAATCCGGTTTTACCTGACGGGAGGGCATCATAGCTGATATTCAAGCTGTCACCCAGACTTTTCCAAAAGGTACCGATGGCACTTTTCTCAAGGTCGCTCAGGTCCCGCCATTCATACATTTTCACAAATCTGACTGGCTGGATGGCAAAGAGGCCGAGTGTGTACAGCATATCATCTTCCAGGATCTTGCCGGAAGCGCGATAGCTGCTGTGGATCCAACGGGTGCGTGCAATAGAAGTGCAAGCACGACGAGAGGTTGGCGCATGGCCTACCATTTCCTGAACTAGTGCTACTGTATCAGCGTAGCGTTTCAGGGAAGTTTCGGGCTTTGAGAATTGGGCTGTATTTGTGAGCACTGTCGAGATGGTCGGGATACCATACGTCTGGTGCAGTAGTTAGTCGGCAGGATAGGAAAAGAAAAGAATAAGCATAAAGTAGCCGGGGTTTCACACACCCTGAAGAGAGCAAATTGGAGTGATTTGAGGTAAAGAAAGGGGAACTCCAGCTGAACCAAGCCTTTTTGTATCTCGCAGGCTTCATCATCGGTCATGCGAGAGAAAGACTCTCGCGTCGTATAGGGGTATTTTTGATATAGTCGCTGGAGGTATCGAAATCGTAGCTGCGAAACCAGAAACGCGTAGGCTGGAAGCAGCAAGCAAACACAAGTGACCAATTGCTGGAATCCCAAACCCGCCACCCGAGGGTCCGTGTTGGGGACAAACCCCAGGAATTTGCCCGGAGTGAGCTGTGTGTTGTTATTCATTGGTCGCCTAAGATTACTGATTTTGCTCAGTGGTCCATGCGTCGATGTACAGATAGTATATAGATAAACTCGATGACGGGCGAAGGGGACTGTAAAAGCATTTTTGAGTCTCTCAAAGTCAGTCACAACTGAAATGAAATGATCTGCATCGGGCATTAGTCATAAGTTGTGAGGGGCACAGATGACCGCTGTGAACAAATAAATTCCAGCATACCAAGATTGAAGATCGACAATGTACAGGGGAGTTAGGCACTTGATCAGTGATGGATAATATGAATAGTATGCTCGAAAGAGTTACTTTGGACTTACAGGGAGGGTGGGTGGGTCTGATGATGGTGATAATGATGATCCCCCGGGGTTTCATAACTAAGATCTGACTTAACAGTGAGTTTTAAGGTGTGGTTACCCCACCGCTCTCCCTTCTCCTACCGTGGTTCACTGACCATATCGATTTCCAGGGACTAATTATCTACACAGTACCTATATAGTACGCTACCAAGTTTCGTCTCATCTCTTTCTGCAATTATTAAGGTCCTTTCTAATAACCATAAACCTCAAGCAGATTGTGACTGCCTGCCACGACATCCTATGCCCGCGCAGAAACCCGTCCATACCCATTACTAATATTGAACAAGTGATTGGCTTCAATGTTATTGGATACTGAGTATGATAAAGCTGCACTAAAAGCAGCCTTGCTTTGTGAACTGGAAAGTACACATATCTTTTGGTATAAGTACATGCAGCCTCGGCGTGATTCGCCGAGTTCTACCTAAACCTAGTACTCGTTCTGGTGGTCGGCGCATCAATGGGCGACTCGGTGGTACAGACTGATGCTAGAAACCCAGAATGTTAGTTCCCACTGAACTACTAGTTGTACACGTGGACTGCCGGTGTCAGCGCCGCGCCCATGTTGGAGTACTCGTATGGTTGGTGGATCTTATTTTTGTAATATTCAGACTTCATGTGTTTGATGTGCCGGGTAATGATGATAGCATAGAAGCCATCCTACAGGCATCTAAAGAGACGGATAGATAACCCTAGTGAGTTTGGATCCGACAGGTGCGGTGAACTAGTCAGTCAATTTGCGATCTCAGCTCAGATTGAATACTATCTGCAATGTAGCAGCAGCGCTGTATGACACCTGTAAGGCCATGATAGGGCTACCTGTTACTTCAGTAAGGGATGCTTGCAGGCTCTCTCCGTCATAAGAGCGCTCATGCACTTTAGGGGATACGATTTGAAACCTGGATCAGTCGTTTTTCCTTCCTTGGAGACAAAGACAACAAGCACTTCTAAGATTGTCGTCCTCAAAACTTACACACGCAATCTCCCCTGCCGGCTAAGCCATGTTTGCGACTATACGATTTGGCAAGACACAAGACTCGCTATATGTCGAGAGTCAATCAAATCATCGGGGACGAATCTGCAAACCTTCCGGTCATTTGAGGTCCGCCTGTAATGCGTGTCGAGAAAAAAAGGTACCAAAGGTGTTCTAATGCCGAACCAATGCAACCACAGCTAATTCAAGATTTTACCAATAGATGAAATGTACAAGCCACAAGGAAGGCTGTGATCGATGTCGATCCAAGAAAATTGTCTGCTCTTATCTACCACCCAGACCAGATCAGTTGAAGCGGCGCGGGTCACGACGCCCTTCTAGCATCAGTAGCACGATCTCTTCAGCTGCCGACCCCCGAAGGAGGGCCGCAGAACGCAGAGCGAAGCGCATGGTGACTGATTCCACAATGAAGCCACTTGAAACGGACAATGGCTCTCCAGAAAATCTACTGCAAACCGATTACCTGGGTCTCGATGACACCCAGAACAATGTGCTAGCACACCTGGAAGGATGGCCTCAAGATCGGCAGGAAGACCAACTCACCATCCTAGAGCCGAATAGTCAGCTATTCTTTGGGTCAAAGAATGATTCATTCATGCTCAGCGACTCATCTGATTGCTATGTGGATCTTGCCACTTGAGGTGTGGATGAAGTGCCGCACTATTGGAGCCATCAATTCCAGTGTACAGCTTTGGGAAAGAAGAAGAAGGATGGGTCCATTCATTAACAGCGACGCGCGTCAGAGCAAAGGGCCAGGAATATGGGCAAGTGGATACATGTAGAGGCTATAGATCCAAGTCGAAAGACAATAGTACACTGTCTGGACGGGATAAGTTTTGGTCGAGATCCATGACTATGAGGATTGGACCTTACCAATACTGCCATGATTGTGGAAGTGTAACACACCTTCTTGTCTGCATTGAACTCCGCCTTGACTGATGTATCTCTTGATCCGCTCAGATGACCCAATCGTATGTTACTTTTCTTCTTCCTTCGCTTGAATGGCCAGTAGTTAGCCCTTTACCCAGTCTTTGTAATAATGTCCTTGCTTGATGTATGGAATCTTCTTTTTCGGTTATTTTGGAAAACTACTCAAGGTCAATGCCTTAAAATCTAAATATGTGTTATAGATCTCCGTCGCTGATGCTATACCCAGGCTGGTCCAGGTTTGTTCAACAGACCATGTCGGCTAAATGTAGCAAATCCCTGCCACGCCAAGGTCTGTATATTTTCCTACGTAGACACGCTCATCACGCGAGTTCTTCGGACGGACTCTCCATTAGCCCCCAGATAACGACCGCTTGTGAAGCTGCACAATTCATCAGAGAATCACAATCCCCGAGTCGTCATGATATGCTCAAACTTACCTCCAGTGGAGATTCCCCGGCGCCAAATTGCGACAGACGTCTACAAAATTGAGGACTTGTCGATCAACCTCTTCACCCCAGATTGGCATGTTTGCTAATGCACTGTACCAGCGCCTGCAACAATCTTTTATGATGTCACCAATTTTGTCTACAGCTTCTTGCAACGACAAGTCCTGCCTGTAGCAGCCTGACCAGGTTCTGATCGACTCCTAGTTTTTGCTTGAATTAGGCCACTGAGGCGCTTTATTGGGCGACATGAAGAAGTCAACTCACTAAGTCTCTCTCGTATGATAGAACATCATTGACCCGAAAAACTGTGCCAGTAAGACTTTGGATTCTTGATGTCAACAGAAAGTAGCCACTGATAGGAGTATCAGGTCTGTCGTGACAGTCATGAACTCCTGTATACAGGGGTGTTCGACAACGCTACTGGGGAGCTCAACACCAACGGCACATCTAGACCGGGCAGTTAGCATGGACTCCGGGCGGCACTGAATCGGATCCTTACTCGCAGAGTACAATGGCCGGCAATGCCCCAACTATTAATCTTTGCATATCTGTAAATTCTTGCACATCTCGGGCGAGACTACGATTCTCCTGTTGAACCCGAACTTGGCCCAGGAGACCATAGAAATAACACCGGTGTGCCTTCTTCCAACGAGCTTGCAGGTCTACAGTTCTCAGTATCAACTCCCTAAGTAGAAAGGTTGAAGATATCAACGATAGCAGAAATTCACCTACAGTGGACCTCTAGTCCGCGGGACTAATGTTAGTTGTCAGCCCCGTAAATAGAGGGCTTTCCTTGCCCCTACCTTCTTCAATCGGTACCAACAAGACTGGAATACATGCTGGATCGGGTTATCTTCCATGCTAATGAGGGGCGCATCATTCTTCATGAGAGCCATAGATTGTTCAATTTACTCCTCTGCGGCTGCCAGGTCGGTGCTCAGACGACCTTCGTCGAATTCTGAATGCAGGAGCAGGATTTCATGTCAGCTTATTGACTTCTTCATTGCTAGTGGTTGAAAACAGTAGAGCATGTAAAATTCCTTGCACCCACGGTCATCGAGAAGGAAAACCTGGCCCATGAATTATATCGATTAGCAGGCCAGATTGCTGGAGACAAGATGCGCGGAGTCACCATACTAAACCAGTTAAACCAATCCACTATCATGCGAAGAGCTTCTTGATCACACTGTGGCGCACATAGGGAACCCAGATATGCCAAATCTACTCTGGAATTCCGGGAAACCCATTGCAGGCTGGCAGACATTGTTCTAGGGATGACTGCGTCAGTTCCTCCGTTGGGGCCATCTCCTCCACCGGGTCAGCGGCTACTTGACAATCCAAGCATCAGCCTCAGCTTTCACCTCTTGGGTAATGTGGATTCAAGCTGGACTTCACAGCCATTATGGAAGAAAACATAGTATCTGGCAATCGGATAAAGTGCTGTGACGCATGGTCTAGACATGTTGATGACCCAACATGAGCAGAATCGGAATCAGCAGCCACCTCCAGTTCATTGGCGAGGTTGGATGTAGACGCCGCGACAGCATTCATGGTCTGATGATGATGCAATTGAACTGGTAGTGACGTTGTTGTTTGAGAGTTGATATCTCCAAATTCAGTGCGAGAGTTGTTCTATGCATTTACATAAAAGAAAGTAGTCCCTTTTTTACATTGAATGGAGTAATAACTACTTCCTATCTAGGAAGTAGTCTACTTACCATCTGCAAACCGGCTAATTTCCTCATATGAAAACTCGGCTAATTGCCTGCCAGGGAAATACTACTTCCGATGCCCGGTTCAGAAATTCATATATTCCTCATTGGGCAATTCATCTCACCTGACCTTAGAAGATTACAGAACCATACCATCACGCATACAGACCATCTTTCTGTGCTATTCCAACCTCGCCAGGACTACATTGCATTTGCTCGGACGGTAAACACGGAATGGATGAATGTATCAATATCTAAACAGGTATATGCACGTACGTACAAAAAGTATTTAAAAATTCTTCTGCCAGGGGTTTTCTATTCACAGCAATAGCAGATGGCACCTTGGTCTAATTAACAGCATATCGGTCCGGTTACACCCGTCGCTCCTCGTGAAACCAGACAGAAAGGGCCTGGGGAAGTGTCTTCAATACCATCCAGAATGACACCGATATCTAATCAGCACTTGTATACTCAACGGCCAATAACCTTCAGCTCCAGCATTCTAAATGGCGGAAACGCAAGAGCCGCAAAGCCCAACCCCAGCCAGAGGCCCAGATCACATCCACCTGGAATCGCTCTGGAGACTGGGCCTGTATAATAGGCTTGATCCTATTAGGAGAAGAGTACCTTGGTCAGCAGTGATTTGTGCAACAAGCACATGCTAGTGGGACTACATACCATGCCAACAATGGCTCCTACCCACCCGATCAAAAAGGCAGTGCTAGCTGCCACTCCAACTGGGAGTTTAAGCCAATTGTTCCAATCAGTCCAGTCGTAACGTTTCCCTCGGTTGAAAAGTACGTCTTGTTCTACCACAATGGTGAACCAGATGATGACCCAGTATCCAATGAGTGGCATTAAATTCCCGAAGATCTCATACAAAGAGTTTCGGCCTCCGATAGCACATGATGCGTAGATCAGAGTGCTGGCAGTCGTGAAAACAGGTCGTGGAACCCTGAGCCACATCTCTCCCAGCATTTGGAAATTCAATCCCGTTGAGTATGAGCTGGGGGCATTGTTGGACACAATCGTCAAGACGTTGATGAAGGCGCATAGCTTTCCAAGAGGCCCCAACCGATCATAGCCGGCCATCAGCAGACTCCCCGGTGTGCCGTCATAAAGAGACGCCCATTTGGAGTTAATTGCAACACCGCTTCCAAGCCCGGCGCCAAGAAGAAGGGTTATGGCTATTGAGAAGCTTACACCGATCGTGGTTACTGTCCACACTTTCCATCTTCGTATTTCCGGTGAATAGTAAACCTGGTAGTCCGCGGACACGGGTATCCATGACAAGGGAATAGAGAGGCAAAGTGAGAAATATGTTAGACGCTTTGCGTTTATCTGCTCAATAGAACCGATCGACGGGCTATGGAAGTTGAATTGCGGACCAGCCGAGCCGGTGAGAATGCAAAATATCAACAATTGCGGAAACCAAGCAAACCTTTGCCAGAATAAATGGTCAGACGAGTGCTCTAAAACTTTGAAGGGTGAAGAATCCTACCGCTCATAGAACTGGAATATTTTCATCCCAAAAGTAGCCATTGCCCAGCTCACCAAGGCGACTATTACTATACCGACTATGACGGACACGACTCCTCCTGATAGCTTGGAAAGCAACTGGCCTCCTACAGTGGCACTCATCATGCCGGTTCCCAAGTTGGTAAGCACATTCAGTATACAACAAACCTTACTGGGGTAATATCCCATGAAATACCGAGACACAATCTATCAGGAGAATATAAGTTGTGAGCCGTTGTCCTTAAGTCACGAGAATGTTTATGTGCAGACGGGGAAAGCAAGAGGAGAGAACCAAGGTGTAAGTGTAGGTCTTACAAGTGTGCGGTTGCCGCTTCTGGGACCCCATGTGCTCATGTATCCAACCCCTAGGCCTCCCAAAAACGTTCCAAAGATTACACACAGCGCGGCGTCGGTGAAGCTCAGCTTCATTACCAGTGTTCCCAAAGACCCGGTCACTATATTATTGATTGCCATACCCATGCTGAACCATGTGAGCATCATTTGGAAAGGGGTTGAGCTGGTGTTCTTCAGTCGTTCTTCAAGAGACACGGGCTCGATCCCGCGAGCCTCTAAGCCTTTGATATTCCTCGCCCAACGTTCGTATCTCGATCCACATGTCGGCGGGGGAGTTCCCAGAGTATGTGAAGCCTCTAGCTGCTCTCGTGTCACACTTCGCAAGGAAGGGGATCTCTGTATTTTTTCTAGGTCAGAGTCCATGCTGGTTCGGGCGTGCCTCTCGAGGGAGCTGTCTGTGCACACTTTCGCGTTCTGCAACAACTTGAACTATAACCTGCTGGGACTCATCAAACTATAAATGGACAAAATAAGAAAAGACGGTCGCCTCACTGGGCATACAGACATTCGAAAAACCGGAGGGAGAAGATTCCAGTGGAACAACCACTGGTTACTCCGTCGTACTGCATTGACATCACTTTGTTTTCCTCAGCGTGACACCCGCGCTCCAAGACCAGAACAACATTCCACAACATCAGAACACTAAATCGGGATACCGACCCCAAACCTGGTCAAAAGTACTATGCTTGTACTGAATCGGGCTTAGCAGCACACGTCTACCTCCCCGGAGAACAAAGGGGTTGGTATCCGGATAACAGCTGGAAGGCACCCGATCCATCAGGGTGTTTGCTCCAACATCGTCATTGAGAGATATTCTTAGTGTATGCTGCCCTATTTTGTTGGCAAGGCCATACACCCTTCCGCACAGACAGTCATGTGAGTGTGTGTGTGTTCCACATACCACGCCGATGATGCCTTAATAAGCTCTGCGATACATTCCTCTGGTATGCACCAGCCACGCAAGGAGACGAAATGCTATTCAGGGAGAGAAAATCCTGATGCCTGTATCAAGAACCAGCAGGTCAAGACCATGTGCTGTTTGTGGGGTACAGAGCATAGAAGCAAGAGTGTCAGGTATGGGACGAGCTCATGAACTGCTGACCGGGACCTCGTAGCCCCGGATTTCTAAGTTGCTTCGATCCTTGTCGGGAAAGTGGTGAGCAGGGTGAGGAGAACAAGGGATCATGTCACCCATGCCTTGTGATATATTCCCCTGACGACTGCGGAAGACGAATACCATTTTGATCAGTTTCCCCGAGAGACGGTTACGTACTCAAAACCTCTTCCTAACTCCTTGATAGGGCTCTGAACACTGCCGCGTGCTCATGTATGATTGACAAGCAAGACCAACTGCCATATCGGGTGGTGACGATCCTTGATAACAGGTGATTTGATCCCGACTGAATGCCACAGGCATGGGTCTAATACCGAGGCAGGCGATATTCCTCAGAGGGACATGATTGAATGAGCATTTATGAGGGATAATGCAATGAAGAATGCAACGCGACATATATTCACCATCTTCCATAGTACCTTACTGAAAGTGACTACACTTTGCCTGTCAGTGACTAGCTCTGACCCCTCTCATCACCATAAATTCTACGCATATGGGGTTACTTTCCTCCACAAACATTCTTTTTTTCTTATCTAAACATGGTACTATCCATATCAATGTAAAAGTCTGGGCACTCATTGATCGAAAAAGCAAGATATAAACATTAAGCCAATAAGAAACAAGAATTTAAGACATTTCCAGAGGTTATGAACTACTTTATATTATCATCATTGCTAAGTACCTAGAGCTTTTAAGGTTTCATTTCCAAGACTGCATACACCTTAGAAAAGCCCCTGACATTCTATGCCAAACTTACAGAACCATCGATTTTGCGAAACCAATCAGCATCAGATTCACGAGCATCATTCACATGCAATACTTTACCATTACAACTAGCATACACACTCTCCACAGCGACCGAGGTGTACAACCAAAAGGAAGACCGTGCCTAGGGGAAGCACTGCCGGCGTTGACCTTGTCGGCTTCTCGCGCTGGCCCTCTAACCCCCAGCTTGTGGTGTATCAACTGATAATCTTGGAGAACTTCCAGAATACTGACACAGATACATTACTACGGAAACTACTTCCTTTTTGCAATAGCCTATCAAGAAATGCACCCTCTGGGAAGCATTCACGATTAATGACATTCTTCATCTTCGGGATCTCTTGAAATTATCTCATCAGCGGAAACATACTAATGTGATCTTTACACTTCAAATTTCTGATCGACGAAGTACGCCGTGACTTAGACACAGAGAGACTCCTATGTAGTCGCGGGTTCGTTCAAAACGTTATATTTGTCAACACGGCCGATGCGAACATAACCTTGTTCTGTCCATGCCATGTCCTAAACAGCCCACATAGGTATAAAAAGCTGTCGAGAAGACAGTCTATGATGGTGTTTGTCTTTGGCTCTTTCAATACTCGGAAGTAAACCTCGAGCAAGAAGTGTCAGGGAGTGTCTATAGGACCCTATATCTTTACCAAACCAGGTCAATATTTGCTCATGAGAATAAAAGCCAGAGCTCTATGTGGCAAGAAACACATAACTGAACTGCAAAGCCGCATTTCCTGCCCTCCCAGTTACATGAATCTGTCTAATCAAAACAAAAAAGAAAAAAAGAAAACAGGATATTCCTCCCATATTATATTTAACACACTCTTGAGTTGCATATGATCCCGAAATCTCAGGCTACTATGCTTTGGAGCTGGTCATCCTTTGGATGTACCCCCCTTCTTCGCGTATAGAACTTGATATTGACATGCTATGCTGAGTACTTTTAACGCAGGAAACCATTTGCAAGCACTTAGACATTGCAAGCAGTTTATCCCCGAGTGCTGAGTAGGCGGCACAACTCAGTGAAGCGGTACAAGAACTCTGTGACCTGAACACCCAGCTCCATGACGAACAGACATGGTTTCTAAGATGGGAGAGCGATGCCGCGGATTGGAAGGAAGTCTCTAGCAACGCGAAAGAACCTGAAAGTCCACAATGATGGTCAGATTATCAATGATATACAGATGCAGTGCCATTACCTGCAGGATGAGGTGGCTGACCGGTTCATTATGACTACTACTAGAAGGCACCGAGAGATCTCGTGAGCCCAGTGGCTCACAAAGCATCACACATGGCCAACCGGTGAAGCTGAACTCAGGTATTTTCTAGAAATGACTCATGAGTATCTTTTGGGGAAAAAAAATACTATCAATCTAGCATGAGGATGCATATTCTCTTCTACTTAATTGTTATCTTATTTCTGGCATCTGCATTTACACCCACAGGTTAGCATTATGCCAGAGGCATCATGGAGATTGTGTTAAAATTAACCGTCGCGATGATATGTTGTCTTTAAAAGAGGCCCATGACGGAGATGGCTATCTCTTATCTGCGTGTCCTGTGAAAGAGCATAGCATGCTAAATATATTGACTGCTATCCAGTCTACCCAGCAACGTCTAGGTGCATTTGATGGTGCTGGTTGACAGGAGGGACACAACCGGTCGATAAGGGCTAATGGTTTCTTCCTGTGATGATAGTATGATAAGCTGCAGATCAAAAGCAAACTGGTACTTCTGTTACCTGACCTGCTAGGGTAAACGTACAAATCTGAGAAGGTTTGATTAGGGAGTCCGTTAATACAGGGCTGTACCAGACAAGACTAACCCTACTCCTAGGGACATTTCTTGTGATTGACTGGTGGCATCAAGGATCTGGGCGTCTTCAACAGCGTCCTGATCAGGCCTCTGTGGTCCGGAAATCCTGTTCCTCGTCTGCTGCTCCAGGCCCTGATGACAAGACGAGAGCAAGCACTAGAAGAGTACGACCAAGCTCTATGCCTCATCTACAGTACTCCAATATGATACTCAAATAATTTCTAGAATGTACTTTCATTCTAAAAGACATATAACCAGATCGCTTTGTTCTTCTGTGCACCACAGCTTTTCAAGGTAGTGGCCCCTAAAAAAAAAGCCTAAAGATGGTAGGTTTGATGCTAGCCGACAAGGCTGAGTTTACGAAAAGAGTAGCCGAGCGATGAAAAGACATGCATAACCTTCCCCAGTAGCATAAATCAAGCCGCTAATGCCTCCTATATCAGTATTCGAAGACAGTTACTATATACCACCTCAATTTGAGCAACTCAACAGTATACGGTTATTAATGAATCTCCAATACTCAGAAGAGCTCTGAGCGAGACTCTAAGCAGAATGGACATGATAGTTTTGCCCTTTCTCTGGTGTGCTTTCCGCCTCTTGAATCGTATCCTTCCAGGTAGACCGGGCTTAAAAAAGATCTACATGTTCAAGTCACTGAATTTGAGGATAGTATTGCAAGATGTAGGGGTGAATATATGTGTTTGGTTGTTAGGTCAGAGGCCACGTAGGCAGAGGTGGCGGGGATTCAGGTTATGCCTGGCTAAGTGAATGTCCGAATATAAACATGATATTCCGGTCAAAAGCCGCATTCTCTGGGATATGGACGTTGTTGTATATAACCTACTTAGTAGAAGTGTTGAAGACCGCTTAGGGTAATGCATCGGCTTCGGCTAGCTACTGATATATACTGGCCAGTTCTGTTGGGCAGTCACCGGAAAATCAGGATGTTGCCAACAATAGTTGGATATACTTATTGCGGGAATTTCCATCTTCACTTACTCATCCTAGTTTGCTGCTTGTCATATTCACGATTAATGCACGTGATGTAAGTGGGATAAAAGTTGGTGAAGCATTTGGAGTCCCCTTCTGCTGACTGGCCATTGGTATATTGCTTTGGTCTTCTTGGTGCTATGTTGTTCTAATAAGAACCCAACTCAGCCGTAATCTATCAATGTCGCGTTAGTCTTCACCAATCTATTCGGATTTTTTCTTCCTGGTCTTGGAAGGCCGAGAGTCAAACTGCCAACCATGATGGTTGATACTTACAACGGGCCGCCTCCATATTGCAACGGTGCAGTACTGGTCATCCAGTCACACGCTCCTCCTCCTCCACTCCACAGAAGTGAAATCTTTCTGCAAGATAACCTGGATCATTCGTTCTCTCTCCTAGAATTATGTCTCAAGAACCCCCCTCTGCCAGGCTCTGATGGCCACAGTTTTGTTAATATCCAGTTGATTGAGGAACTGCAAATTGGCTTCCATAAAAGGTCCCAGGTATTTGTTGTAAGATGTGTGAATACCGATCATTCTTCAGGTCTACCGCCAGATCAGGACATGATCGCCAAGTTCTATGACCCTCTCTACCACGACCGTGACGATGGCAACCTTTTTCGGGCAGCTGACTATGATTACTCGCACGAGTGTGCCTCTTATAAGCGTTTGTCCGAGCTACAGGGCTCTGTTCTTCCCCGATTCTTCGGCTCTTACACATTCAAAACAAAGATCGATGGTCATCCTCGCCAGATTCGTTTGATTCTACTTGAACGAGTCAATGGTCTGCCCATGAGTCGCCTAGAGCCCAAGATATTCTCAACAGAGGAGCGTCAGGCTATTATGAGACAGATCATTGATGGAGAGTCTGCACTTTACGCCAAGGACGTTCGTCATGAAGACTTATGTCCACGCAATATCTTGATTGAACGGAGTGAACTGGGAAGACTAAGAGCCATCATTATTGACTTGGGAAAGTCTGTTATTGGACGATCACGCAATCCTTCGAACAGTGCAGAAGAGAGCCAAGGGTTTCCTGGCGTCCCGCATTAGTCCGCTACTTAGATGGAACATCTATAATGGATATCCTAACAGCTTTGAAGATTGGATCGACTGGCCGTGGCAGAAATGGCTTGAGGTTCAGTACAAGGAGACTGAATCTACGATCACAGACGAGCAACGGCAGAGGTGGCCAGTGTATGACTGGAGGCTGGAGATTACATCATTTTCATGATATGGTGGGAGATGTTTTGAGCCCATGTTGTGCCGATTTCTAGATCTCCCGGAGAGTCTAACACCTTAGCAAGAGATACAAGCTGTTCTGGAGTATCTTTGACGTTCCACCACTATGTTAAGACCGACGTCCATGTGATAGCAGGTCATCTCTTTCTCAAATTAGATTGCAGTGAGCCTAGGCATCTTGTGGGTCCAAATTCAGGTAGTTCCTTCCGACAAAGGAACCAAGCATAAAACTCACGAACACTCTTAGTCCGCGCCATCCTCTAAGTACCTACGGCATCTACGTAGCACTTGGACCGAGACATGCGGACCCAACCCTTGAATCTACTGTATGTTGACAAGCAAACAGACGACAATGAAAGGGAGATAGCAGCCCAAACCTACTACCTACCCAAACCAACCTTATTACTGTCTAGAAACAAAATGAAAGTTAGAAAAGCTCTCTTCCAAGCAAGCTGACGACATCCGTGTCACCCGGAGCTTGTGCTTGTGGTGGCTATGCTATGCGCATGTAACCAGTCGGCTAACGCAGAGCTTAGCATAGGCGGATTGACAAGTCAGGTTGATGATATTATTTGCTTATCCGTACGGAGTAGATACTTACCCCATAAGGGTTGGGTTTTGAAATGGGGTCCAAACAAGATATGATGAGACTGTACACCATTGTGGTAGGTGTCAGGTTTTATGAAGCTTCCCTCACGGGATAATCGTGATGGTGGTGGTGCAACGGGCAAACTGATGATGTGGAATAGGATAGGACGGAGAGCTCCGCCCGGAGAATTAATATAACATGACAATAACAATACGCGGGAAAGTGTACTGCATTGCACTGCACTATTTTACAATGATAAACATATTGATAGAGGCATGATCTGATGTCACCAGGTTTACTTGCTATGGATGTAAGTGGAAATAGGATGCGCCGGATATGAAGTCAAAATCAGTCAAGTTCCAAGTATTCACTAGACTAACTAAGAAGGAATTTTCTTCCAGACAAGGATAATAAACACATCATTATTACCCTCCGGCTAAGCTAAAGCTAACCTTACTTCCCTGTCGACTTGCTTTTTGGTAGTATGCAAACTAGACTAGTCAGGTTCCCATACGTGGATTAGATGGATGGGGCCCTTTTTTTGCACCGCCCCCTTCCTGCCAAGTCTTGTTTTCTTCTTTCTTCCTCTTGTTCCTCTCCTGGTAAAGTAGACTATTTACTGACGGAGAAAGTTAGGTTGGGGGTTCGGGCTGTTCCACAAATCTAGACTTGTTGGCGGGTTCTCTTCGTCATCTTGCGTGTTGTTGACAGGATACTGGTGATCTGTTTTAACATAACCGTTTGATAACTTTTATTTATCCGTCCTTTGACATTCATCACAGTTTCTCGGGTGGCATGTGGTACATGGAATATTCTTTCCCTGGCGAACCCGGCGGTTAGACCTGATGCGTAGCGTGCATTAGCTCGACTAGTCCAAACATTAATGCATCGTCATTAATTTGATGACTTCTTAGTAAGTTACTTAATTAGCGAGTAGAGCGATGAGTAGATAGATAGACAGATAGTAGTCTAGATAGATAACTAGTCTAGTTTATCGTTCTGCGCCGCCTATCTACTTGGTTGATAGTACGTGGTCCGAGTGGAGCCCCTTTCTTGGGGGTCAAGTTGGAACACTTTAAGAGGCAGGTCCAACATCAACACGATGGATAACCCCATCTGAGTAGTAAAAACCGAGAATAAGAAATACAGTGCGGCATTTGGTCCGTCTAAATACCACTAGCGTTCTGGGGACCATCTCGTAAACGGCATTGGTAGCATTGGAGGTAGAAAGTATCTGCCTCACTGCTGGTAAATCGGGAGAAAATTGGCTGGTGATGAGTTAAGGTACGTGGATGGAGCACGTCCTGCTTCGGGTTCCATTCCCCTTAATTCTAGCTCGACCGTTAGTCTGGAGAGCGAGGGATGTACTACCGAGGTGTGGATTTTGTCTCTTCCGTCACCACTTTTCCGTTCCCTCCTCCCTTTCTAGTAAGCAACTTATTAGTAGTACCTACTTCATAGACTCATAGTCTAGATATCACTTCGGATTATTACTCGCACTGAAAAAGACCTTCTTCCCCAAACAGTCCTGGAAACACAGAAACAGAAAAGAAAGGGAGCAGGACAATCATATCAATAATGGCGGGTAATAATAAAGGCCTGAAAATTATATGAAATGGGAATAAAATAAAATAGAATTTTCTGAAAGGGGGAAATGTGGGAAAAAATCAAATCAAAAGACTTTCGATGACGGGGTCGAGAATGAGGCAGTGCAAAAGTGAACCGACGAGTTACGTTACAGCTTTGGGCGAGTCGGAGCTCTGCAGAGGTCATTAGGCCCGTTAAACAATTCCCCCCCAAGAAACTAAACACCCCCAGCGCCCTGTTTTGGTGGCAAGGAGGTCGCCTCAATCCGTGGATGCTCCCGTTAGAGGTCAGAAAAAGGAAGAGAATGATTGAAAGGCACTCTCCCTTTATATGGATGGAGGTTTCCCTGAAGATCGATAAACCAAGTGCCCTGACGAAGCAGAAACCATCAAACATGGGGTAGATAGTCAGCCATCGGGCAATTGGCAGCTTTTCTTCTGCAAACAAACAGCTTTCGTTTCCCAAACTTACCACATCACTCGATCTGGGCCAACCGGTGGGTCCATAGTGGGGCAGCTAGCCGTAGTGATTGGTCCTTTGCAGGATAGGTGCAGGGTCTACCACCGAATCATGCTGTAGTCGGTAAGTAGGTACCTTACCTGACAGTACAACTGCGCCTACCATTCCTCTTTCTTTACTTCCATGATCTCAGTCCCTCTATCAATCGTTCTATCCACCCAACTTCATGATGTGTCGTTGTTCTGCTTGATTCCCCAATTTCTCCCTCCCCCATTCATTCTCCCTTTCTCCTCCACTTGACTTTCTCTTGCCCTTAATCCCTCTTTGTCTTCGCTTCATTCCGTAATTTACCTCCATTGGTTCTGTGCTCCTTACGCCGACACAAGTGAGGTGCGGTCGCTTGGTTGTCGGTTTCCCCCCCAATTCCCCTCAACGCAAATCGTCTGTCCATTCGCTGGCTTTCTAAGTAATACCTCGTCGCTGATAAGCCCTTCTAGCACTGGCAGTGCTTTTAATACGTTTACACTTTGCCGGGATTGGTCCCACCATCGGGTCGCGTTTCGATAATTGTCACCTCCGGATGTGCTCCTGATACGACGTTACTACGTGGTGTGGGCTCTCTGGTGCTGGCAAGCAAAGCTTGTCAACCTTCATATTCCACCGTTGTCCTTCCCTCCTTTTCGCTTCACTAGTCGCCTGTTTCCCCTCTTCTCTCGTGCTTCTCTCGAATCGCTGTTCAATCGATGTGGACGTTCCTTACTCCCACGGCCAGTTCCGCGCATTCGTCTGTTTAATCCGCAGCGCCAGTTCTTAGTGTAGCTAGAACACATGGGATATAATACTCGCACATTCCTCTTCGGTGTCCGCTATTGAGCTTAATCGGTTGCTACTTGCCTCTGGAATGATACCCACTTCTCTTGCGTCTGGATCCGACATTTTATGATACGGCGCTGTTCAATTGTTCTGCTCCTTTTGGAGCCGCATTCCTATTGACGTCTAGTATCCTAGTCCGTTGCCATCGCTCCCAAGACCCACTCATCTCCGGTTGTTTCACCCCCTGGAAATATCATGCCGGATTCCAAATCGGATGGCCATGATGCTAGGCAGTCAGGGTCGACTCCCCTGCGACGGGAGCGGGCCCCGACTATCACCATCGATACGTCGGCTGTAACGTCCTCAACCGACCAGCAAGAACCCCCGCAACAGATACTTCCTACCCCATCCCACCCCTCCTTACAAGTGTCTACCGAAAATGTTGATGCGCATGATATGAGCGCGCTCTTGAGCAGTGGGGGTGTCTCGCCATCGTCAGTCCGCTCTTTTGCGTCATCTGAGAACCGGGACTACGAGAGTCGTCCTACATCCCCGCACAATATCTCTCCCGCCTCGAAAATGACGGAGAACATGTCGAATTCGAATTACCTGGCTGTCCCCGGCACCAGGTCTCGCGGTAACTCGTTGGAATCTGAGGACTCGAATAATTCGTATACCAGCTCGTGCGGCGGAGACACCTATGTTCCCACAGCATCTCACGGCTCGCGCACCGATTTGACCCAGAACACGATAATCTCCGATGAGGATGCTCTCAAGCCGGATCCGGGGCGAGAGGCCGAGTTTGAGGTGGAAGACAACAAATTCGCATTCGCGCCTGGCCATCTGAACAAGCTATTGAACCCTAAGAGCCTGGGCGCATTTCATGCGTTGGGAGGGTTGCGTGGAATCGAAAAAGGACTTCGAACCGACGCGCGGAGTGGTCTGAGTTTGGATGAAGGAGACTTGGATGGTACAGTGAGCTTCGAAGATGCCACCAGCACGCAAACGTCCGAATCGCTGCCAAAGAACGCTTCCTTGACGCCAACGAGCCCTCCCAGAACCGACACGGGCTCGTCGAAACATGTCGAAAATGCCTTTGGGGATCGAAGCCGCGTCTATGGGAGGAACAAGCTTCCTGAAAGGAAGGCGAAGAGTTTTCTGGAGCTGGCTTGGATTGCATACAACGACAAGGTTCTGATTCTGCTTACGATAGCTGCAATCATATCTCTCGCCCTTGGAATCTATCAGTCTGTGACGGCAACGGGGAAGGAAGCACGTGTGCAATGGGTAGAGGGCGTGGCTATCATTGTTGCCATCCTAATCGTGGTCGTTGTGGGTGCCGCTAACGACTGGCAAAAGGAACGCCAGTTCGTCAAGTTGAACAAGAAAAAAGATGATCGACTGGTGAAAGTGGTCCGTTCCGGGAAAACAGCAGAGATCTCCATTCACGACATTCTCGTGGGTGACGTTATGCATCTTGAACCCGGTGATCTTATTCCAGTTGACGGTATATTTATTACTGGCCACAATGTCAAATGCGATGAATCGTCTGCGACCGGCGAGTCGGATGTGTTACGCAAGACTCCTGCTCACGATGTCTATCGGGCGATCGAGCAACACGAAAACGTCTCGAAGCAGGACCCGTTCATCGTATCTGGTGCCAAAGTCTCTGAAGGTGTAGGGACGTTCTTGGTTACAGCAGTCGGTGTTAATTCGACATACGGAAAGACCATGATGTCTCTTCAGGATGAAGGGCAGACCACCCCGCTACAATCGAAGCTAAACGTGCTCGCAGAGTACATTGCAAAGCTTGGTCTTGCTTCCGGATTACTCCTGTTCGTCGTGCTTTTCATCAAGTTCCTTGCGCAGCTGAAAGATATGGGCGGCGCATCTGAGAAAGGACAAGCTTTCCTGCAGATCTTCATTGTTGCTGTGACCGTCATCGTTGTTGCTGTCCCAGAAGGTCTTCCTCTGGCTGTCACCCTGGCGCTCGCCTTTGCAACGACCCGAATGCTCAAGGACAATAACCTTGTACGTCTGTTGAGAGCCTGTGAAACTATGGGTAATGCCACCACGATCTGCTCCGATAAAACAGGTACCCTGACGGAAAACAAAATGACCGCCGTCGCGGCTACTCTGGGAAAGAATCTAAGATTTGGAGACAAGTCCACCGAAACCTCTAGTCGTCCAGACGGCGACCGGGGTCGCGACCCTGCGACTACTCTTTCTCCCTCCGAGTTCGCATCCAGCCTTTCTGCACCGGCTAAAGACCTTTTGATCCAGTCGATTGTATATAACTCCACGGCATTCGAAGGGGAGCAAGACGGTGTAATGACTTTCATCGGTTCGAAGACGGAAACTGCCCTTCTGGGATTTGCGCGTACGTATCTCGGCCTAGGGTCACTCAGCGAGGCTCGGGACAACGCATTTCTTGCTCAGATGGTGCCATTTGACTCCGGACGCAAGTGTATGGCGGTGGTCGTCAAGATGGAAAATGGTAAATACAGAATGCTGGTCAAAGGTGCATCCGAAATTCTGGTTGCGAGATCCACTCGTATTGTTCACAACGCTACCCAGGACTTGTCAGAAGGGCCCATGTCGGATCAAGACCGGTCTAACCTGGACAATTTGATCAACCGTTATGCATCTCATTCGTTACGAACTATTGGTCTGGTGTACCGGGACTTCGATCAATGGCCACCCCGTGGGGCTCCTACTCAGGAGGAGGATCGTTCGCTCGCTGTTTTCGATGCAGTCTTCAAGGATATGATTTTGTTGGGCGTCTTTGGTATCCAGGATCCCTTGCGACCGGGTGTGACCGAGTCCGTCCACCAGTGTCAACGTGCAGGTGTCTTTGTGCGTATGGTGACTGGTGACAACATCATGACTGCGAAAGCTATCGCCCAAGAATGCGGTATCTTCACTCCTGGGGGCATTGCTATTGAGGGCCCCAAGTTTCGTCAGTTAAGCAGCCGTCAGATGACGCAAATCATCCCGCGGCTACAGGTTCTGGCCAGGTCAAGCCCCGACGACAAGAAAATTCTGGTTACTCAACTCAAAAAGCTGGGTGAAACGGTGGCTGTGACAGGCGACGGTACGAACGATGCACAGGCTCTCAAGACAGCTGATGTTGGCTTTTCTATGGGGATTTCTGGCACTGAAGTTGCTAAAGAAGCGTCCGATATCATCCTTATGGACGACAACTTCACCTCGATTATCAAGGCTATGGCTTGGGGTAGGACAGTCAATGATGCTGTCAAGAAATTCCTTCAAGTATGTTTTTGTATGATTCCGTGTTTCGCAAGCAAAGCTAACAGAGCTGTAGTTCCAACTTACTGTCAACGTTACTGCCGTGGTCCTCACTTTTGTTTCCGCAGTAGCGAGTGGAGATGAGGAATCTGTCCTGACAGCAGTTCAGCTTCTCTGGGTTAACCTTATCATGGATACTTTTGCGGCCCTTGCCTTGGCTACGGATCCCCCCTCACCTCATGTTCTCGACCGTCGACCTGATCCTAAATCGGCGCCGTTGATCAATTTGACTATGTGGAAGATGATTATTGGACAGAGTATCTATCAGTTGGTCGTCACGCTGGTTCTGAACTTCGCGGGACAATCGATCTTTCACTACAAAACGGCAGACGACCTCGACCGGCTTGAGACGATGGTGTTCAACACGTTTGTCTGGATGCAGATCTTCAACCAGTGGAACTGTCGCCGACTCGACAACAATTTCAATATCTTCGAGGGCATGTGGCGAAACTTCTGGTTCATGGGGATTCAGTTCATCATTATTGGTGGACAAATTCTTATCATCTTCGTTGGTGGACAGGCGTTCTCTGTCAAGCGACTCAACGGAGCTCAGTGGGGTGTTTCGCTGGTTCTAGGCGTAATCTCGCTGCCGGTAGCCGTGATCATCCGATTGATACCTGATGAGTTTATTAGCCGGCTCATCCCTCGGTTCTGGCAGCGCAAGAAGGGCCCCGAGCTACTGGTGTCCGACGAGGACCGGCGGTTCGAGTGGAACCCTGCGCTCGAGGAGATCCGGGATCAGTTGAAGTTCCTCAAGACGGTTCGTGGAGGTCGGCTGAGGCATCTCAAGCACAAGTTGCAACATCCAGAAGAACTCCTTCCGAGATCACGAAGCGGGTCACGATCCAGAGAAAACTCGATTCCCGGTACTCCTGTTGGCGAGCACAGCGACAGCACCCCGACACAGCCCCCTACTCCCGATTCCCGCTCTAGACGACGCACTCGGTCCCGCTCGAATTCAGCCTTCGGGCCTGCTGCTGCTATGGCCGGTGTGGTTGCGGGAAGTATTGCGGGCTGGTCTCCAATTGAGCGGGCACCAGGTGACGGAGAGGCTTTCAAGGTCCAGACGGACAGTCCTCATGGAGGCCTGGATAAGCAGAAAGGCATTGAAATCCACCCCGATACTGCGGCTGATGACCGTATTCTGGGAGATTACCAGACTACCTCGAAGACCCCTCCGAGCCAGAACCCAGGACTTCTCCCGCACTTCGAATACGCACCTCCGGAGCGTGCTCCGTCCCACCGGAGCCAGAGGTCTACGTCTCGGCTGTCGCGATCTAGCCAGAGCCAGGCGTGATCGCAAACCTCCTCTTCTTCCCAACTCCTTCCAGCCCTGTATACTTACCACCTGCTCTCTCTTTGTTCGCTCAAGTCCTTCTTGCTTGTGATTTAAGTCCTTTCATGCTAGATGTTACTGCGTTTTGTGATTTTACTTGCCGATTCGTTGCTTTTCTGGGACTCGATTAGCCTTGTGCGGAATACTGTGTTTTTAATATCCTGGGGTGGGGTTGGCGTATGTGATTCAAAAGGTGTATTCGTTCGCGGTTGCTTGCTTTCTAGACACTTCTCGCATAGGGATACGGACCTGGTCAAAAGGGGTCGGTTGCTTGCTTTACTTTATCTATTAGTCTCTCTGTACATAGCACTTCTTGCCTCGCCTGATGGCAGACTCGGGTTGAGAAAATACAGTCAATCTCGATAAATCCCTATCATAAGCATATTTGTCTATGAACTTATTCCATAACCACAACAACACGCTACCACACCGACGTAGCCCAGTAAAGCCCAGATTCGTAATTACTAGTAGTTCACCTCTTCTATAGATGATTGATAAACTATTCTGATCATGAACTAACCGAATTAGGCATGTTACTGCTTCCCGCGGAGATGGCCTATCACCATGTGACTTTTCCGCTTATCGCGGGATTCTCCGCAGCGGCGATGGAGAAGTACTTCTACTGGTACTACTGCCCTTGCTTTTTCTTTTGTTCTTCCTCATCTCAATTTCTCAATTTCCTTCTTCTCTCGCAGCAATTGTTCATCATGTCTGCTGTACGTTCCATGAGAAAAGGTCTTCACCTTCTGGGCTCGAGCTCGCTCGCTCGCCCCGCCTCTGTCGCTGTCAATGGCGCATCTCTCCTCCCGCGGCAGCTGGCAGCTTCTCCGCGCGCTCTCCGCCCCGCGGCCAGCTCTATTGCTGCTCGTCCCCTTCCCCGAGTGACTTCGCTGTCTGCTCAAGGAGGTGTTCGATATGCCTCGTCGGCTGCTCCTTCAGGCCCAGTGAAGAAAACTCAGCTGTATGACCTTCACTTGGCCCGGGGTGCCAAAATGGTCCCCTTTGCGGGGTACTCCATGCCCTTGCAGTATTCCGACCTCAGTCATGTCGAGAGCCACAAGTGGACTCGGGAAAAGGCCAGTCTCTTCGATGTGAGCCATATGTGCGTATAGCTCTTTTGTCTACTGCCCAGGGCCTTCTCAATTGACCAAGTACAGGGTTCAACATCAGCTCAGCGGCCCCGGCGCTCTGGACCTCCTCATGAAGGTCACCCCCTCCTCCCTCGACAAGCTCAACCACAACCAATCCACTCTCTCTTGTCTCCTGGAGGATGGGACTGGCGGCATCGTCGATGACACTGTCATCACTCGTCGTACCGACGGCTCCTTCTACTTCGTGACCAACGCCGGTCGTCGCACAGAGGACTTGGCCTTCCTGCAAGCCGAGATCGACACCTACAAGCAAGCCCACGGCGCCGACAGCCTGAAGTGGGAGATCCTCGAGGACCGCGCCCTAGTTGCCCTCCAGGGTCCTAAGGCTGCTTCCGTCCTTCAATCCCTCGTCACCCCCGATGGCGCCACCTCCGACCTCTCCACCCTCTACTTCGGTAACTGCCGAGAGCTGCACCTCACCTTCCCCGACGGCACCACCACCCCGCAGCCCCTCCTCGTCTCCCGCACCGGCTACACCGGCGAAGACGGCTTCGAGATCTCCATCCCCACTGCCAGTGACGCCACCCTACCTGCTCGCGTCACCGAGCTCTTCCTCTCCAACCCCGACGAAGTCCGTCTCGCCGGTCTCGCCGCGCGCGACTCCCTCCGTCTCGAAGCCGGAATGTGTCTCTACGGAAGCGACATCTCCACCTCCCAAACCCCTCCCGGCGCCTCCCTCACCTGGCTCGTAGGCAAGGAGCGTCGTGACCCCGCCACCGCCAACTTCAACGGCGCCTCCACCATCCTCCCCCAGGTCGCCTCCCCCAAGACCCTCTCCCAGCGCCGTGTCGGATTCACCATCGAGAAGGGCTCTCCTGCCCGTGAGGGCGCCATCATCGTCGATCTGACCGACGAGTCCCGCACCCAGATCGGCGTCATTACCTCTGGCCTTCCCAGCCCTACTCTGGGCGGCACTAACATTGCCATGGGCTACATCAAGAACGGACTGCACAAGAAGGGCACTGAGGTTGGCGTCCTGGTGAGGAACAAGCTCCGCAAGGCTACGGTTACCGGTATGCCTTGGGTTGAGAGCAAGTTCTATCGTCCTAAGGCTTAGACCCTTTCCCTTTAGGTCGGTTTTATTGGCTTGGATGTGGATGGACGGGGTGATATAGGAGTGGGTGTTTGGCTTGGTTTTCAACAATAGATTCCCCCCTGATGATGATTCTTGATGGCTTGATGTTTGACGTCATTGTTTGTACATAGATTCTGATGATTCATCTTTTTCTTTTTCCTTCCTTTTTCCTTTTGGGTCTCCCTTTGGGACCAGCCATGGGTTCAACCCTGTCGTGATGGCTGCTCCGTTTGTCGGCGAATGCCAGATTGTGAGATGTGATACAATTATAAAAGTCCCAATATTCCCTATTGCACGTATTTCTATCTTGTTCATAAAAGTGTGATATGTTGGACAAATCACAAAGTACCCAATCTTACCTAATGCTAGGTATTATAAATTACGAAGTTAAATCTTCTGCTCCTAGCCCTGCAAAAAAGAAAAGGGCAACCCCCAGGTAGAATTGACAGGTAAGTAAGAAGAAAGGTACACCCGCCTCTCTGACTTAACCACCCGACGCAGTTCCTACCCATACCGTAAGAACGTTATCTCAGTGCCACAGCATCCCCTCCCCTCAACCATCCACCCCAACCACCCTCCCCGTCGACAACGACGGCGGCAAATCCCCCACCCCGGTTCCCCAATCACTCTCATTCCTCCCCAACACCAGCACCAGCTCCTTCCCCTCCGTGAAAAACTCATGACCCACATAACTCTTCGTATACGGCAGGCCATTCAGCGTCGCCGACTGAACATAGATATTCTGATAGGTGGGGTCAAAGTTGACCGTCTTCACGGTAGCCGTCTTGCCCGTCAACGGGGAGGTGATCTGGACGGTTTCAAAGAACGGCGCCGTGATAAGGTAGACGTTTTGACCGGGGTTCGGAAACAGACCTATCATGGTCATGGCGACGAAGGAGCCCATGGCTCCGGAGTCGTCGTTGCCGGGGAGGCCTGTCGGCGTGGGGTTGAAGTACCGTGGGATGTAGTAGTGGGCGCGCGCGGTGGATTTGCCCGGGCGGTTGGCGTAGTGGTATTGGAAGACGGTGAGGAAGGCCGGCTCGTTGCCGATGTAGGTGATGCCCTGGTCGTGGAGGTAGTCGAGGCGGCGGGTGAATTGGGTTGGGCCGCCGAGGAGGGTGATGAGGGTGGACATGTCGTGGGGGACGAAGCTGGTGGGATTGGTTAGTTGGTTGGTTTGGGGGGGGGGAGTGGTATATTAGAGGGTGGAGGCGTACAATTGGTATTCCCAGATGCTGGACTCGAAGGTCTCGGCTCCGTTGTTTTGTAAGGAGCAGGATCGTCCGCTTGTGTCGATGTTGGAGCATGTTAATGGGTCCTGGATGGTATACAGGTTAGTTTAGTTGGAGGGTGTAGAGGTGGATTGGAGGAGCTACTGACTTGAGATCCCCAGGTTCCGTTGAGGTACTTGGGCTGGAAGAAGCCCTGGAAGCCTGTGTCGGTGCCGTTGAGATACGAGGTTTGGTCTGCTCGGAAGAGGTTCTGCCAGTATTGCGACCTTCCCTCGTACTTTTCGGCATCGCCGGTTTTGTTCATGGCCCGAGCCATTTGGGCGATAGTGAAGTCATTGTAAGAGTATTCCAATGTGCGGGAAATGCTGCGAGTTAGGGTACCAAAGCCGATGTAATCGAAATCCTCCACAGGGATGTAGTTTAATGCCTTCCAGCTCATTAGTCCACCGCGTCCCTCATTCGACCAGTGAAAGGGTTCCTCCTCGGCGTCTTTCTGGACAGCTGCATAGCCTGCATCCCAGTCGATGCCGTCTGAGATGCCTTTGGCGTATGCGTCAGCCAGAATGACGTCGGCGTTCGAGCCACCCTGCGTGTAACCTGAGAGGGTTAGACTCAGATATTGCTGGATGGGGTAGTACATACCTTTGCAAAGCGACATACGGCAATCTGGAAGCCATCCTAGATGCCGCTGTGTATCGATTAATGAGCGGATTATGCGAGTGAGTGAAGCCGGATCGAAGATTGTTAGAAACGGCATCTGGGACCGGAACGAGTCCCACAGGCTGCAGAGATCAGCATGGAAACAGATTATTCCGGGGTCACACTACATACCAGTAGAACGAGTCAAAATAGGGCTCAGAGCTGTCCCACAGCGGGTTCTCTCCTGTATAGTCTTGTGGGTTGACCATGGTCCGGTAGATCCCGCTGTAGAAATTGGTAAGCATACTCGAGTTGATGCCATTCCGCGACACACGGATCGGAGCCATCTTCTCCGTCCACATGTTCACAGCTGCAGTTTGAGTCTTGTTGAAATCAAAGTCGGGGATTTCAGCTTCTGCATTCTGACATGCCTGGTCGCTGCTGATGAAGCTCAATCCCACCCGCGCATGGATCACATTGTCCGCGGACGAATTGAATCGGATAAAGGCACCACCCTGAGAATTGTCAATACGACATACATGTTAATCGAGGCATACGTTACGAACCGGCAGCGGGTATCCATTGATACTCCGTGATATGGTAAGGTTCTTGACATC
Organism: Aspergillus neoniger CBS 115656; assembly: GCF_003184625.1. Lineage (NCBI taxonomy): Eukaryota > Fungi > Ascomycota > Eurotiomycetes > Eurotiales > Aspergillaceae > Aspergillus > Aspergillus neoniger. The sequence continues at coordinate 1,278,013 of NW_020291129.1, forward strand.
TACGCTGGCCCGTGCATCAACGAAGATGCCATTATCTCGGATATCACCCGCACCATGGTAGTCGGCGCAGAAGTACGGCACATAGGAGCCGCTTCCAAAGCTGGGAAGAAAGCGTGCATGGCCGGTCATGCGTCCTGTTGTAGGATCTACGGAAATAGTGCCATTGTCCTGGCGAGTATCCGACAGGTCGGACAGATCTAAGAGGATCAAAGGGCTCGACGGCTTGTCGACCGGAAATTGAAAGCGAAAAAGAGCCGTATGATGAGCGGTTGTCATGTCCACATGGATACCCGAGCTCATGTTTAGCCCAAAGTACCCGGGACTGGACTTGACCGATGCAGAGTCGTAGGAGGTCGTCCGGTCCTTCTTGGGATAAGCGCAGCCATTGACATTGTCGTCTTTGCAGGTCACGTACGGGAAGAGAGGGAAAACACCCAAAGAGGGCTGCCCACCAGTCCCCGAATCATGCATGCTAGAAAATCCGGTAATACTACTGCCATCGTAGGCGAAGCCTCCCTGATTATTGACCGAGTCCGTATCGGCGACAGCCTTGGCCATGCCGTATGGGATCGTTGCGCCCGCGAAGACATTACCTGAAAACCACAGCGGTCAGAACTCGCCCTAAACATAGTTATTACGGGGGTAAACCTCGTGCATACCTCCATTGGCGCTTCCAATCAGAGGATTGATGTACTGTAGAACATCATAGTCGTCGACAGACGCGGAAGAGTTGGCGCAACCTGCAATGCAGGGGAGGGCTACGGACACAACCAAATGCCTCCAATTAATCATGTCGGCGATGATTGATTGAGTAAGGGAATGACAAATGCGAGTGACGGGCGTGGTATATGTTTACACGATTAGACTGGTATGCTGACATGGCCATCAAGGGAGACAGGAATGAGACCATGTCCCCGCGAGAAGGAGGGGGGAGGGGAGTATCATCGACATCCTTAAGCATGAAGAGCAATCTCATGCCCCTGATATAAATTATTGACAAGGGTTATCGCTGCAATGTAACCTTTGTGGCTCCGTATGACCAGTCTGAAGCACGATGATCGTGCAGGCAAGCGTTTTTAACGTCTCTCCCTGGCATGAAGCGGAAGGGTCATCTGTACAACAGAGAGGCCTGAGTCCCGCGGGAAGCTGGGTCAGTTGCTTTTTTCTATCTACATGAAGCGCTACCAAGCATGATTCTGAACCAGCATAGATATGTGATGGAGACAGCATGGTGGAGCAATCTGATCGACGAGACGAAGGAAGAGGAAGAGCAGAAGGAGAAGGCAGATAAGATGCGGAGGCGGAGTTATTGATCGGGAAGGATTGTCAGATTTACCGAATTGAAGGACAAGACCATTTAAACCCAACTTACCCCTATATTTTATAAGGGGAATCTGGAAAGTGATTTCAGTTTCTCTCGCCATCAGGACTACTGGGTACTATCCCTCCCCTGACTCTTACAATGGACAATTGAGGAAGTTGCCAAAAGTCAATTGCAGGGCCCCTTGCAAGAGCAGCCGAGGTTCCAACGCAGTGCCGCCCCGCCCGACGCCAATCAACGGAGCCTCGACCGATTTTCACGATGCGGAAATCCATGGGACTTTCTCCTGGGAAAAGAACAGGGCGAGGGCAATTTGAATATTTCTGCTGGAGCTGGTTTTGAATGGCGCCGCAAAAGCAAAGCAATATCGAGGCTCTGCTGATCTGATCGAGGGGCTCCTTTGCGCTTTACCCCCCAAGTCCATTCATTCCATTCGACTCTCCCTTTTCTGTTCTCCTATAAAAAAAAACCTAAGAAACCCTCTCGTTCCATCTCCAGTGTCAGAGAGAGAGTCCACAATCGTCGCCATGCCGCCGGTCCCAACAATGCTAGGCTCCACTACCATGGCCAGAGCTGTTGCTCATGCTCTTCCTCTGTCGCGTTTGCCTCCCACCCAATTTTCTGCTCTGTGCCGAGGCATCTCCCTATCCCAGCCTCTTGCACACAGAGTTTATTCCACTGCTTCTGCAGGTATGTATTCCCCCCTTCCTTGCACAACACTTTATGCTTTGAATAGCATTCAGACTATATAAAAGCATATATTCAGAATCAAGTGCCCTAACTAATCACAATCAAACTCACAGAGGCCGCATCCCTCCCCTCACAAACACCTCCGACTCGCTCCCGCTTTCGCCGCTTCGTCGGATTCACCACTCTAGCAGTCGTCGCCTTCACTGCTGGCTTGACCTACCAAACCTCCAAATCTGTGTCGCGCATGATGACGCTCAGTCTAGCTACCGATGAGGAGACTCTCTCCGCCTTCGTCCCTCACGATGAGTTCTCCAAGGAGGTCAACGACTATATCCGCAACCACCCTCTGGCCGTGTCCCTGCGCAACGATCCTGCTTTCACCGAGTCCCGCCCACACATGAAGATACCGGAGAAGCTGCGCGCGCGCACTCTCACAGGCGGCACACTTGCTGGACCGGACAAGATTGTGGCTCCTCCGCTAGTATTCTGTGAAGAGGGCGGAAAGAGCTTGGTCTCGATTTTCTACCTCGGACCCAACCTCTGCGGTCACCCGGGAATTGTGCACGGTGGATTGCTGGCCACATTGCTGGATGAGGCTATGGGACGCTGCTGCTTTCCTGCTCTGCCGAATAATGTGGGTGTGACCGCCAACTTGAACTTGGATTATCGCAAACCCGCCATGGCCGGCAACTATGCCGTTTTGCGGGCGGAGACTGTCAAGGTCGAGGGTCGGAAAGCCTGGGTGGAAGGTCGCATTGAGACTCTTCCCGAGGACGGAAAGGAACCGGTTGTGCTCGTGGAGGCCAAGGCCTTGTTTATTGAGCCCAAGCAGGCCGCGGTAGGTTCAGATGATCGAATCATGATGCAAGACGAGGCTAATCAGACATGCAGGCAATGTCGACTCTCTACAACATGACCAAGTAATTGGCACCCATCTGATTTCGATTTGATCTATAAATATTGGATACTTCTTGAGAGTCATTGCGACTCGAACATTTAACTGGCGTATAGATGGTTGGAAAGCTACATTTGGATTGTACATATAGATAACTCTTGTTCAGTATACTATACCTATTCTAGATTGTGAATTTTGATTTACAAACCCAGAGCACGAGAAGAAAAGGGCCACAGTAGCTGCCGTTGTGGCCTTATCATGTAGGCATTAGGCTACAGCCCAGGTTATGAAGACACCGTGGAATTGCTATGATCATTGTCGCACAGGCGTCAACCTGACTAATGCATAACTTGTTACCGAATGGATATTCAGGTCCAGAGGATTGCAGATCCATGTTTACTTCCAATAGAGTTTCACGATCTGGAGGTTGCATTTGACGTCACACTCACGCCAGCTTGTGAACATCCCCAAAACAACACCAGCTGCTCACTACGAAGTATCAACATCCAGCATCATACTACTTCGACTGGCGCAATCATCCACGATGGCTCAAGGCATCACTATTGATCCCAATGACCTCCAGCCCCCGACAAGACACCCTCCGTCGTCTGTCGACCTTCCATCGAAGCTCCCCCCAGCCAAAGAAAGCAGGATCCATCCCTCCAATCCAGGCGGAGAGAATGCGTCGATATACTTCGTCGGCACTGCCACGACGATCATGCGCGTGAATCCTTGCTAAATATAATATCAAGCTATGAACTAACAAAATGATGCAGACAATGGCACGGAATCCGCATCATGACTGATGTATGTACCACATACACCTCTACGAGGAGTCTAGACAGATGCGGGAGATATCATTAGGATGCTAACTAACTAGCTCAGCCCAACTTTCTTCACGCAGGGGACCACGTCCATCTCGGCCCTGGGGTATCCTCGGCTCGCAGGACGAATCCGGCTGTAGACCTGGAAGAGCTACCGCGGATCGACTTGGTGCTTCTATCTCATTATCACGGGTAGACATCCATCTTCACATAAGAATGGATTGGACAAGAAACAGGCTGATGAACGAAATTGTAGCGATCACTTCGATCAGAAAGTCGAAGCCTCCCTTCGTCGTGACCTTCCCATCGTTACGACACCCCATGCCAAATCCATTTTGACTTCTAAAGGAGAAGACTCGTTCACGAGAGTATCCAGCGTGGAGGTATACGAGCAGCTTACAGTCGATATCAAACACAACCAGAATGACGCACAGCGACAGCAACGGCCCAAGCTCCGGATAACCGGTATGCCAGGGAAACATATCCCGGTTGGAAAGCCGTTAGAGAAGCTGAATGAGCTGGTTGGGGCGGTACGTTGTTTCCTCCACGTACATCTTAGCTTGACAGACATTGATTAGTACAACGGGGGTAGATCCCTCCTACAAACGGATGGATGCTCGAGCTAGGCTACGGTGACAACAACGACAACGCAGACAGTTTCACCTCCGGTTATAGAATCTACATCTCAGGGGACACGCTCATGTTCGATGATCTCAAGGAGATACCCCGTCGGTATGCAGGACAACCGATCGACCTAATGCTGGTTCATCTAGGTGGCACGACAGTACCCTCGCCGTCCATGTTGCCATTAGCGATGATGGTAACCATGGACGCGAAACAGGGGGTGGAACTGATCAAGTTGATTCGACCACAGGTGACTATTCCCATTCATTACGATGACTATGACGTGTTTGCAAGCTCGTTGGATGATTTCCGGGCGCAAGTGCAGGCCGCTGGGTTGGATGGGGAGGTTGTGTATCTGGACCGGGGAGACGAGTATCAGTTTCGTGTCTCGTAGGATAAGAACAATGAATGGATGGAGGGATGGATGGCAAGAGGCAAAAAGAACTTAGTTCACATCTTAACCAGGGCTGACCACGGCATCGCACCCCGCCAATCAGCACCTCTCGATCTTAGTCGGACTCGTACATCCCGCCCAACCAGCGATATTCCCTATTTTGCCATGGTGAGATTGAATGTTACTTTTTTACTTCCATTCAATAACATCTTCTATGCGTTCATCGACCTGTCAACGTAATCACCCCAGGTACAAATATCTCAAAAATAGGACTTTGTCACACTACATCTGCAGTGAAAGACGGAAGTTTAAAACAAAGAAAAAAAAAAAAAAAAGGTACCCTTATGATGTCAGAGTGAACCGGTAGTTACCACTTAGTTACCCATTAACATCTATCAGCTGCTACATGACTTATAACTACTGAGTGAATAAAACAACCAACCATTGAATACAAAAGAAAGACGTACTTTACACAGTACTTTCTTGCTCATAAGATCCCAACTCAGCCCATATAAAGTACCTCGCATCTACCCTCTGCAGATCCTCCTCAACGTCTTAGACGTCATAGTGACTCCAATCAATCGTCTACTTACCCCAAACCGGGGCTTCGATATCTCATCTCCATCCAATCCACTGGCACTGGCTTCGTATACAAAAAGAAAATAAAGGGCGGAATACGCCGCTGATCTTCATTCCTTCACATCAGTCTTAATCCAATCTAATCTATTAAAGATCAACAACATCTTCAAACTAAGAAGACCAGATCGATAGAAGGAAAATGTCCTACAACAACAACAACACCCACCACCCCATCGCCTCAGCAGACAAAGTCCCCACTATCCACACAATCCATCCTATGAAACGCTCAACGTCCTACTCTCCCGCCGCCCAGGAGAGCGGCGACGAAGAGTACAAGCACCACCACATCAAGAAAGACAGCGCGAGCAGCACAGTAGCATGTGGCAACGACCATAAAGTGAAAGCGGCACTGACGGAGCTTCTCAACGACGACGGTGTGAGATCTAATGCGCGCGGAAGCAGATCGGTACAGAACTTGCTTATGGATACGGAGAAGGCGTTGAGGAAGCAGCGTAGGGAGTCGCTGTCGGGACGGGCTTCGATTTCGTTGGCGAAGTGAGGTGATATCGGTGTCGATATGGGGATTTATTTTTAATTATTTGGTGATGACTTGACTGTCGAATGGTGGCTGCTTTGCGCTGTATGCAGGGTGTGTATGTGGCATGGTCGTCGAGTCGAATTCCTCGTGCTGGTCTGGTCTGGTCTGGTCGGTACAAGAGGTGCGCGCTGTGTCGATGAGATGAGGGTCTTAAGCTGCTTCTGATGATTGTGATGCTATGTGAGCCGGCTGCATATGGAGCTGCTTGATTCAATATGGTTTCATGCAGGGTAGTAGGGCTGAGGGCTGGAGGTTTGAGGCACAGTTGATGCGCCGTTGCAGGAGCTCGAAACGATACATGTCTATTGGTGGCAGCACACTACACTTTACAGCCTTAAGGAGCAGTCGCATATGGCTTCTATGGCAGATATGTCAATTAATTCATCCTTGTGTTTATGCACATTTCGAACTCACTGATATTGTATTCTACAAATGTAGAAAATAGTATAAGAGGCGGCGCGGCCTATATACTACCTACTTACTAGCTTATAGTTAGTAGTAGGTGGCCTCTTCGATGCATAACACATCAACAACAGTAGTATAACCCTTAGCCATCAAGTCAGACAATAAACACCGTAATAGACGAAATGAAATAGCATTTCCTCCCTCATAGAGATAGTTATAACAACCCCAAAATCAACATGTACCAATCAAACTCACCCAACGAAGCCAACCACCGCCGCCGACCGCCTCCGAGTGACGACCGACCGACCGACCGCAATCGATCCTCACTCCGCACCAACAGCTCCAGCTCCAGTCCAACTCCAACCAACCTCCCCCCTTGACCTCTCTCTCTCCACGGCCCATCTTCCCTAACTACTTTCCCCGTCTGCACCGCCAGACCACATGCGTGGCACCCCCCTTACACCCAACTAGTTACTAATATCATATACCCCCCCCCCCGGGCCACCATGTCCAAATCCACCAAGTACCTCCTCGTCTCCTTCCCCACGTCCATCACCCCCTCCCACCACCGCGACGACGCCCTCGACGCCATCTCCGCCACCGTCTCGTCCGAAAATGGCTCCGTTGCGCCGTTTCCCATCCCCGAGTTCAAGATCGGTACGCTCGATGCTCTGGTGCAGCAGGCCGACGAGCTGGCTAAGCTCGAGGCTGGCTGCCAGGGGGTGGTGGCCAAGGTTGGCGATGCGCTGAAGAATATTCTGGAGGGGGATGAGGCGCAGATTGATAAGATGAAGACGGTTAATGATAGTATGTTTTATCACAGCATATGTTAGTGAGAAGTGACGTGTGTTTTGTGTTGACGGGGTCTTTTTCTAGAACCGGTGGATCAGTACCTGCGCACGTTCTCGTGGAATAAGGTCAAGTATAGGGCTGATAAGCCGTTGGGGGAACTGATTGATTTGCTGCAGAAGGTGGGTTATGGCAGTTATTCTGTATAAAGGATATGCTGACGGGTGAACAGGAAGCAGCGAGTATCGATAACGACATCCGCTCGAAATATACCCAGTATAATCAGGTGAAGAATACGTTGGCGACGTTGCAGCGGAAGCAGACGTAAGTTTGTTACTTTACTTTACGCTCCATGTCAGGAGGAGGATGTTGTCTGATCTGCTCTGCTATAGGGGCAACCTGTCCACCAAATCCCTCTCCTCGGTCGTCGACCCCCGCACCCTCGTCCGCGACTCCGAATACATCGAGACGCACCTTGTCGCTGTGCCCGCCCAGCAAGTCAAGGAGTTCCTGAAGATCTACGAGACCGTGGCGCCGATGGTGGTGCCGCGGTCGGCGACGCTGGTTGCCTCGGACGACGATTTCACACTGTACGCCGTCACGACGTTCAAGAAGCACAGCCTGGAGTTTGTGCACAAGTGCCGTGAGAACAAGTGGATTCCGCGCGACTTCAAGTACATCGAGGGAGGTAAAGAGGAGGAGCGGAAGGAGTTCGAGCGGGTGGGTGGTGACGAGCGCAAGCTCTGGGGAGAGACGCTCCGGCTGGGACGGACGGCGTGGAGTGAGGCCGTGATGGTCTGGATCCATGTGTATGTGCTGCGGGTGTTTGTGGAGACGGTGCTGCGGTATGGACTGCCGCTGGACTTTGTGTGCACGTTGATCCGGGTGAGTTATATCTTTACTCTTGTTGATATTATGTGTTTGTTACTAACTAGACCAGACTCCCGGAACGAAGCAGGCAGACAAAGCGAAGCGCAATCTGGACGACAAGTACTCGTACCTGGCGGGCAATGCGTTCGGGCGCGACAAGAAGGGCCGAGTGAAGCGCGACGACCCGGGCGAGATGCACGGCGAGGGCGGGCCGGAGTATACGGCATATGTGTATTATGAGTTTGAGTTCAACTAGCCAGCGGTCTTTGCTAGTTTGCACCATTGTTTTATGCTTGGATCTATTCTCTTCCTGTTTATAAGTCTAGCGTACGTACATAGAAGTACTCCACCCCCAGCCTAAGAATCTATTCAAATGTAGTAAGCAGTAAACAGTCAAGCCCAAATGATATATACAACCAACAAATCTCTATCTATCATCTATCTACTCTAAACCCCCATCCCCACCAGGGAAATACTCTACTCCTTCTTAGCAGGCAAATACCCCTGCTCATCCAAATACCGAATAATCTGCGCAACCGCCTCCTGCACCGGCACCTCATGATTCTTGACATGAACCTCAGGCTTAACCGGCGCCTCATACGGGGCACTAATCCCCGTAAACTCCTTAATCACACCCTCCCTAGCCTTCTTATACAATCCCTTAGGGTCACGCTGCTCCGCCACCTCCACAGGTACATCAACATACACCTCAACGAACGGCAGACCCGTCTCCTCTCCGGGCGTGGGCACCTCATGCAACTGTCTCGCGGTGTCGCGGTCCTTGCGGTACGGGGAGATGAAAGAAGTGATGGCGATAGCGGACGAATCGGCAAACAGCTTCGCCACTTCGGCGATCCGCCGGATATTCTCGTTCCGGTCGGCTTCGCTGAATCCCAGGTCCTTGTTGAGTCCGAACCGGATGTTGTCGCCGTCCAGGCGGTAGGCGTGAACGCCACGGTCGCGGACCAGTTGGTGCTCGAGTTCGACGGCTAGTGTGGATTTGCCCGACGCGGAGAGGCCGGTCAGCCAGATTGTGAGGCCGCGCTGGGAGCGGAGGGTGTTGCGCTCCGTGCGGGTGAGGCCGCTGGCGTGGTAGGTGATGTTGCTGTTGGGAGGGTTTGGTTAGTTGGGATTGAGGAGGGGGAATGGGAATGGGGATGGGGGACGTACGTGGCCATTTTGAGGGTATGTGTGTGGTATGAGTAATTGGGAGGAGGAGGAGGAGGAGGGTTTGGAGAGAGTGGGAAGAGGAGGGGTTGAAGTACGTAGAAAAAGGATGGGATAGAAAAGGGTGAAACAGCGGGGCGGGCGCCGATCGCGGGGTCGATTTCATTTGACGACTTGCACTTACGTACTCCTGCGTTTCCTTGGATGGGTTTCTGCCGGGAGAGGAGTCATTGGTTCGGAGCGATGGGCGACGTTACGTACCTCGCTTTAATGCCATGTGTCTAGAACGTTTATTCATCTAGGGTGATGGATTGATTGATATTATCTATCTAGGTGTTTGTATATAGGTCAATCTATTGTTTGTCGGCCAAGTCAATCACTCGCTTTGCTGCCGCTTCGAAACTGTCAAATGCCTCCAGTGGCAACCCACTCTCCGCGATCTATCCGGAACATTAATTAATTAGCTTTTGTCGATAATTAAGTGTCGGGGAAAAAGTTTAAGGAATCAAACTGACCATCTGCTGCCCACGCTCCTCGTTTGTCCCGCGCAGTCGCACCACCACGGGCACTGTCATCTCCATCTCCTGAAATGCGAGGATGATCCCTTCCGCGATCATGTCGCACCGTGTCAACCCCCCGAAGATGTTCACGAAGATCGCTTTCACGCGTCGGTCCGACGTGATGATCCGAAATGAGGACTTGACTGTCTCTGTCGTGGCTTTGCCGCCCGTGTCCAGGAAGTTCGCGCAGTGTCCGCCATGGATCGTCAGCGCGTCCACCGTGTTCATTGCCAGGCCCGCGCCGTTCACTACGAGGTCAGTGGGATGGTAACCTCGTAGATGTGGGGTTTGGGGGATATACTTACCTAGGGTTCCGATGCTTCCTTTCCCTTCCAGTCTGTGCTCGGTCAGTGTAGGTTACACAGGGATGACTGGGGTGGCTTACTTGACGTAGACAATGCCATCCTTCTCGGCTTCGACTTCCTCGGGAACCTCTTCTGCTGGATTCCTCAGTTGCTGTACGTCTTCCTGGCGTCCTGAGCTTCGAAAGGCAGCGTCATCGAACCCAAAGCGGGCATCGCGGACTTCAAAGGCACTTGTGGCGTTGGCGCGTACTTCCAGGAGGTACGCCTCCTTTTCCTTGAAAACCCGCCATAATCCCTGCAGCAGCTGTGCCAGGTTGTCGTGTGCCGTTGCGGGAAGCTGCAGGTGGGAGGCAACCGTTTCAACCAGGGGGTTTGTGCTGCCAAAGTCCGTGCCCTCGTATGCAAAAGGGAATCGGCCCGTCTGTGCTGGCTCGAAGCCAGCGGATGTGGAGGCAAGAATGCACGGCGACAAAGCTGTCCTATCAACGGTGAGGGACAAGAAGAAGTCCGACTCGGAGGGTGCAGCCTCGTTGACAGGGATTGATTCTTTTTTGAGCATATCGAGAGCCTGGAACGGCTTAACGAATAGACTTCTGGTTTGCTGGGGCTGAGAGACTTGGTAACGGTTCGGTCTGATGCGCCTCATTGTATGCAGGCCTCGCCGCTGATTCCCGCCATTGATAGACTACTCCATGTCAGTAAGCTGTCATTCTTCGCAGGTAACAGACCTACAGTAGTGCCCACGCGCCCGCGAGTTTTTAGAAGTGACTTCATTCCCTCTCCGAACTTCTCGGGATGGTTGACCATCATCACGCCGGCCCGTTCAAGCGCTTCATACTTGGCCTTCGCGCCAGGCTCCCCAATTGCTGTCCAAGCACCTGCGTGGCCCATGATCCGTCCAGGAGGAGCATGCAAGCCTCCAACGAGGGCCATTATCGGTCTGTACTTGTCAGCAATGCTTCCCATGGGAGCGAATTGGCTTTTCCACATACTTGGGGTTAGCAGTTCTCTGATTGTAGTCCTTGATCCACTCCGCTGCATCGATCTCTGCCGTACCACCAATCTCGCCAACCAGGATGATCCCCTCGGTGTCAGGGTCTTCTTCAAAGATCTTCAATGCATCGACGAAATTAGTTCCTGCTAGAACATCCCCTCCCATACTGATACAGAGACTCTGCCCCAGACCTGCCCGCGTCGTGGACGCAACAGTCTCATAGCTCAGAGTCCCTGACTTCGCGACAATGCCAATATTGCCAGGTGCGAAGCAGGGCAGAGGCTGGAATCCGATCCGGCATTTGCCAATTGCAGAGATGATTCCCGGACAGTTGGCACCGACCAATCTCGTCTTTGACTGAGTCTTCAGCATGGAGTGGATCTAAGCACCATTAGTTCAAAGCACTCAAAGACAACGCTCTCAAACCGAATCGCTTACTCGAAGAATATCATGGATAGGAACGTGTTCTGCCACTGCTACAACAAGGGGGATTTCCGCTTCTATAGCCTCTTCTATTGCCTTCGCAGTCTGGTTACCAGGCACGTAGATCGCAGATGCGTCCGGTTTCGCTCTCTCTTGGGCCTGTCTGTATAAGTAGAATGCCCGGATAAGTAGACAATCAGTCATACCGCTTTTACAGATGGGAACACCGGAAGACCGAGATGCTCTCCCTCGACGCCCGGCTTAACGCCCCCGACAATCTTCGTGCCCCATTCTAAGGACTCCTTGACATTGGCAGTGGCCTGGAATGTTAATCAAGGCATATTGCGATTACACTAGAAGCCCACTTACCTGTCTACCTAAACTTATTGTCAATGTATGATCGTAGATATTGAGAGACAGACTAACCTGTAAATCCCTGGAACAAGACCCGCGTGTGAGCTCCTATCTTCAAATTCTGTAGCGTGTCCACATAACTGCAGGTCCTGGACGAGGTCGAGAACCCCTGTGATTGTCTCACTGAAGCACGGACGAGATGCCTTTTCGCCGACGCAGACAATGAAGCCAGGCGGGACATAGTGGGTTCCGTGCTGTGGTTACTTGATGGAGATCAATGGCCGGCTATTTCAGTGTGGGGTATTATAAGAACACCAATTGCGAGAATGACAGGTTTAAATGATGGAAGTGACAACAAATCAGTGACTACCACTCACGGCCACTTTGGAAAGTAGAGCAATATCAACAGCCAGTTGCTAGACTGGTCTACAGGCCTGGAGAGAGTTGAAGGGGCGGAAGACTAACCTCGGGAAATGCTGTCTTATAAGACGGATACTCCGCCGGTCTCGGACAACCTGCCGACTGTTTCCGAGGTACTAAATAAGAGGATGTGGGCTCTCGGGACAGTCATGCATTGCTGTGATTGGTGGTCTCGGAAACGTGTTGCCGGGTAGTACTTGGGACTCGGAAAGGCAAATGCCACATGCTCCGCCGGCGGTGTTAAGAGCCACAGCTTTGGTGTAGAGGCTGAAGGAAGTGCGGACTGGCACTGAATATGTTAGTGCATGTATAGCGTGCAGATTGCCCTATTCATAATTTTCCAGTTCGTGTATGTCCTCATCTAGCTGGTGGGCATTTGTAGCTAGTGGCATGCAGCAATGCTCGGTGCAGTATACTCCTATAGAAATGATATCGCACTAGTTCCCAACACCCGGTGAGGTACATAGTCCTTTCAACTGTTCTTTGGAGGCCTGTGCTCGATGTTATCATGTCTCGGTCTGCGTTCGCAGTCATGGTGCACTAGCAGTAATGCTTCCTGTCAGCAAACATGTTCTAGATCTCTTGGGCAGCACAACATATGGAGATAGGACTTCACATGAATGAGAACCCTGCTCCCTTCGCCCACAGAAAAGGCAATCTTATCGAATTGCATCGACTAGTAAGAGATTGGTAGATGATGTCAAGTGGTCTATTTTTATGAATTCTAGGCTCTGGGAACAAGGATTGGAGATCACCCCACACTCCCAACTGCTTAGTCAGTATTTCAGTACAAAAGGCGAACAATGCAAATGTGAGAACATACTTTGGACTACAAAGTAAGTGTCCCAAATATTGAGAGATACACATCCTGAGATCAGATCACACGACTCCAGCACTCCTTGCTAGTAGCGTTACAGCCTTGAACTGGAGTATGTAGATCAATGACCCAACTTCCCATCACAATGTACACACCAGCAAGAAACTGGCCAGTCAAACAACCAATCTGTGCCATGATAAGTGACTTCCCAACGCAGATCAGCCACCACACAATGGTGGAAACGTGAACCGTTCCCTCAAACTGCAAATTCTCGCCAGAAAGACAAAAGCGATGGACCAACTCGAACTCTGGCCAGCCCCAAGCAGAGCCAATCACGGGGCCCGCCTTCCCCGAAAGGCGGGGTCGCACTGCCGGGACTGACGCCATTCATGATTTCACCTTTTCGCTTTGCTTGAAAGCGGTCGGACCACTCTGCATTGTTCTGCTACGAACCACTCCAAGATCTTCAATAATAGAATTTCATCAATTAGTAGTCGATATGGCGGCCGCACATGCCAGTTTCAATTCCAAGGGTTCGTTTCCTTCATTCCATCTTTTATTAACCATCCCTTCTCCCTCCCCAATTGTCCTGCCGCCGCAATAACTGAGCCCCTCCTCAATCATCTTCTTCCTTTCCTTCGCTATTCTTTCCTCCTTCCCCAGATCCCCCCCCATTGTTACTACTTCCTCACCCCACAGTACCCCATGGTACTCCCATAACATAATCAGCTGCAACAAACACCAACACTAACACCACCTCCAATGTCCGTTCCAGCCACACCACCAGCAACAACACCGCCAACAACATCAACATCAGCAACCTCCGAACTACAATCCTCTCTCCGCGAACTCTCCCTCGCCAATAAAAGTCCCATTAAAGATATTCCCCGACCGACTCCCCCCACCTCTGTCCCCAAACAACACCATCACACGGTGAAGAAGAAGAAAGAGCCTGCCCCCGTCGCCGACTCCTGGGAAGATGAAGTAGACTCAGCCTCCGCCTCTGACCCCGAAGGAGGAGCAGCCGACATCTCATCCACCTCCCCCGCTACCTCGTCCCGCTTCGCCAGCCCCGCATTGTCACCTTCTATCCGTTACACTGAAGGCCCCCTAGACCCCCCGCCCACGCCTATCTCACCGCAGACGTCTGCATCGCAGCTGCCGTGGCCTACGTATGGTGGACGATCAGAGGCGAGATCGCCGGCGAGGAGGCCGGAGAAGCAGACGGCTGTAGCGGGGAGGATGATTGCGGGGGCACTGGGAATTCGGGCGCCCAAGCGCACGGAGGAGCAGCGGGCGTATGACCGCGCGGTGAAGGAGCAAGAGATTAAGCGGCGGAATAAGGAAAAGGAGGAGGCGGCGAAGGCGAAGGAGGAGGAAGAGAAGGCTAAGGCGGCAGTGTGGGACATGTAATTGACACTGTTATAGCAACAGAGTATCTACTCCGTATTGCTGGGGGTGGGGTTGGTGGAGGTACATATTCTTTGCTTCTACTTTCAGCTTGGAAGGTGACGAGGTGTGCCGGGTGCTGCGTTTCTCATCTTCTTTTCGCTCCTTAATTGTCTGCTTGCGGGGTGGGTCGGTTGTCTGGTTTGCTCTTGTCGGTTTCCTGTCCTACTACATACACTCAGACTCACTGGGTCCAAACTATACAGGACTGTAATATAGTCTTTCGGTGAATCTATACCAGTTCAGACGGATGGACTTCCAGAAAAGGAAACCCCTATCTGGTTTTGCAAAAGTTGCAACCCAGCGTAGCTTGAACATAGTGCTCGAGAATCTATCCAAACGGTAGACATCTGCACACAACAGATGCTAGACGCTCATTTCTTTTCCTTTCTCAGCTCCCCAAAATCTTGCAAAACAGCGAAGATAGCAAAAGAAATGTAGAGTAACCATTCATCATATTTTCGTCGACGTCAACAACCCTCTTATTTATCACTCTGAAAAATTCCTGATCCCTACCCAGATACACATCTCATAATAGGACGCTCTCCAAATCCGGGTCCGGCTCCGGCCCATCAACCAAGTTAGAACACCATGTTGCGCCTTGTATCTGTTTGATAGAAACGGGAGAAACAGATCGGAGGATGGTCGGGAGAAGATAAAGTTGGGTAACTAAAGGTAAGAAACACAACGGGGCTGGTAATGTATTTTGAAAAGACATAATAATCATGATTCATCGAGAGAGAGATTATGCTATCTAGCCACCGATTTGTTCCTGGTGCACTTCGAGAGTGTCCCCATCGGCCATCTCGAGCTACATAATTTCAGGATAAGTTAGCCGTGTGCTTTGCGGTTCTCTAGGGTCTGTCTTCCAGAGGATATGGAAGTAGGTGTTCGTGCGGGGAAGGGTGCCGCAGAGCGTGCATATAACCACATCACAGAAGAGAAGGGTTGTCATGCTAGAACATACCGTATCGGGTGTATCTTCAGGGCGCACACGGGTGCCATCGAAAAGAAAGCGGACCGTAGACGGCTGCTTTCCTTGCCTTTCGCAGAACGCGTCCATCAACTTCTTCAACTGGGTTGTGCGCTTGATCTTGAAGAACACTTCATTGTTGTTGTCGGTCACCTTGATGTTGAGGTGCTCGACAGCCGCGGGGGCCTCTCCGGAGTCGGCCATTGTTGTAGAAGGGAATGAAGACGATGGAGGGCTTGGGAACTGGAGGAGGGCGGGTTGTCAGCTTTGGGAGGACTTCCCGTCGCAAGTTGAGTTCGTCAGACTGCCGTGGCTTACCCTGTTTGCCGCTTTGAAGGGATATGCGCTAGAGCACTGGCGGAGAGATGGACGAGGAGAAGAAGCTGGTGGACGTGAGATATGACTGAGAGAAGAAGAAAAGGGATGGGGCGTTGAACTGAGCTGGAGGCGATGAAGGCAACCCCCACCAGTTATAAATATCGGAGAATCTATTTTGCGGCGCAGGTCCAAGTTCCCGTTGCTTCGCTGCAGTGAATGAGATCAAAGGTGTTACTACTACTTCTGATACTTGATTTTCTCTTGATACATCTTTCAGTGTTGGGTCATTTTCTTTTCAGTTTTCTGATTAGGTTTTATTTTGTTTTCAGTCCTAGCCTTTGGGATCCTTCATTTGTGATTTTACTTCTGTCTTGTTGCCAGTTCTCTGGCTGAGTATAGTATATTGCGTCATGGTATGAGTGTAACCATTGACTCCCGTTTGAGTTGAGAGTAACAGATAGCAGGGCGGACTTAAGGAAGACATAGCATTTGACCCGCCTTGCCATCCACGAGCTGTAGGTCACAGATACTAGTTAGAACATTCCTTTGATGCATGACTAACAATTGCCAGTGTGCCATACAAGGTGACTACCACCATACAACATCCACGTGCAGAAACGGCACTAATCCTTGCAGCATGCCTCACGAAGAACTCATACCAGGAAGAGAAATGTCAATCCCAGATCAATGCTCTTTATGAATGTTGCAATGCCTTCTACCAGGCGCGAGGGGAGGACGCAAAGACTCCAAGTTGTCCTAAGCCCAACTTGCTGCGTCTGAAGATGAAGCAACGGGGCATGGAGCCTTAGCTTGCCTTGCAGAGAATTTCGTGTCTCATCAGAGTTCTACGGACCGTGTACATACTACCAATTATACTTTGTCGACAATAGAGTAGAGACCAATTCATCAATGCTCTTGACAACGTGTCGAGTCGTTGCCGGAAAATAGTGATAGTGATAGTCTTAGTAGACAATCCATCTCAGGTAAAACTGAGGCTGGAATGTGACAATTCCCTTGCAGTCTGAGCTCCCATTCGAGGAAAGAGCTAGGCTAGTTGTGAAAATTGCCAAATTTCTCTAAGACAATCTTGAGCACGCAGAGAGGCCGTTTGACCTGAACGAAGATTGAAGCGCTCGTTCCGAGACTCTAATGATTGCCTATAGACATTTGATGAAGAAAGAAAAAAGAAGAGGAGGGAAAGGCCGAAGTGCGCGAGTTTTTATGGTGTGTGTTGGCGCTAGTCCCCATCTGGGCTAGTGGCCCGTCGGCCCAAAACACGGCCAAAAAGAGTAAGACGAAGAAGATTGGAAGTTGCAGTTCTTCCCCGAATCCTCCTGGAAAGCTAAAGGTCCCTTCGCAAACACCCTCCATCTCTATCATCGCCCTTCCCCCGACACACCCCTTCTCTCCCGGTCAACCTCCCCGGCCTTTCCTCGCGCTCATGGCACCCTTAACCAGGGCCACGGGCTCGGGCGCCCCTGCTGGGTTCACGTCCATAAATGTGAGTTGCTTTGTTTTGGCTTTCTTGTAAGGCGGTGCGCTGACCGACCGATGTTCTACTGTTCAGCCCTCTCAACAACCAACGAACGAGTCGGATGTTATTGAAATCGATGATGATGACGATGAGCCCATGGACGAAGAGGGAGACGACATGGAGCCCAATGAGGATGAAGACATGGAAGATGATTACGTTGACGAAGACGAGGAATCAGAGGAAGAGGCCGCTGACGCGCTGAATGGGAGCGAATCACCACTGGATCTGGGGTTCGCTCCAAATGGACATAGTATGCTCCTTACGACTTCTGGTAGTGCTAGGAAGGCTGACTTTGCTAGATGGTATAGATGCAGCAACACCGGACTTGTTTACGTCGGCAGGCGCGCAGGAGGCCTTGCATCCCCTTCGCCGCACCGCAGATCGAGTCACGCGCCAGATTGAGGCCTTCGCCGAAAAACTGGATCGTTTCAAACAAAAAGGAAACCGCTCGGAGGACTTGTCGAACTACCAAGCTGCCTATAACCTGGTGAAGAGCTACCAGACCCTCGCGCAAGATGCAATCAGCGACATCACGAAACAAAACACGTTGAAACGGGCCAAGCTTGGATTGGGTGCTGCTCGAAGCAACGGATCCGCATCGTTCGATCCCAAGACTGCAGAGGAGCTCCGGCGTCTACAATTGGAAGCCGACACTTGGCGACTTCTCCTCAACCTTATCAGCAGGGACGATCCGCCCCGCAGAGCCGACTCCAAGAAGTCGCAAGAATTTGTCTTCCAGAATCTACACCGGTACTCCCCCGATCGCGACGTCTGGGACCAATTCTTGACTGCGGACCATTATGCGACGGAATGCGTTATCATCCTGAAGTGGCTCGAACGCTCGGCCAAATACAGCACGCAAGATGTGGACTATCTAATCTCTGAGTTAGAGTCACAGGCCGAAAGAGGGCAGGGATCATGGTCCCACGGATGGCTTTACACGAAGGAAACGATCAAGGGACAGAAGCGACTGCGAGCCTGGCCTCAACCCCTCGAGCCTAATGACCCGGGCATCACCGCTACGCTTCTGAGCTCGGATAAATCGGAGCCACTAGTCACCCAATTAGATCCAGACGCCGTCACACGCCAAAGGCAGAGCCTACAGAAACAGGATCAGTTCTACGAGCGCGCTACATGGATGACGTGCTGGAAGATGCTAAGACATGGGGAGAGTTGGTTCAAGATCCGCGAATGGTGTGCAGAGCGGTTGGAAACATGGCGAGCCGTCAGCATCTGTGGTACTAGCGTGGATGTTGAAACACACACAGGAAGAACACCTATTGATGATGGGCACACACGCCTGATGAACTGGCGTTCCCAAGAGTCCTGGAGGGCCGCCTGCAGTGCTTTGGCACGGAGTCCACACGCCGAAGATTTTGAGCGGGCGGTTTATGCGTTGCTCTGCGGCGAAACAGAGGCAGCCTTCAAGGTCTGTCATACCTGGGATGACTATCTCTTCGTGCACTTCAACAGCGTCCTCCTGTCTCGCTACCAGGGATTCTGCAAGCAGTTCCAGCGGAAGCTAAGCCATTCACCTACAACCCCTGTTGCCTTCGTGCCTGAGCCGGCAGGATATGCCGAATTCAACAAATTCGTGCAGTACACTAGAGGGAACGAGCGCGTTGGAAGCGAGGCACGGAACCCGTACCGCACTATCCAGGCGACAATCCTGGGCAAAGGATACGACGCATTCTTCTATTCCTTAGCCCAGGCAGTGTCCCAGGTTGCGAACAACAAATCTGATGCGTCATCCTTCGTTCCTGATGTGTCACCTACCTTTGTCGATGACAGTCTTGTCATTGCTGCAGAGGACGGCGATGCGCTCCGGATTGCCACCCATCTTTACATCGTCGCCCATTCCATTGGATACGTTCGCGCCGACACTCAATTCTACAACACTGCCTGCGTGAACGTGATTGGATATATCGCTAACCTGGAATCCCTTGGTGTTGTGGATATCATTCCGCTTTATGCTTCCCTTCTCCCGGAGGATTTGACGAGGTCTGTTCTGGCTCAGGTATTGATCGAGATTGTTGATCCACGGGAGAGAAAGAACCTGGTTCGGCTGATGGAGAAGCACGGCATCGACGTCGAGGCTGTCCTGCAGACCCAGTGGGAGTGGCTGAGCGTGAATGTCTCTGCCATCGACCACTCCAGGACGGTCAAGCGGCACCCGAAGGTTGTCAACCGCAAGGATGGCAACCTTGAATTGGTCCCGGTGAAGACGGATTTCATTGGAACCGAGATATCTGAAAGTGATGAGAATGTCATACGCAGTCTCGAATGGCTTCGCTACGTGGATGGACAGTGGGGGCGAATCTGTCAGCTCGGATCTTTGTTGTACCGCAAGTTCTATAGTATGGACATACCCTTGTTCCGTGTAGGAGATGCAAGGCTAACAATATCACAGTTTCGGGTCGACTTTCTGCAGCTCGGGAGCTGTGTCGGCGGATGAAGCTGTCCGACATCTCGCGGGAAATGTTCGGCTTTGACATTTCGGAGTTTAGCCTCGATGTGGCGGCGATGCAAGAGGTCAACTCCCCAGAACCTTCCAGTCCGACGAAGTCGAGGTTGCTCAGCTCCCCTCACAAGCGTTCTCGGTCGCGAACCAACGGAGTTGCATCGGGAAGCCAGGCGAGCATCTTACTCCAGCAATCACAGACCATGCGTGACCTGGAGGTCCTTATTCTGGCATTAGACGCTCTGGAGAGATATGCCATTATCTATGAAAAACTAGAAAAGTATGTCATGACAATCTATGAATGGGTTTGCGTTGTACTTACCACTGGCGCAGCAACAAACGGCGGCGTGATTCGGGTATGCTCAAGGACCTGAGAGAAGGGCTACAGGAAGCCCTAGATGACACTAGCGTCCAAATCGATGTCATGTTGGACGAGTGGCTGGTCAACTACGAGAATGGTAAGCAACCCTGTCTGCTTGGGGTTGAGTGTATCAATACTGACATGGTCAATATAGAAGCCGAGAAGGAGGAGTTGGAGGAGATTCGTAACACCTACATTCCCGAAGTGTTCCTCGATTACCACAACACGATGTATTTCTCGGCTCATGTGCTCAGCAGCGAGCTCTTGGTGCAGTGCATGAACTTGGCAACCCAGGTGGCCGAAGTGGAGCATCTGACGAGCAGCTTCGTTGCGGCCCGCCGCGTTGGAGAGCTGATGAACGCGTTGGCAGTGTCCAGCAAATCCATGGTGAACACACACGCGAAGCCCGGCGTCAGGCTACTGGGAGGCGAGTCGTTGGGGATCTGGGCCCCGCAGGTGTCTGACGAGGAGAATGACACGACCCAGGAGCAATGAAGCGTGTATTTGAACTAACGATGGTGGACCGGCGTGTATATTACCCTCATGTTTCTCGTTTTCTATGACTTTACCCAATTTCTTCTGGCTGGAAGGATTGTGGGCATCTTGCATGTACAAGGGTCGGAGGGATGATCATATCCGGCGCATTTCCAGGATTTACATCGATCTGAAAATAAAGAAATCTAACTGTATGGATTAATCAGAGGGGTTTAGGTCAAACTTAGCGAACTGCGTTTTTCAGTGGAGAACTAGCAGATTCGAATAAAGCGAATACTACGCCAAGTAGAGGCTGGCCTGATAAAAACGTGCGGTCTAATAGAAAGGACACAGCACGTCCTGACGAAAAAGGTGAATAAATGCTGATTTTTGCAATCATTGCACTAGATACTATGATGATAAGCATCAGGTTGTTGGGATAGTGTATATATAATTTGTGGCTCCTTCGAAGTCAACTAAATTGTCATATCCTCAAATAGACCCTGTCCAAGTGAATCCAATCTGTAGTCAATAAAAAATCGTTCAAATATTACCATAGCGGAACTTTCCCAATAAAAAGACACCATGAAACTGAATTTGTGAAGTCGTGAATTCAGATCCAGTGACGTTAGACTCAAAAATGGATGCTTCCTTCAAATTCATCCTCGTTCGGATTCTCGTTCAATTGCCAGTGTGTTATAAATAGTATTTATATAGTCTGCACATCTTATCAATTCTGATCACCTTTCAACACCCCTTCTGTTCCTATTGGATTATTTTTTCTCCCTCGGTTTATCCCATCTCCAAGTCGTTCTACCATGGATACTACTGAGACGTGGTGGGCGAACCTCACCATGGAGGAGCGGGAAGAGTATTATGAAAAAGGAAGCAGAGGAACGACGAAATCTCGTTCAAGGCAATAATAAATATCATCTATGAGAAAGGGGATAGATACCAGAGTGGTCGAGTCCACGACAGGGGCCGGCCGGCAGACTAGTCGCTGTTAATATCAAGTATTTCTATACAATACATTCCGGCGAACCGAAGCTGCAATGATGCATGCAGTATGCCCATGAGAATGGATGGCATTCTCGCACCTCGAGTACGTGCTGGGATGCTGGGATGTGGGAGACATAGATACGGTCTTGGTGAGTGATCGCGTACCTGGCCTGTCGCTTGATAAGATCTGGCATAATTTGGACGACTCGCAAAAGAAGGGGATTGAGGGTCAGTTGAGAGAGCAGGTGAGTTAAGCTAAGCTGATCGTAAAGTCTCTGGTCCAGTGTCTTGTCTTATTCTAACTTCGGGCGGTTTAAATTAAAAAAAAAAAAAAAAAAAAAAAAAAAAAAAAAAAAAAGATACTGAAGATGCGGGAACTCACTCAACCGTATATTGATTGGTCACATTGGCAATGAACCGGCGAGCGATGTCTTCGACTGTTATTGGCGTCAGAGGAGCATGGGACCCTTCGCCTCGGAAAAGTTGTTTGATGACTGGGCGTTGAAGAAAATACAGTGTCCTGTTTCGAGGGTGTTTTGGGATTGCTGCGTACCCTAAATGAGGGATGACAATATGGAGGAGGAGCCTTCACGGTTTGTCTTGACCCATGGCCATCTCGTCGCTGATAATATCACGGTAAAGCATGGCCGGATTACTGGTATTGTGGGGTGGAGATGCAGTGCATTTCTCCCTGGATATATGGAATATGCTATGGCCACGGTCATTCATCGTAAATGTACCCAGGACTGGTGGCTTCCCGTGTTGAAAAGGGTTTTGGGACCGCCGGATTACCTTCGGTGTGGGTTTGTCGCTGCGGCTCGTGTTAAGGGGTTTAAATAGTGACTATTTAGTTGTTCTTCTGGTTAACGATGGGTTATCTGGTGTACTTCGGTAAATGTAGTATCTCTTGATGTTACCCTGAGAGGACTCGCTCTAGGAATACTAGTCTGCGTAGATATCACACAATTTAGCAGTTAGGATCTGATTAACTAGAACTCCTTTCTTTTCTCGCCAGTTATAAGACTAATGTCGTTCTTGAATATAGTACTACTAATCAGTCATCCGACCAGCAGTGTATACTATATATCACTATCCTACCTTGTCAACACATCTACACAACCCCCAACAGCCCAACTTACAATACAATCTCCTCCTTCCTCCTCCGAACAGACACCTTTGCCACCGGATCCGCCTGCCATATGAACCCATACTTCCTCACCGTCGGGCTCCACCCATCAGCCACCTTGAAATCATACTCTAAAAGAACATGACACAGAATGATCTTATTCAAAGCAATCGCAAAGAAACGTCCAGGACAAGCATGCTTCCCCAACCCGAACCCCAGATGCTGAGGCGAAGTCGAAACTGCCTGCGCCGCAGTTTCAAGACCGGGTGTCTCGCGCATCTTCAGAAATCGGTATGCGTCGAATGTCTCCGGCTCTGGATAGATGGTAGGGTCCCACATGGACTCGCTGGCGAGAACTGAGATTGTGCCTTTGGGGAGGACGGTTCCGTCGGAGAGGGTCACGTCTTCTTGTGCGAAGCGTCTCATTCCCGCTGTTGTGGTTGTGTTAGGTGAATTCTCGGTTGTGTGTAAGGGTTGGTGGTGGGGAGAAAGCTTGCCTATACTGTGCGGCTTAAGCCGTTGACTCTCTTTCAACACGCTATCCATGAGCTTCAAGTCGTTGAACGTCGATTTTGTCCATCCGTCGTTTTGCAGAACTGTGATTATTTCGTTTCGTAGCGCCTTAATAACATCCTCCCGTCCAGCAAGGTAGAAGATCATCTGTGTGAGCAGGTCCGATGTAGTATGTATAGCGGCAAGTGAGAGTGCTACCTGAGCAAGAGTCGGGTCGTAAGGTCTACCCTTTGCGCATTCCTCCATCCATTGCATCGCGTCCTCGTAGTGTTCGGGCTCCTTTCCTTGACGGATGGCTTCTCGCTTGGCGGACCGTCTTTCTTCGACGACGGGAGTGATGATGCCTTCAGCTTCCTTAATTTCGTTGCGTATCTTACGGCAGAATGGTAGGATGTATGCCACATAGGGTCTGGTGCAGCGCGGGAACATTCGGAGAAATAGAGCGGACAGGAAGGTGTGAACGGCATAGTCGACTGTGACTCGATGCCAGTCCGGATTGCGATATAGTTTCTCCCCGAGGAATACCCTTGATGTCAGTCTGGAGATTAGACTAGCCACATTCGGCTTCAATTGTAAATCATGCCAATCTGGTGGTGACATGTTATTAACATCATTGTAGGGCAAGTGAATATATCGCGAATCACTGAGCTTACTGGGATCATCTGTGAACATCTCTCCTAGCGCACGACGAGTATCTTCAGACAAAGGCCGAGCCAACTTATCTACCAGACATGACGGTTAGAATGTGTTTGACTAGGTCGATTGTGTGTAGACATGATATACTCACCCAAACTCGGTGTCAGTTTCGTGCGTAGAACATCTTTCACAAGAGCCGGATCCTGGTTGAAAGGGTCAAACCCTCGGATATGAGCATGAAATTCTTCCGCAATAGCATCCAATAAGCTTAATGCGGGATGAGTACGAAAGTCATCTGCATGCTTGGGGGCTAGCACGATCTTTGGCCCGAATTCCGAGTAGAGATAAAAAGCGCTGCCCTGGTAGACAACTCATCAATACGTATGGTTCGGAAGTAGAGTTTAGAGGGGCATACCTGACTGAATCCAGTTCTGATTAAGCCATGTGCATTTTTGAAAAACCGTTTAAGGGAGCCGAGGCTTCCGATTTCGAACCGTTGCCTCTGATTAATTACAGGAAGGGGTGTCTTAAGGGACGGGGTGCTTAGAAGCCAGAAGATAATCGCTGCTAGGACGGGAGCCCAGATCCATGTTGTTGACTCCAGCTTGACTAGGAATGATATAGTATTGATAGTAAACATGGTGTGTGCTAGAGTACCAAGGGATTTGATATTGTAGAACCAGTAGGGGTGATCATGAAAATCATCTGAAGGAGCGCAGGCCGACTTGGGGTGTTATGCGTGCCTAGAATGTCATACTGGAGGCTGTATAATTCCGCTCGACTTCGAAGTAAACAGGCGAAGGTGCGGAGACTGAGACCGGGATTTGCTACGTTTTAATACCCAATATCATCTCCGATGCGTGCCATCGGACTTGTCAGACTAAGAAAGCGGGATTGACTAGTTGCAGCTGCTAATGCAAGGACTACTGCAATAGAGTACGGATGCTGGAGAATGTGGTTGGCCGACTGGCTGGCTGGCTAGTCGTACATTAGGAATGAAGGGAGAGCGGTACAGCCACGCTATAACCTACAATGCTTTGGGGCCTGCATGAGGGAAGTCTCAGCATTAAGCATGGCCAGCATTGATAAGCCTGCGGAAGGAATATGAGGATGGACGAATGAACAAATGAATTCAATAGAATGAATCGGATCTGGATGTTTCGAAAATCCACCTTTTAATGTGCCCAGCCTCTCTACTCGTGGGTGCTGAAAGGCCTATACAGCATCAGGATATTGCATCGCAGAAAACCCACCAGGTGCGGCTGAAGGGGCCCACAGTAGCCCAATCTGCAGAATCGGGATAGTGATGCTAGGATAATTATCCCATCAGCTGATGGAAGAAGTCATCTCATGATGAGTTAAGCCCGTCATAAGCATCAAGCAGCCGCCTAAGCTTGGGATGGATCAATCCAAAGCCAGCACGCTTTGCCAGAGTTAACATGGGAAGAGGAATCTAGAACAGTCAGCATCGACTGTAAGTAAAATGGATAAATCAGGTGACCTGTCCGACTCACCGCTCCACTCTAATCTGGGCCAATCAGAAACATTGAAATGACAGGGCGTGGTTTCTCTGCCTGGGGCACCCAGCATCCATGCCCGCACTAGTCGGACTATTAGTAGTCGAGCTAACAACACACTTACCAAGAAGGAAGAGGCCTTTCTCCCAATAATGATCTCCCTCCTCAGAGTGTTGCCGAGTGATCCAACGGACAGGCTCTCATCCTTTGCTTGTTACATGCAAATTCAGTGAAGGTGCATGGCAAGGTGTCACTGCCAGTATGCACTGTAGAGATGAACAACCCTCCAAAGCGTGTCTCCGCACATAGCCAGCCAACATGAGAAGACAAAGAGCATTCACCCATAGATCCAGAAATGGATGTCGCACCTGTCGGTCAGTCTTCATCACTCAATATCCTACTACTCCACTTCCGCATCTGATTACAAGCGTCAACATCAAGACTAGGCTCCTGATCCTAGGGTAAGCAGCTAATCTCCCAGTCCGTGCACGCAGGTCCCGCCATATCAAATGTGATGAAACCCCAAATGCATGCCGCAACTGCACTTCCACAGGGCGCAAATGCGACGGGTACACTCAATATCGACTACCCTCTCGTAAGGTGACACTACCAGTCTCCAAACCATCAAAGAGCCTCATCCTCTGTCTCCCTGGACTGGATTCCGATGAGCGTCGATGTCTCCAGTTCTTCGAGCACAACACCATCCCCATGCTAGTGGGGTATGCGGACTCGGAAGTATGGCAACGTCTCGTACTACAAATGTGTCATCGAGAACCCGCCGTCTGCCACGCAGTAGTCGCGCTCAGTGCCTTTCATGAAGACTACGAACGGAGCATCAAAGCTCTGAAATCAAAACCCGATCACCGCCATCACCACTTTGCATTGGAACAATACAATCGCTCCATGGCAATGTTGCGCCGGCGCATCCAATCCAATGGCCCCCAAGTCCGTGGCATCACACTCATGTGCTGTATCACCTTCATCATCCTCGAACTCCTCGAGGGGGACTACACCAACGCCTTCTCCCATCTCCAACAAGGCCTCAACATCCTGAAAACCCAATCAACCCACCACGCACTAACCACCGAGCGCATCCTCGCCAAAGCCTTCCTGCAGCTCAACACCCCGCGAGCCTACTGGAATGGCCCTGACGTCGTCGTAACCGGCCACCCTCCCAAGGGCAGCGTGCGGGAAGTAGCATACGAAGTCACGCCAATCCACAACATCGCCGAAGCAAAAGATCGTCTACGCGTACTAATGAACAACATCTTCCACCTCCAATCTCTCTGCAACCTCTTCTTCCGCGGCGAACAAGACCCAAATCTCAACACTCTAACCCTCTCCGCAAAACAAACCGCCCTCCACCACGACCTAACAGACTTCACCCTCGACCTCAAATCATTCATCTCGTCCCACGAATCCAACACTGCCTGGACGTTACGAGAAACCCGCAGCGTGGACGTCATCCTCACACACGTAGCAACCCTAACCAGCATGCTCGGCTGTTCCCTAGACACGACGGAACTAGGTTACGACAACTTCCTACCCGAGTTCAAGCGCATCAACGACCTCTGTGAACGAATCATAGCCACCTTCGTGACTGAATACGGGAGTTACGAGAACCTCCCCACCATGGTCACTGATATCGGTGTCCTACCATCGTTGTTCTGGTGCTGTGTGAGGTGTCGGGATGCAGAGACCAGAGAACGAGCGCTTCAATTGCTGAAGGTGTGGCCCCATCGCGAGGGGTTTTATGATTCGTATCTGATAGTGAATATTTGTCGAGGATTGATTGACCTTGAGGATGAGGGAAGAGATGCTAAAGGGTTTATCCCGAGAAAGTATCGTGTGTATACGCATACGATTGAAGTTGCGGAGGATCGGAGGAGTATGATTATAAGGTATGTGATGGCTGGTGGTGAAGGTGGGGAGCAGGAGAGGATGGTGGTGCTTGAGTAGTAGTTATAGATAAATAGTACATAAAAGGTACAGTTCATCGCCGCTAGTATGCTTACAGATAGTAGAGAAATAGTATATAAAAACCCCCCGTGCTGATACTATAAGAGAAACAAAATGCCCTACCCTACTACACCGGTTATCTGTTATCAAGAGTACTTAGTACTTTGTATACCGTACGTATCATTGACAGGGACAAGAACGAAGGAGGACGGAACAGGCTGCTGCTCTATTAGCAACAGTTTCACTAATGACACATTTAGTACCTAAGTCCTACTTACTAGATACTACTACCTAGACCCATGACACTTCGTCTTACCTGGTATCACAATATGCATACTACGCAGCTACTAATGTAGTATCACCCTCGCTTCATCTGTTGTCCTACCATCCATCTCCATAGTATGCTGTGTATTAGATTTACGTTGCCTGAGTAGGACGAAATTAAGAACTAATACTAGAACTAAAACTACTAGTAGTACCTAATGTGTGAGCCTTTACTACTTCGGACACACACTTACTTATAAATATATTCCTCCCAATCCAGATCCCCTTCTCATAAAATCCACCACCATAGTCACGTCATCATAGTCCGGCACCCAGCCAGTTGGAAATCACATTCTTTTTCTTCGTACACGAACAACAATAGTGGTAGTAGCATAACAATGGGTATGTCTCAAACAATAATAAAACTAATAAGCAGAAATAAAGTGTCGTCGTTCATATGGTGGAAAGAACTCGTTAAGAAATCATCATTTCCCGGTTTTTGTCTGTGGTGCCAGCCCTGGAGCTATTTCATCTCCGATTCATTTGCTCTTTGGTTTTCATCTCAGATGGTTGGTTGTATCTACAGTCCCGTGTTGGCGCAGGAGAAAGGAGTGCCGACGGTTCCTTCTCGGTAGCTGATGATGACGCTATCAATGGAGGCCTAGGGGTTCTGTTAGTTGCGGCTTCTTTTGTATCAGGGGAGAATAAGGAAGACATACATAAGTTCCTGGTCCTAAGAAAAAGAAACCAGCGAAGATAAGAGTAACATTGAGAATCGCGCCCAGCCAGCCGCGGATACCACGGTTCTTGTAGAAATTGGGTCCATAGTCTTCCCGGCGCATGCGCAGGTAGGCCGTACCCCAGAAGATGAAGCCGAAGAATGAATCGAAGAGGGAGCTCATGATCGACTCCAGGTCGGAAAAGAAGGGAATCACCTCGGCGATGATGAAGGCGAGGATCCAAAGGATGGTGAGGATGCCAGTCCAGGCGGCCCATCCGAGCACGGTGTGGTTACCCTTGTGGCGGGTGCCATCGAACAAGCGGAAGAAAATGAAACGCGCTGACACGGAGGCATACAGCACGCCGAGGAAAACCAACGTCGGAATCATGAACGAGAAGGACACTTTCTTGTATACCTCGTTACCCAGAGAGCCGAATGCCGGCGACGTGATGTACTGGTTACCGGTGTAGGCGTACACGATAGAGCCGACCAAGCTGAACACGATGATCTCGGCAATGGTGACGGCGGTGACAGACTTCCAGAAGTCCTTGGGCTCCTTCATCTCCGCAATAAAACTTGGCAGCGTGATCTGACCGATGAAGGTGTAGCTGATATTGAGAAAGGCGCTCATTCCTGAGACAAAGGTCGTTCCGGGCACAGGGATCGCTTTCACAATGGGGTCTCCCTTCTCCGGGGTATAGCCCGCGGGATGGTCCTCGATGGCGGAGAAGATGAGGGCTAACATGACGGAGATGAATGTGGTAAAAGCCGACAGGGTAGCCACCTTGGATAGGGCGCTAAAGGTGCGTGGAAGTGAGCAGATCAGCGAGATAATAGCCGTGACCAGTGAGAACACGATGGTGCAGGCTCCATGACCACTGATGGTATTGAGGTACTCGGCGCCGACCAAGCAATGCAAGCCCTAATCCAGGTCAGCGCTATAAATAACTTCTCAAGCAAAAGAAAAATACCTGAATGAATGTGTTGTTCAACAAGAACATCACCGCAGTCAGGTACCACACAACTTTGGAGTCCCAGAAGATCATTTGGCCGATGTCGCACACGTCACGGACATGTGGGTGTCGCAGACAGAACTTCCTACACGATATGAGCGGTTTTCCTCCCAAGCGATGCGACGACGGAAAACATACCAAATGACCAGCGAAGTATAAAGCACAATCATGGCGATGACGACGGTGAGGATCAATCCCGGGACCAAGCCGAGAACGGAATAGGACCATGGAAACGACATGATAGCCAGACAGATATACTCGGAGAACAGGAGGGCGGCCGTCTAATGAAACATAAGTCTGTGGTCAGTCATTGCAACTCTGCGCGCATCGCACGCGTACGCTGCTTTGAAGCGGGTTGTAGTACATACCTTCTGCCAGCTACAGGTACGGTACTTAATTGAATTCTCCGATTCCATTTCAATCTGTCGACCGATTTCCCCCTCCGTGTCTGAGCCAGAGCCCACCTGCTGTTTCTGATTTTCCAGATCCATCTGCTTCAACTTATCTGCTGCACTGGCATTGTCGGAGACAGACGACCGACGGGAAACGACGGGCTTGAAAGTGTTGGACTCCGCCATTTTATCGAGCGGACAAGCCGCAGGTGGTAGGAAGCGATGAAGCTAAAGGAAGAAGAGACACTAAATGTCTTTGGATGCATGTACTGCGCCTTAAGATGCGACAAAATAGAACGACTCCAAATCACTGAAGTAGATCGTTTAAGGATAGCTCTGGAATGATCAGAGGTGACAGATGGTAATCAGGAATTGCCTTAGCGAAGACCGGCAGCGAGTGAAGGGGAATTAACGAGGCGAGTGACGGAAGGTGAGAGAAGAGCGAACAGGAAGAACGGAGGAAGGATCTAACATCTTTTTAGCTGTCAGGTTCAGGCTAGAGAAGAATATCACTGGCGAAGGCACGTGCGGGCAACCTAGTACTTACTGGAGATAACCGTGAGGCAGATCGACACTACAAGACCGGGGGGGGTTGCGATATGCGCGACAAAGAATCACAAAATCACCCAAGGTAATAATATAGATTGAAAAATTGAAAAATGACGTGCTAAGCTTGTGAACACGAGCAGATTGAAAGAAAATGAGCGAAAAAGTACCGCTGAGGCAAAAGGGAAAAAGAAATTCAAGCAAAAGAGATTTAATCTGGATGCGCTTATTTCCTTAACCTGGACTGCCCTGGAAAGCTGGGTTCTCCCAAAGCGCGCGCCGGATGGGTTTTAGTTGCCTAGCACCGGTGATTTCTGCGCACCCCAAGACTATCTGGACAAAATGCAAACCCACCGGGAGAGGCGATTTAATTTACGATTTTATTTATTTAAACTGGGGAACAGATTACAACCAGAGCAGCGGTCGCTGATTGCGAATCGAGGGCTCGGAGATCCAATGACCGGCGTGCAATGCAGCCGGTCAGTCCGACTGTCCGGAATGGCCGATGACAACATCTACTTCGTATGACGTCCTCCAGCGGGATTGACCACCGGTGCATCTTTACTACCACTAGTAGAGTCTGGTAGGTTACTGGGACAAACCTAAGCAGAAGCAGTATTAGATTTTGGTCCAGGGACAAGATACTCGAGGTCTCTTGTGTCCCCTTCCAAGTTACTATAGTAATGAATCATTCTCCCCCATCTATCCTGACCATCATTACCTTCACTACAAAGTAGCTAATAGATAACTCACTCCACCTCCGTAAAGCTCGACTCGGCTAAGAACAGCAATGCCGCGTTCAGACCCCACCCCAATCAGTCCCCACCGCCCATTGGTCCGTTCCCGGTACAACCTTTGCCTGTTTCCCCAGCCAATCAGCAATTTGTCCAATGTCCGCGGCGGAACCGCCCGATCCAGAACTGCCCCGCATCCGTCCTGAGCTTTTTTCCTCTTTTCTCTTTTTGACGGAAAACCCCTCTTGCAGAGAATTTCCGCTCCAAGAAGTAGGAAGGAAGTGAAGGAACAAAATGGAACCATTTGTTGCTACCTTATCCCGATCCATACATTCCCCCCCCCATCAGCTTCTGAAAATTAAGTTGCACTAAGCAAACGATGTTGTGTGGCATGACCAAAGCTACGCCTCTCTCTTATGCATGAATGATAAGTACCAAGCATAAATCCCCCCCGGTCATACGACGACAACGCATGGCTTCGATAACTTTTCCATGACCCTTGTTCGAATATCGTATGGAGATCTTCTTACTGGTTTTCCCTTGTGCATGGATCCATGCATTCGCATTCCTTCGATGGCAAAAAACATGAAAAAGAAACTAAGCTAACTGAAAAGGTTCGGTTGGGAAGGAAGAAAATTCAAACAGATGAATGAAAAAAAGCCGCCACTGCCAGTAAATATCTGACACTGCTTATATTATTATTTTCTGCTTCTTTTCAAGCCTTGTCGAGCACGCTATGCGCTAGTAGATGGCGTGATAAGCCACTTCTCCACGTGCCTGGGGATTGACTGGTGGGATTACTTACTTTGTTGGGTAAGGAGCAGTAGTTAACTGAACCATGTGCCTTATGCGCGTATGCACGCTCAGCACTAGTACTGCAGGGAGATCTCACCAACATATAACCTTTTGTTCTTTTCTTTAGCCTGAGCCTTTTTTTTTTTTTGTGCTTGGTATGTAAGGTAGTGTAGTGTAGCTACTATGTAGCTTCCGCGTGCAAATTTCAATAATATTATATACGCTATAAACCTCGCTGTACTTAATAGTAAGCCTGCTTCTGTATCATCATCGCAACCAAGATAGAAGAACATGGCTATAAAATAACCCGGAAACAACCCCCCATAACACAACACGGCAACTCTGCCGAGTCGACAAAGTCTCTCTTCTCAAGGTATGCACGCCTTACACCAGACGCTAAGGCTGACACTAGTCTTACGCCTCCAGCAGTCTTGTGTCTGTCCACAATCTAGACTAGTCCTCCAATCTATCTGGGATAACGGCTGGCTTGATCTCTAGTGGCGCCGCTTTTACGCCACTTCTTACGGCGGGAGCGATTGATGGAACCTTATCGGCAGCTAGTAGCTATCAGTTATAGCTGGCTGGTTGAGGATGTAGCTCTCTATGGGATGGTTGGTTTTTATTGTGTGTAATTTGATGGTACTATTAGTATATATGTATTCTTCTTGACAATATTGCACGGCGCAAAGTCTCGGAGAATGAATCCGAGTCTTTGGACTGTCTCTATCGCTGGGTCAGGGGTTGCTGGCGCAAGGGGGATCTGGAGTGGGAATGGAATGGAATGGAAGCCATTATGGCGGCCCGTACCATATTTGCATACTACTTTATTGAGTAGTGTGTTGGTGGTATGTTTAAAGTAAGGGGTATTTATTGGGTTCTATTGCACTTTACTGTAGCTACAGTGCTGTATATACCTGGATTACGATGGAAGATAGACTCCGAACCAAGTGCATGCTTTTGTGGTATACTGCAATAGATAGCATATCAGGGTAGTAACTACAAGCTCCGAATTCACATTCCCTCGTCCTCCCCGGCCAGCAGGGCCGCATAGTCGTCCGCAGAAGCAAATGTCGGCAGGTGCTTGAGCTTGCGCCGCTTCTTCCGGTCAGACTGCTTGTCATCCTTCGGAGGCTCCTCAACCGCTGCGAGTTCCACGTCAGAGGGCAGTTCCTCGTCACTGTCAACGAAGGCCTCGTCGTCTGAAACGTCCATGTCGAATGCATCCTCGTCGTCGGATGGCTCTTCCTCCTTGGCGGCCTTGCCCTTCTTAGCCTTGGGCTTGGTGGCAGGCTGCTCCTCTTCGATGTCCTCCATCTCGTCGTCCGAGTCGAGATTGAGTTCGACTTCGCTGTCACCGCCTTCTTCGTCTTCATCGTCAGACTTGTCGTAAGCGGATTCGAGGTCGTCCATGTCGAGATCGTCGTCGTCGCTGCCTGCTTCCAGATCGGGACGGGAATCAACCAACGCCTTCCAGATCTCGGACTCGGCGCCGCTGAGTTCGGCATCCTCCTCGTCTTCGTCGACCGCATTCTTGGCCTTCTTGGACTTGTCCTTGTCTTGACCCTTTCCAATGCGGTTGAAGTATTCGTGGAAGAAGACATCTTCCGCTGCAACTTCCTCGGACTTCTTCTTCCAGAAGGCCTCCGAGTTGAGAGGCAGCTGCTGGATCGACTTGCCGCCCGCGACCAACCGATCCTTGGCCTCGCTGCCTGCCAGAGGTTGCATGATGGATGAACCACGGGTGAGCGCAGACGCCTTGGGGGTCCGGTAGACGAAGCGGTCGAGGAAGTGTGACAACGTGTGCAATGTGAGATCGGGCTGTCCGGACATTGGCTTGTGGTCGAGCAGATGAGCCGCGTTCACTGACACGGACGGGTGGAAGTGAGACTGGTAAGGCAGCTATGATACCTTATTAGCGCGTGACAGCATTTCATTAGCAGATTAAACTTACCAGTTCCCACAGACATGTCCGGTCGGCATTGCTGTGGCCGGGGTCTCTCTTGCGGGGGTCGTATTGAGTCGACGGCTTCTCCGGCTTCTGTGTGACCTCTGGCTGCTCCTGAGGCTCGTCATCCTCATCAGGAACATCGCGGAACACCTCCTCGTCATCACTGTCGTTCTCTTCCGGCTGATCGAACAAGGAAGCGAGATCGGGGAATGTCTTCTCCAATTCACGGATCAGGTAGAAGACACCACAGATGAAAGCGGGCTGATGCAACCCGAGAACCTGAACGATACGCTTCACGAACGCCTTCACACGGCGAGTGTTCAGGTCGTTCTTCAAGGCCTTGAACAGAAGGTTGAGGTAGAGCGACTGCTTAGAGGATGTAGCAACCCGAGGGTCGAGAAGAGACTCGTATAACGTGCGGTAGAAGCGATCAGCACCAACCTGGTGAGTCGAGGTTATCTGCTGGATCAGCATGAGCGCCTGGATACTGGTGTTGAAGTTGGCGGAGTGTGTGATGCGGAAGAGAGTATCGATGTGCTTGGAGAGTCTAATGACGGATTAGTGATATATAGAAAGGAAGGATATGCGAAACGTACCGTTCACTATCCGAGCTGGTAAACGGGTAGGCTCGGTTGACACCAGTCAGAACTGCAGAGGTCAGTTTATCCCGCACCTCTTCAGTCTGAGCCAGACCCTTATCAGCGTCCTCCTTCCCCTTGTTCTTGTTGTGCTTGTTGCCATACTTTCCATTCTTCTTGCCCTTTGGCTCCTTGTTAGGCCTCAAGAGAGCAACAAAGATGGAGAAATAGATGTCGAGCAACTTCCGGGCAACGGTCTCCTCCTTGACACTCAAGACCGTCTGGTTCAGCGTGATAACTGCATAGTATTTGGCGTGTTGACTCTGACCAGGACGGAAAAGAACTTCCTCGACGGCGGCGATGATGGTGGGCTTCATCAGAGGGTGCGCCTGTTCAAGTTGCAACAAGAGGTAAGATGCCCGCGAAGCAATCTTCTTCGAAGTATCTCCCAATTTGTTGACTAACAGTCGCAAAAGGTTCGTTTCCTGCTCCGGCTTCTCCTTGAGCAATTCATAAACGTAACTGACAGCTCTGGAGCGAGAGAACTCAATCTCGTCATTACACCAGACTTCAAGGATCTTAAGGACTTCAAAGAATTGATCCTTCAAGAAGTGCTCGTACGCCCAGACAATCAAGTGGCTCTTCTGAAGCCCTCCAGGGAGAGGGTCTCCTTCGGACCACTTGCTGCCTGCGCCTTGCAACGCAGCAATAAGAGACGGCTGGTTGGCAAAAGCCCGGAGTCTCCTGTCGCTAGGAAGTAGTGTTCCTTGAGCGAACATATCCTTGAGCGATCTCAAGACTTCCACGGCCTGAGCACGACTGCGCTTCTTTCCAAGGGCAATGAGGTTTTCCATTGCCTTTGTGTTGTGAAGAGGCGATTCCTGTACAGCAAGAGTCAAGGCAGAGGTCTTATCGCTAAGCGTACCGGTAGACATGATCGTGCTGTAGAACTTGTGGGATGAAGAGGCAGATGCTTGCTGCGCTTCCGCGTACATCTTGTTTTCCTTCTCGAGGAGGGAGACGGCGTAATCGTAGAACCGATCCACCACATGGCGAGGCAGAGACTTCGCTTGTGCTGTCGGTATAGAGGGCAATTCCGTCATGTACCAATCGGATCTGGGTCGAACAGACTAAGGGCTACATTAGAAGGATATATGTGGATTGGGCTGGTTATACTCACGAGTTTGGCGAACTCCTTGGGGAAGACAACTTCGGCGGTAGGTTCCTTGTTGGCTTTCTCTTTCTTGGCGGGTTCTTTGCTCTCCTTCGCGGCGGGAGCAGGAGCTGGCTCCTCATCCTCTGACGGTTCCTCATCCTCGTCATCCTCGACTTCTTCCTCGTCATCCTCTTCGCCATCATCTTCCTCGCTTGCTTCTTCCTCCTCGGCTTCCTCTTCCTCCACCTCGTCGTCCTCTAGGTCGTCAGGGACAACCTGACCGGCCGCTGCCAGAATACTCGACAGTTCCTTCCGGAGCGAAGCGTCGTCGGACTTGCCCTTGGATTTCTTCTCTGTAGCATCTTCAACTTCAGAGTCCGAGCCAACCCCGGCGATGAGATCCAAGTCTTCCTCCGTGCCTCCGAGGGCCAAAATCTCCTGCCGCAAAACATCGTCCTGGTTCTCCTTCGATGCCGGCTTCTTATCCTTCGAAACAACCTTGTCCTCCCTCGCGATCACCTCACCATTGCGGTCCCGCTTCTTGCCTTTGTTGTTCTTGTCGTTGTTGAACGCTTGCTTCGGCTGGGGCTTGGGTGCAGGTTCTTTCTTCTGTGGCGTATCACTGGGACCCGACTTTCCCTTGTTGTTCTTGGGCTTCTGCTTCGAGGCGCTCTGGTCCTTCAGTCGCTGTTCGATCTTCTGTCGCAAGCCGGCAAATGCACTTTCCTCTAGTTGTGGAAGGGCATCAGGACCGGGGGCGGAGTCGTTAACTGCGACACCACCGTCGGGGATGATATCGTTTGCTCCGGAGGAGCGCTTCCCCTTACTTTTGGCCATGACGATAGTTTTACGGCCAAATGTAGACTTGATGATGGGGATTTGCATCTACTTTTTTTCTGCCGCCAAAAAATTGAGGAGAGCCGCCAGGCCGCCGGAGAAACGGCGGGCCGAGACCCATGGGTCTGCGCACGGTCCATCCGAAGTTGTCGAGTTTCGCATGTTTGCGATCTATTTACTTGCGATTGATCTGGCTTGGTTATGGTGTCATCCATTGGTTTGGATGAACATTACTGCCAAGTACTGAGGGGCTGTCCTGATCGTCCGGCCTCATGATTTCCGGGTTTCGCCCGGTTCCGGGCCGTTATTCCGCAACATGTCGAGCATACTTTGGCATTGCTCGATTCCATAGAACATCAAAATGCGCCTTTCATGTAGATGCTCTAATTCACTCTAAACCCAGCAGTCCCACTGACTATTCTCTAGGTAGATGGGCGCAGTCGGGTGTCTAATTTCTGGATCCCGACGGGCGGTATTACCAAAAAGCCCGTCCAGGGTGAGAAAGGTATTGATTATGGCCATCCATCGCAATGTTGACCGCTTCTAATGTTGCTCAGAGGATGCCAATGACCTCTTGATCCGAGGTGGCTTTTTGCGACAGGTGAGTGTCATCCCCAATTTGATGGATATAGTTCTAACTCAAATCTAGGCTTACTCGGGAATATTCCATATGCTACCACTGGGACTGCGTGTGCAAGATAAGCTGGAGCGTCTCATTGACAAGCATATGCGAACAGTCGGTATGTATACAATAGGCCCGCAGTTATAGAGTTCTTCCTTATCATGTGGATCAATGCAGGCGCATCTAAGGTGTCATTATCATCTCTATCCGCCCAGGAACTTTGGGAGCATTCTGGGCGTCTCAAGGAGGGCTCGGAGGTATGAATTTCGCTGTGTAGTCATCGATTTTTTGCTAATATCTGTCTCAGATCTTTCGCTTTCAGGATCGGAAAGAGTCCCGCTTTCTTCTTGCCCCAACTCATGAAGAAGAAATCACCACTCTGGTAGGACATCTTACCAAATCTTATAGAGATCTGCCTGTGCGAGTGTACCAAATATGTGAGTATATCATCCACAGCTGAGAACAACAGCTTACATCAACCTAGCAAGGAAATACCGAGATGAACAACGTCCCAGACAGGGCTTACTTCGTGGGCGTGAATTCATCATGAAGGATCTCTACACTTTTGACTACAACGTTGAGAATGCCCTGAAGACGTACACGGCTGTTAAGAAGGCTTACACAGAGCTCTTTGATGAGCTCAAGATCCCTTATCTGGTTGCTGCTGCGGATTCTGGGAACATGGGCGGCAGCCTAAGTCACGAGTTCCACTTTGCTAGCAACAAGGGCGAGGACACGGTTATCAGTTGTTCCAGCTGCGATAGTGTCTACAATGAGGAGCTTGCCGACGGCAAGGCTCATAATATCGACGACCAGCAGGTCCAAGTCGGTCACGCATCCGGCTTTGACATCGGTGAAGTTTCCAACGAATCAGCGAAAGCTGTTTCTGTTGGCCTGTGGATGGCGATATCACACGACAAAAACACACTGCTGCGCTGCTGGTATCCGCAGTATACCTTGAAGGACCCTAGTGAACCGCCAGCTGAAAGGGAAGTCAACTCCCATGCCGTCAAATCTATAGCCAAGGCAGCCGGCATAGACCTCGATATCAGTATTGAGAACCCCCTGGAACAATGGGCGACTCACATTCAGTCAGAGGAGGCTTCCAGCCAGCGGCCCCGAGTGTTGGATGTGTATGACTCATACGTACGGGCATACAAGCGCCCTCCCTTGACGGACACACTGGACGGGATCAACCGTGCGGTGGAGGATATTGACTTTTCAAAACTCGATCGCTTCCCAGGAACCAACAACTATCTCAACCTTGTACGGGTGCACGAAGGCGACCAGTGCTCGAAATGTGGCCAAGGTCTGACAAAGACCCACAAAGCCACCGAACTTGGTCACACGTTCCACCTTGGCACGCGATACAGCGATGTCCTCCAGGCTTCTGTGGTGGTTGACCGCGCTCACCTCGACGCAGGCGACCGTT
This sequence comes from Aspergillus neoniger CBS 115656, assembly GCF_003184625.1. NCBI lineage: Eukaryota > Fungi > Ascomycota > Eurotiomycetes > Eurotiales > Aspergillaceae > Aspergillus > Aspergillus neoniger. Next base: position 1,316,400 of record NW_020291129.1, read on the forward strand.
CATCGTCTCAAAAAGACCAGTTGGTCCCAATGCAAATGGGCTGTCACGGTATCGGAGTATCGCGCATGATCAGCGCGGTAGCAGACAACCTGGCAGATTCCAAGGGACTCAACTGGCCCCGGGCGATCGCTCCCTACGAAGTCATCGTCGTCCCTGCTAAGGGATTGGAAGAGGAAGCCGAGAAAATCTACGACGCGCTCACCTCACAGCACACCACTGCGTTGGACGTCATCCTGGATGACCGCGATAAGCAGATGGGCTGGAAGCTGGGCGACGCAGATCTTATTGGGTACCCTGTGATTGTGGTCATAGGCAAAGGCTGGAAAAAGCAGCGCACCCTGGAAGTGCAGTGTCGGCGACTTGAAGTACGTGAGGATGTTGCCTTGGAGGCTCTGCCGGAGTTTGTGGGTTCTTTGCTTGAAAAGCTGTAGGGAACTTCACTCACTCGGGCTGTGTTACGGGCAGGCAATGCAAGCTGCGCCACACTATCACATTGGTAGAATCACTGTACACTATCACTCTTAATTACTACTAGGTAACTTCCGTTAATATATACCCCTCCATTCCGTTAATTAAGCACCCGCCACTTTGCATCAGCCTAGTCTGTTAATCCCGCCTTGCAGTAGTCACTTTCAATACTGGTGAATCTATTCACACAGTATAAAGATTAGACAAGTAGACTTGATCTCGCTGCAGTATTGCAGCCTGCGCTCATCTCTCATCACCTGAACATTACCACTACTAAAACAAACTCATTCCGGTCCCATTCATTCCACATGCTCAGACACTTGCCATTCCGACCCGAACCAAACCATCAAAAAATGACCACCCACACAAATGCCCGCGTCGGTGTGGCCGTCTTCATCTTCAACGGTCACAACGAATTTATTATCGGTCAGAGAAAAGGCAGTCACGGTGCTGGTATGTACCTATCATCTTGATCACTATAATGATTACCACGAGAACATCATCGTCTAAATTAATATAAATTGGCCGCTACTACAAATTTCTATAACATACTGATATACTTCCAAATTCAGGAACCTGGGCCCTTCCAGGCGGACATCTCGAACTCAACGAGTCATTCGAGACATGTACAGAGCGGGAAATCCTCGAAGAGACAGATCTCAAGGTTCAAGACATTCGTTTCTTGACTGTCACTAACGATATCATGAAAGATGAGGGAAAGCACTACATTACTGTGGTGATGGGGTGTAAGCTTTGTGATGTTGATGCGCAGCCTGAGGTTAGCTTCTTCCTCTGCCATTTTCTTCCTTTTTCATTATTTCAAATCACATTCACGTGCTTGATGTTATTATAAATATATTGTGGTCATGTGGACTTTTTCTTCCATATTCACTATTGTCCATACAGAGGTATATACTAACAACCACCAGCTCATGGAACCGGACAAATGCAGCGGCTGGGAATGGACAACCTGGGAACAGCTACGAATGGATTATTATGCTGGAAAGGGTCGTCCTTGGGTTGAGAGGAACTCTCGGAAGTTAACCCCAGCAGCTGCCTACGATGAGGCTGTCTTTTCTGAAAAGGGAGAGATTATTCCTGAGGGTGATTCGATGGAGGTGGATGTAAGTACCGAGAATACTAATCCTCCCACTCGACAGCTCTTTCTTCCTCTGGTGAATCTGTTTGAGCAGCGGGGTGGCTTTGATCCTGTTGTGGATTATTGGATTGCAGATTAGGGAATTGGGTGTGGTTCTGTCTCCCTCTTTTTGGATGTTGAGGGGTGGTGATGTCTAGTGATGTGCTGGTGCACGGTTTATTGCGACAGGAATAAAAGAAATTGTGCTTTGTTCAAGTGTAATTTGGCAGGCTTGATGAGTACTAGTAGTTTCAAAGGGATGCTCCGATACTATGGATATTAATGCTCATGACAATGGTGGTGACAGTGCCTCAAACATCAATTCTTTGAATGACCCGTCCTTGAAGAGTGGGATGCTATCAACCTTAATTCCTCTACAATGAAAGACGTTCCTTCTTTTGGTAGAGGCAATGCAGTCCAATACTTTTTTCAGCTTGTCTTCTCACATTCACCAGAAATGCTGGACATGCCAGGGATATATTCACAAAAATGGAAATTTCCTATACAAGTTGAGAACAGGAAAGAACAAGTTCAAGCCTTTAATGTAGAACTATGCAGCATCGAAAACTGCCGCTTTGGCTTGCATATCTCGAATCTCGAGATATGAGGTTATTGAGTAAGTGCAATAACGGATATCAGCATCAAATCCCATTACTCAATGGCATTTTCCCTAACAAGCAGAGTCCATCACATGTCCACTTTATAAAGACCAGAAAGTCCCCCCTTCTCTTCTTATCTCGAAATTGAAGTTATATATTTAAGTTCAGACAACTCGGACGTCATCGGCCTAATGGCTCTCGCTATTATGTTGAAGATTAATCCCATAAACCTGGGCAGATTCCGTATCATCTATATGACCTACCTGGATCTACGAAAATCGACTCATTACCAAATCCGAACACAAACTAAGAGCTGAAACAGCCTGGGATATACCTGGAAGTACTATACAGGGCATCTCTATCCACCTTTTCATGACTATCACAATACACCTGCTGAAGTTATAAAATACCCACACCCAACTTCCCAACCAAATGTACAAAACAAGCCTACTTTCACAACCAACAGCAACACGCAATCCTTCAACATGGGAATCGAACTAACCTCACCCGAAGTCAGCCGTCCTGCATCACCCGTTCTCGAATGTACACTCACTGCAAAGGCAGAAGCGAGCCTCGCCGAGAATTGTCTCACATATAAGATCTCGCAACTTTTTCGTGACGCCCCTGGAGCCGTGTACAGCTTAGTGGTTTACGACAAGTTCGGTGTGAGGAAGTTGACTCTTGAGAAAGTCCGACGGTTTGGAGTTGTTGAGCGTCAGCTAAATTACTATCTGGAGAAGTATCCAATCGAAGATGAGGGTGAGTATATTCAATTTCACGAGTCTTTTATCGCCTCATGCATATCCCAAGCTTTTAACTGACTCTTGTAATTCTAGATGACCTCGCGGTAATGCGAAATGACTTGCAAACCATAGCCTATTCTTATGACCCGTGAGGATTCGACTTTGCACTGAAACTGCAGATTCAAGCTGTCGTTCGTGATGTACTTACTATCTATAACTTCACGACGCTTTTGTCTGACAGTGAGATGACCGTCGGTGGTGTTGCTGATTACTAGATATGTTGGGCTGCCTATGGCCCTGATTATCTATACAAATTTCTGGATATAGAGAAGAGATACAGACAAAATACAAATACACTCGTTGCTTGGTGCAGAACAATTTGCGACTGCCATTTGTAGAGCTACCTTGTAAACATTCTATAGCTTCAGTATCACATAGAATAGAGTCTCTTAGCCTGACCAACAACACACAACTCAACAATGTAAATCTCATACACTATAATATTTCTATAGCACCTCCATCATCAAACAAATGATATATACCCCGATAAAGCATCCACATAACCCTCCTCTACACTCCAGCAGTTAACCAACAAATATAGGGCTGCACCCAACCACCCGCTGACTAACCCACCCAGCACAACCCACCACTTATGCACCCTATGCACTTCCATCCCCACCATACACTCGACCTGAGACCGCGGGCCACCCTCAAAGCTCAAAGCCAGCATCACCACCACAACCACCACTACCATACAACCCAGTAAGTAAGTACAGCACAAACCCACCCACAACCTTCTCCCTCTAAACCCTAACACTACACCCCCCAATCCAACCATCTAACCACCATCCCACAGATATAAACCAAAAAAAAAAAAACCAAAAATGCCACCCCCCAACACCCCCGCATCATCCGACTCCCCCCCTCCGGGCTCAGGTACATCCTCCCCCCCCCTTCTAATAAACCCACCACCCACATACCCCCTAACAAACCACACACACTCCAGTAAACATCAACTCCCTCTCCGTCCCCCAACTCCGCGCTCTCCAAACCCGCCTATCCTCCGAACTCGAACACCTGACGACCTCGCACGCGAAGCTTCGCGCCGCACAACTCAAATTCAAAGATTGCGTGCGCTCCATCAACGAAGGTGTAATTGGGTCTCAGAAGAAGGGCACCGACGGGAAGGAGGATATCCTGGTGCCGTTGACGAGTTCGTTGTATGTGAAGGGGAAGTTGGCGGATCGGGAGAAGGTGCTGGTTGATGTTGGGACGGGGTTTTATGTTGAGAAGGTGAGATATAGATACCCTTTGTTTTGTTTAAAGCGTCTAGGTTGTTGGTTGTTGGGAAGGAGGTGTATGTGTGTGTGAGGCTAATGCGTTTGGATTGTCTAGACTGCCGCCAAAGCTATCGAGTTCTACGAAAACAAGGTCAAGGAGCTGGAGACGAATCTTACCGAGTTGGAGAAGATTGTGCAGACGAAGAGTCAGCAGCAGAGGTTGTTTGAGGATGGTAAGCATTTTCTGCCAATTGAGTGCATTGTTGGGTTTGGTTCGTGGTAAACTAATGATTGGTTTCTAGCTTTGAGACAGAAGTTGCTGGCTGAGGGTGCTGGGTCTGCTGCTACTGCGTCTGCGGGTGCCGGTTGAGTAGATCTGGACTTATAGCATAGGAGATTGCGTGGCCTTGGGACGAAGGTATAGTCGGAATGAACTACGACTAGAACTGTTACACCCTAGTAAGGATGCACTGGAACAGACCTGTCTGATGTCACCCAAGCCGCGGGTTGCAAGAGACAGGTCCGCTACGAGCACGCCAGCTCCATTGAAGGAACTCCACTGTCACCTGCAATTCAGAAGGACATAGACTTGGCTGACATTCTGGAGGTGGTAATATCAAAAACTGGCAAATTGGAGCTAAGCTATATCAATGCACAACACAATACCATAGTAACGAACCCCTCCGCCTCCATCTGCCCTTATCTCCCCCCACGCCGCCGTAGTCCTGCGTGTTGTCGACACGCCAAGGAAGTCTCGGTCTGACGCCACCTCGGACCTTGTCGCCTCAATGAGACTAGAACAAGGTTCCGAGGTCTGCATTGAGCAGTCCAGCCAGATCGGTCATGCCCATGACCGGCGACGAGTCGCTCGATCGGCCCTGAACCGTCGTGGGCTTGACGCTCATGGCAGAATTGGCCCCAAGCCGAGACTTCTCTCCAGAAGAGGTTGCGGTGGTCCGTACAGGACCCATTAGTCCCGCAACCTGCTTCACCGTGTCGACAAACGCCCAGAAACCTTGGCTTTTCTCCGAATTGCCCCCTGCCCCTCTTGCCGGGAAAAAGCTCTCCAGACTTGAGTCATACTGAGCAGCATGCCCGATAGCCAAATTGGCATGTTCACCCAAGAGATTGTCCCAGTGAGGGTCGAACAATGATGCGCCCCAGGAAGTGTTAGGCTCCGTGGTGAAAGGACCCGCATAACTGGCCGGCAGCTTGTTGGACAACGCTGACGCATTTGCACGGCTATACTCATCGTAGCGAGCAATCTCTAGGGTATAGTTGGTACCTTTGATTTTGTACCGAATGGCGGACTTCTCGATAAATCTAGCCACCGGCGCGGATTGGGAGAATTCGACCTTTCTCTCAGGCATGGCCGAGATATCGTGCATCGTAGCGGTGCTTTTGAACTTGATGGCACCTGCAAAATCTCTCAATGCAGCGTCAATCGAACTGGCCTGGTAAAATTCCAGAGACTTCAACTCGAGCTGCCAGTCAGACTTTTCGAAGTCAACGACGGCTACCTGTAGGGGTGGGCGTTTGTCGCTAGATTGGCCGTCCTGACGGGGTTTAAGCCACCTTCGCTGGGTGGTCTCGTATTCTGATGCACCGGGGCTCCTGGCGAACTCTGCCTCCAGTCGAAGCATGGAGTTGCTTTGGCCTAGGAATTCGAAATTCACTGAAAATGCAGGCTCGGCGCTGCTCAGCGATTGTGCCGTGCTTAGATATGGCTGAAGCAGATGGGTAGCCCGGTAACATCTGGCAAGAAGTTCGTCTTTATGGACCTTGAGGCTGTAGGGATGACAAATGATCAGTGACTTCGCCACAAACACAACGGAGGGGAGCTTACCCTGGTATCAAGCGTCCCTTAGTCTGCTCGTGCAGTATCATCTCTCTGAACTCTTCCAGAACATAGTATGGTTTGTCGTCCGCCGGAATGCGGTACTGGTCGAGTACAAACGAGCCGAGATTGACCCGCATACGCAAGTGCCCACGAACAACGACCACGCCCTTCAGACATCTCTCGACCATGCTCAGAAGCCGGGCATTATTCTTTGATTGGATCAGACTCGCTCGATCGGGCCACTGTTGCGCCTCTGAGCCCTGGAGTGGGGTCCCACGGAGTAATGGCTTCGCTAGGCGGGCGTCCTTCTTCACGACAATCTTACTTTTCATGGCAGTCGGAGGTTCGACGAGGTAGAGTTTGCCTTTCACAACATAGTTGGCAACAACCTCAGTCCACTTTGTTCTGAGGCGTCGGACGATCTGTCTCATGGCTTCATCGTTGTGCCCCATAGCACAGATATGATTGGGGAGATCTTTTGGAACAAAGACATGACAGTTGAACTTGACCCGTATGTGATCGAGGGCCTCGAGATGCGGACCCAGGGATTCCGTAATAGAAGGTCCTTCCTTGGGCCATAAGAAGAGCATCTACAAGGGAGTGTCAGTCAGGCGGTCGAAGAGGTATGTAAACGGGTAAGCCCATTTTACTCACGAGGTCCGAAAACTCGGAAGAGGAATCGGGTTGCTTTTGCAGTATCTGGAGCCTGGCATTGTATCTCTCCTTCAACTCCACACGAGCTTCTTTGCTGACTGAATGTGCCATGATCTTCTCCCATCCCACCTTCTTCTTGCCCGCGTTGCTGCACTTCGCAACGATAGTGAGAATGATAACTTTTGCAGCTGCAACCTGAAACGGCTCGCCCCATAGGTAGATGGTCTATCTCCGTTAGTGTGCGCCTTGGTGGAGGCAAAGGAGCTTACATTGTCGTTATAGAAGGGCGGCTTTATGAAGGCACCTGTACGTCGGCTAATCTCTTCAAAGACCTCATAGCGGCCATGCGCCCCCGGTGGCTTCCTGATTGAGCCAGTCAATCTTGCAATGCCAAAAAATCTGTCACAGCTTTAGTACATTTTGAAATAATATTGTAAAAGGCATATGCATACTCATTTTTGAAGGTACCGAAAGGCGCGGGTAATTTGACGAGGCCTGTAGTTTTATGAGCGACCTTTGAATCACATCGCAGGATCTGATCTTACCCGTAGGCTCCAGCTTGCCTCTCCACTTAGATTTCGCAGGTGAGTCTCCAAAAAGGTTTGCCTTAGGAGATACCCCGCTTGAGCGTCCAATCCGTCCGCGATACCCTCCACGGCCTCGTGCTGGTCGTGGGACAACTGCGGGGCGCACCGGCGTGCTGAGAGTGCCTTTATTGCCAGGTGCAGCTGGGGGCTGCTTGGGAAACTCATCCGGAGTGGGTTTGGGACCGTCTGGTATAGATTGATCAGTTCCGGTCTTTGCTGTGGCTTGGGATGGATAGTAACCTTGCTTTCCGTAGCCCGGAAGCGTCCATTCTAGGACACACAGAGGTCAGTTATACGCAACTAAGGAATAAGTAACCAACAAGGACAAAGACAGTATCTACCCTGGGCTCCTGAGGACTCGAAGCTATTTGCAGTTAGCCAGTGTCTGTCACAATAGATTCTGGGACTTACTCGACGCGTGTCTTGTTTGCAGCCATTGTGAACCGCGTGAACTTATTTATCAAAACTAGATCTGAAGATCACAGAAGGATCTAAACTGCAGTTAACACAGCGCTGGTGAGAAAAAGGAAAAGTTGATCGAGAGAATGGGGAATGACGGGATTTATGAGAGGGAGTGGTAGTGACGGCAGAGTTGATGGTGAAGGAACAGTGCGAGGACGGTGAAAGCGAAAGAGAGACCGGAGTGAAAACGGTGGGATGGTTAAGTTTACCGAGAAACACTTACTGGCTGGCAGGAAGAACCCGGTGAATTCTCCCAAGAATCCGTTTTGCATTAGAGACAAATCTACAAGCAAACCACGCGGATCGAATTCCTGAAGCAGCTTCTTACTGGGAAGGAGCAGGTCAAGTGAAGGCAGTTAAGGTAATATTGCTTCATTCTCTACGGCGAGAGTCACGTACAAGACCTGTGAAGCTGTGTGAAATGATTAACAGCAGCAGGAGTCAAGTGTGAAAGAGTGGAAAGAGAAGCTGGGGCTTTTAAATATGGTTCAGTTCTTAATGAAGAAGTAGCAAACAAAATGAAGCAAAAAGTACTAATTTTCGGGCATTAGTCATGGACTGCAGCCATGTTTTATTACAAGGCTTAAAGCTTCTGTTGTAAAACCAGACATTACTAGGAGTACTTCGTAATAGTTAGTAGATAGAGTAGTACTGGAGTGGTGGTTTGTATGGCGTTTGCTATGCGGGCACATTCGAAGTATACGGGAGGCAATACCCGCTGTCATTGGCCAGAAGCGGCTGCGCGTTGCCCAAAGTGGACAACGCGCAGCCGGCGCGCCTTTCCCTTTTCTGTCTTTTCCGTCGCCGGTCCAACAAACTAATCAATCAATTATCATCCATCATCCCATCAATCACTCCAATCACTTCTGTACGGCCATCGCTGCCCCTTCCATCCTTCTTCACTGGTCTCTGCAGGACAATGGTTTCTGACTCTGCCGATGAGGCAGACAAGTCGCGGTCCCGCAAGTCTAGTGTCCGCAAGCGTGCTCAGCTATGGATGACCAAGGGAGGTCTTGTCCGTGACGACTCCGACGACGAACTCGGCGAAGAAGACCACCCCTGGGAATGGATCTACGACCACAACGACGAGAACAACGATCATAGCGAACAGGCGACTGCAGAGGATACCCCCAGATCGAGCCGGAGACGCACCCCTCGCCCCAATGCCAAACGCCGCCGGACTATTGTCGGAGCTCGGATGGGCTCGTTCGAATGCGCCTTGGGCCAGGTGGTGCTTTTGAAATCCCCAGAACCAGGCAAAGATTGGATTGGCATTATAACGGAATTTCTGGAACAGGAGGACCCAGATGCTGAGGACGAGGTCATCAAATCGGCAAACATCATGTGGTTTGCTTCCCCGGATGAATTCATGTCAACCCGGAACAAGCGACGAACCGACGCTTTGCCCAACGAGCAATACCTGACTGCCGATTTCAACGTCAATCCTCTTACGTCGATCAATGGCAAAGCTACGGTGATGTCCAAGGATGCATTCTACGCCAAGTACCCAGACGGTGTTCCTCCGAAGGGAAAAGAAGAACTCGCGGAGTTCAACAAGTGCATTGTTGTTCGGAGAGGAGTGAACCAGCTGCAAGGACGTTATACAGAAGAGTTTGTCTGGGAGGATGTGTTCCGGGAGGATAGGGTCTTTGATCTCATTACCTTGATCAAGGATGGGTTGAAAGCAGCCAAAAAGCGCAAGCAAGTCGACGAAGATGTGAGTGATGTTCCTGATCGTGGTGGATTCACGGTGCTGACGTATATTGAAGTATGACGAGAAGAAGGATAACATCAAGGAAGAGGACGAATTCGTTCCCACCACACCTAGGAAAAGACAGAAAGTGGCTACAAACGCTACTCCCCAGTCGCGGCGTCAAAAGACCTTTACCACCCCAGCTCATAAGAGGTAGGCAGACAAGCCTTTCCAAGCAAACATTGATTAACATATCCCACAGAATCGTCTTCAAAAAGCCCCTCGAGTTCACACCTCTTGGTACTCGTATTCTTTCACCCACTCATTTCGCCTCCCCGTACCGCCAGGCGCGCACGTTGCTGCACGTTTCCACCGTGCCTACATCGCTCCCATGCCGAAAGACAGAGTTTGAAACAGTCTATAGTCATCTCAGTGCCGCGATCATGGAAGGGACAGGAGCCTGTATCTACATTTCAGGGACGCCGGGTACTGGAAAGACAGCAACGGTTCGCGAAGTCGTTGCGCAGTTGAATTCGGCCGTCTTGGCAGAAGAGATGGACGATTTCATCTTCGTTGAGATCAACGGCATGAAGGTCACCGATCCCCACCAATCTTACTCAATGCTCTGGGAAGCGCTCAAGGGTGACAGAGTATCGCCTTCACATGCCCTCGACCTTCTTGAGCGGGAGTTCTCACATCCATCCCCACGACGAGTGTCTTGCGTCGTTCTTATGGACGAGCTCGATCAGCTTGTCACAAAGAATCAGTCCGTGATGTACAACTTCTTCAACTGGCCTGCACTTCGTCATTCTCGCCTTATTGTCTTGGCTGTCGCAAACACCATGGATCTTCCGGAACGTACACTCAGCAACAAGATTTCCAGTCGTCTGGGTCTCACCCGTATTACCTTTCCAGGATACAAGCACACAGATCTGATGGAAATCATCAGCACCCGCTTAGCCAACGTACCAGGAAACATCGTTGACGCAGATGCCATTCAATTCGCCAGTCGCAAGGTCGCCGCCGTTAGTGGTGACGCCCGACGTGCCTTGGACATCTGTCGACGCGCCGTCGAAATTGCCGAACAGGCTAGCGAAGCAGCAGCCCAAGAACCAGACACAGACAAACCCGACGCAGACGACACCGAATCCCTACCCCCAACACCCAGCAAGACCCCAGCCCGCAGAGAAAAATCTCTCAAACAGTCCGCCCAGTCCTCCCCTCAAAAGAAACCTCCTACCAAACCACAAACAGTCGGCCGTGTCACCATCGCCACAATCAAACAGGCCATCCACGAAGCCACATCAACCCCTCTCCAACAGTCCCTCCGCTGTCTCCCCCTCGCCGCTAAGCTCTTCCTCGCCGCCATGCTAGCCCGCGTCCGACGCACCGGTATCTCCGAATCAGCATTCGGCGACGTTATCGACGAAGCCAAACGAATCGCCGACGCGGCCGTGGCCGTGGCCGGAGCAGCAGGTGCCGGCATCAAAGAGTTCCTATTAGCCGGAGGGACCGGCGCTCGCGTACGAGCTTTGGGCTACGCTGCGATGGAATTGACGAACTCGGGCGTTCTCGCCCTGGAGTACGGAGCCGGTGCCAAGGGACCGCTAGGTAGCGCTGCTATACCGCATCGCGGCGATCGCAGCGGAAAGGTACGACTACGTGTCGCTGCAGAGGATGTCAAAATCGCTTTCCGCGAGGATGACGAAGCCAAGGGGCTTGGGTTGGGCTTGGATCAGTGATTTACCACTCACTATATTCGGGACAATTTAGATGATAGATACTGTATAAGAACAATGATACCCATATGTTTTATTAATTAATGAAACAATACAAATACGAAATGAAACTATACTAAGACACCACCTACTTTCTACAACTTACAACTATAAGAACAGACACATCCAATCTAAGCAATTATATGATACATTCCTTTTATGAGCCCTTCCCAGGGAACCAAGCTGACATCCCAAATAATTAACGCTAAACTCCTAAGTGCATACACAGCATGACATAACATCAAAGCTAGAAAAACGAACCCCCCTTAAAGCAGCTCCTCCCCACACACCAGGATAAACAAACTGAAAAAAAAAAGACATCGGGGTATTGATGATAATGAGCAGAAGCACACCACAAGCCACACTAACAAACTAATACCTCTGTCTCCCCAGAGTCGGGGCCCAAGTAACAGGGTGAGATTCTTCCGTGGCCTCATCATCCGGCTTCCAGATCTTAATAGTCTTATCAGCCTCACCAGTAATAAGACGCAGACCAGTCCGATCAAACGTCGAAGCCATAATACCCGCCTCGGCTTCCAGCGAACCCGGCTGAGCGACAGCATCGATGCTCTGGAACTGGTACCCGGTCTTCCAATCCCAGAAGCACATGGAGCCGTTATCACCGCCGGAGAACATGACGTTGTCTTCGTTGACGGAGAGGGTGTTGATGATGGCGTTTTGACCATCGAAGTTCTGCATGAAGTCGCCCTCCGGGCACTTCCATTGCTTAATGGAGCCGGTGCTGGCGGAGGCGAAGGTGAATTCGCGGGGGTGGGTGGCCAGAGCGCGCACGCCCTTCTTGTGGTGCGTGAGCACGCCCATGGATTTACCGGCTGCGAGATCCCACAGGCGCACGGTGGCGTCGAGGGAGCCCGAGATGATCTGCGGGTCGGCTTCCTGGCACTTGACGTCGGCGACGGTGCCCTTGTGGCCGGCGAGGACGTGGACGTTGGCGCGGGTACGCATGTCCCAGACGCGGGCTACGCCGTCGCGACCACCTGTGACGAGGAGGTCCAGACGGGGGTGCAGGTCGAGGGTGTAGACGCCGCTGAGATGGCCGTGGTAGTGACGGATGACTTTGTTGGTTTCGAGATCCCAGCACTTGACCATTTTGTCTTCACCGCAGGAGAAGAGGTAGGGATGTCGGGGGGATACGGCCAGACCGCGGACGGTGGAAATGTGACCAGTGAGAGTGAGACGGAGGGCACCTGTAGCCAGGTTCCAGATCTTGATGGTTCGGTCGCCGGCACCACTAGCAAACCACTCGTTGTTGGGCTCGACGGCCAAACTGCGCACCCAACCCAAGTGACCGGAGATGACCCGCATGAGCTTCCATGGCGGGTGCCAGTCGGGTCGTTGCTGTTTCGTCGCCGAGGGACGTTGAATGAGACTCTTGGGAGCGTTTTCACCGCCGACGCCGCCGGCTGCTGGGCCGGGGGCCTTCTTGACGAGGGCCATGGACGCGCCGCTGCCGTCCACGGCGGCTTGGGACTGTGGTTGGATTTTGGGACGTTTGGCGCGTCCAGCGGCCACGGCTTTGGCTTGCTTTTCGGCCAGCGCTGGGGGGAGTTCCTTCACATCTTCGTATTCTGCTTTGCGCCGGTAGGACGTGGCGATGGAGCCATTGGCGACGGAAGGGGTGACCATAAGGTAGTCGGAGCCGAAGAGCTCGGCCGTCCGCTTGGCGGAGAGGCGCACTGCCTCGTCTGGGGTGGTAGAGGGAACGACGTCCATGGTGGTGGATTAAAGGGTATTCCGACGCTCGGTATGGAGGTTTGAGCTGCTTGCTGCGGAGACGTGTCGTTGGCGCGTCCTGAGCCCCGGGGCGGGGTGTATTGGGCTTTTAGTCGAGATCAGAGGTGCGCCTCATGCGAAGTGTACTAAGCACCGGGATGACAGGAGAAAGCGCGGCGCAGGCGTGGAATTGGTGATGATTGAAAGTGAAGGCGAAGTTGGAATCAGCGGCAGCGAAGCTCGACTTGATTTTCGGCGGGCGGCGAGCTAGTTTATGCCTGAGGCATCATAGATACTCTCAGGTGTCGAGGCCCAGATGCCAACCCCGCCGATTGATTAGTTGATGCTATTCGATCCCATGTAATTCTGCCACATCCATCATGAATACCGGCCAGGAAGCTAAGTTTCCTCTTCACGAGGCTGCCCGGGAGGGTAAAAGTACGAGGCATCCAACCCGATCATTGTGATAAGCTCTGACAGATCTACTCCAGCTCAAATCGCCGAATCTCTCCTCAGTGTACGTGCTACTCCGAAGCTGCCCCGCACCGCCATGAGAGAGCTCTATACAGCCTCATTATTAGCTCGAAACATCCCCCGCTGATGCAATCTAGGCCAACCCCAAGCTATCAAACGTCAAGGATGACGATGATCGTCTCCCCATCCACTGGGCAGTAGCATACAACCGTCTCCCGATCGTGGAGCTACTGATATCCAGCAAGCACTTTGATCCCGATGTCGAGGTTCGTCATTACCTCAACGTCTAGAAACATACCACGTCAGAACCCTCACTAATATATCCATAGGATGGCTCCGGCTGGACACCTCTCATGATCGCATCCAGCTTGAAGAACGCTGAAGGCGATCCCATCATCGACCTCCTACTCAAGAAAGGCGCAGACGTAAGCACGAAGAGCGTCTCGGGCCAGGTACATCCCCTTTCTTTCTCCTAGGCTACCTTCTCCCTAACATGGCGTCTGTAACTACGATAGAACGCCCTCCACTTCGCAACCTCCAAAGCCAACCTCTCCACCGTCCGCACCCTCATCGCCAACAAGTGCAGCGCAAGAGTAAAGGATAGGCGCGGACAACTACCTCTGCACCGGGCAGCGGCGATTGGATCGTCGCCCATCATCAAGATTCTCCTGGAAGACGGAAAAAGTCCCGTGAACGCGACGGATGTAGATGGGCTGACGGCTTTACATCATGCGGTATCAGAGGGCCACGGCGATGCGGCGATTACGTTGCTCAAGGCCGGTGCCGAGGCAGATAAGAGGGATTCGAATGGCGTTTTGGCCATTGATATGGCTCCGGATAGCAAGGTTAGTCTTTTCACTTTTTCTTTGTGGTCTTCTTGAGGTGGGAGTGTGTGCTGATAGTGGTATGTGTATAGGTACGGAGCTATATCCTGCAAACAGCGGAGAGGGAGGGGATTGAGTTATAGTTTATCCATATGTTGGATAGGGAAGGACAGATGGATGGAAGGAAGATATAAGAAGGATTAATACCCGGAGTCTATCTTTGATACTCTCAGGCTCATCGAACAACTGTTTCCATATTATTTTTGTCTTAGTAATTAACGGATTCATGACATCTTCTCTTTCAAGGCATGTCTCACATCACATCGTCTAAATCGGAGTCTAGCCCGAACGAACAAATCTATGTACAGGGCAGCAATAACAAGTCTACTACGCACAAACACCTCTTATTTCATGGTGCTGTCAACCAACTCCCGATAGATCTTTTTGAGATCTGCAATATCGGCCTGAAGCTCTTCCACCTGTTCGCTCTTCTCGCCGAGCATCTCGAGCGTCGTCTGGTATCTCTGGTCAAGATCCTCGAGCCGCTTCTCAAGATCTTGCACGCGAGCATCGGAGGATCGCTTTTCCTCCGCCTCGCGCATCAAGTCAACGATTTGCTGGCGCGCTTCATCACGTTGTGTAGTGATTCGAGCGAGTTCGTCTTTTGATGCTGCGCGTTCGCTCTCGAGGCGACGGACTGTGGCGCTCATGCGCTCAACAAGCTGTACGGACGGTCCCGCTCCTACAGTGGACTCGGAGATAATGTCGTTGATGCCACGCGAATGCTGTGTCGCTGCTCCGCCATAGGCCGAGGGCGTCCCGGAGCGGCTGAAGTACTCGTCGGGCTCGAAAGTGATCGACGGGGTTTCTGGGACAGCATGGTGAGAGGAGCCGTTGGTTTGAGGTGGAGAGAGCATCAAGGTCGAGCTGGGGAAAGAGTTCTGGCGAGTGGGAGTGCCAACTTCTGGCGAAGTTGGTAACGTCGAGGAACGACGGCTCGTGGGCCGGAAGTCTAGTGAGACAGGCTCCAAAGCACTTGGTCTCCGGCTGTAGGCAACGGGGGACTGCGTCCGTGCCTGCTGGAGCAAGGCGGGCGGCGAAATGGTCTGCTCGCGCCATTTGGTTCGCTCTTCCTCCAGTTTCTGCGACCATGTGGCATCGAGCACCTTCTTCTGTTCGATGAGATCCTTTTGAGCCAGGGCCAAGTCATCCGCCGATTTCTTCAGCTTCTGCTCCGCCTTCTGTAGTTCTTGCATGCGCTCTTCGAGCTTTCCTTCGAGGTCATGCTCGGCCTCCTTGGCATTCTCCAGGTCTTCTTCAAGTCTTTTCGCTTTGAGGTTCTGTGCACAGTTAGTCTATCTGGTGCCATTGCATCAGGGACTTAGGGCGTCTTACCACTTCGCGGATCTTCCGCCGCATCTCGCCCTCCCGTCGCGCAACCTCATCCCGCTCCTTCTCGACGTTCGCCAACCGTGCCAGTAGTGAGCCTTCCAAGGTCTGCCAATTCTCACTGGCGACAGCATACTGTGTTTGGAGGGTTTCGATCTGACGCAGGAGTTTGGCTTGCGCATCGCCAGTAACACCGGATGATGCCTCTTCTGCCCGAGACCGCAAGGACTCCATCTTACTTTCCAGCGCCGACTGCTCCCCCTTCAGCTCAACCTCTAACATACGCGCTCGCTCCTTCTCCTGCTCAATGGTTCCCTTCAAATCGCTGATCTCTCTATTCAGCTTCTCTTCACTGATTTCACGTTCGATCTTGGCGCTTGCTAGATCCTCCTCCAACTGGGTAGCGCGACGCTTCTCCTGCTCGAGTGCCTCGGATTGAGCCTTGGCCTCTGCAGCTTCCGCTCTGGACACAGCTCGAGCGAGCTGTCCTTTCAATTCCTGTACAGTCTGGCTGAGTGCGTTACGCTCTGCCGTCGCGGCTTCCAGGTCCCGAGACACCTTCGTTTGCGCAGAGAGCGAGTCATTTGCTCTCCTCTCGGCCGCCTCGGCCCGTTTGGCTCTGATTTCTGCACTGGCAAGATCCCGTTCCAGTTTCTCAGTCTTCTTCTTTGACTCAGTCTGCGCCTTTGCATTCTCTGCCAATTGCTGCCTCAGTTTCTTGATCGCGGTTCTGTGGTCCATTTCCGACTTGGATAGCTTTTGTCCTTCCTCGAGCAACAGTGCGATCTTTTCGTCCTTTTCTCGAAGCTGCTTTTCGACGCTCCCTGGCTCTGCTGTAGCCGCTGCTTTCTTGGCAGATTCCGCGGCTTCCTTGGCCAAGTACTTTAACTTGGACTGCAGCGCATCGATCCGTTCGATATATCCGTACATTTCCTCCTGCCACTGAGACTCTGCGGCTTTGTGGTCCGCCTGTAACTGCGCAATAGACTTGTCTTGGTCGCTGGAAGTTCTGGGGCTGTCCGTAGGAGTATCCGTCATTGGCAGTGAAATCGTAGGCGCGGGAAGTTGATCAGGCTCGGGAGATGATGCGCTGTCTTTTTGTGTGGTATCATGTGTCGCATTAGAGGTGTCTGCTGAAGCAGCCTCCTCAACATTAGAAGTTCCGGTCTGCGAAACGAGGTCCTGAGAGCGGCGTGACGAGACGGCTGAGTCCTGGCTCATCCGAGGAGCCTCTGTGGCTGCAATTACTTCCTGCCGACTGGAATTTCGAGAATGTATCCCTGCACTTCCATTCTGGGAATCAAGACTAGCATCAATATCCATGCTCGAGCGTCCACCGTTGCTGGGAACCGGACTGCTGACGGGGGAGGGGGCATGGCTGGAAGGCTGCGAGGAAGTATTGCCAGCGGTATTCGACTTGACCACGGCACGAGCCAGGCGTTCTTGAAGGCGATCATTCTTTCGCGCATTCGACGAACTACGTGATATACCTGGTAACTGTTAGCAATCTGGTATAGTACAACCGCCCGAATCGATCAAGTGTCTCCGTACTGCTTGTCTGCTCATTTGATTTGGGCTTTGTAGTCGCAAGCTTAGCCTGTGATTGTTTCTGGTCCTCCTCTTCGGCCAGGATCAGATCCAGCCTGGACTCAACGCCGGCAACGGCTTGCTGCAGGAAAGAGCCCACTTTCCATTTCGGCTTGGAGCCCTGAGAACCCTGCGACATCGTGACGGCTGTAAACTTTGTTGCTCCTGCAAACTAGGATACCTAGCAGCAAGAATGCGCCAATTCAATCATGGAAAGCGAGGAGTTTTGACGATGATGCGATCTGATGCCGGCTTGTCGTCACTTAGAGGAAGACGAGGCCGTAGTACTAAATCGGACGCGGGAAGAAACCACAAACGAGAGACTAGCTTAGAGAAGCACGAATTCCGAGGAAGTGGAAGAGCAATGAGATCCAAAAAGAGTGAGTTGTCCGACCGGAGTCGGAGAGGAGGGGCCGTTCAGTCGAGACGTTGCAGCTTGCGTGGACTCCGAAGAAGCGATGAAGCGCAACCGGCTTGGCGGCCGGGGATGGAGAGACACTAGACAGAGTGACGGCGAACGTGATTCGTATCATCATCGGCTCCTCCCTGGCCGTTCCCCAACCTCCTCCTCTTTCACCACCTCCGCAACCCCCCCGTCCCTCTCTCCCCTCAATCCAGTTTTCTCCGTTCCGGTTGGCTCCTGATTTTCCCCCCCTCCTCCGGAATCACCATGTCGTCGCTACCCCTGGAGCCACCCACCTACCTCAGTTCGCTACAGAACAACATCCGAGCTCGTCCCATCCCATGGGAGGGAGCTGTCCGAGCGGGAAACATCACCGATGACCACCTGAAGAAGATCAAGGCGGTGGACAAGGTTCGCAAGGAGCAGCGGCGTCAGACTGTCGAGGGGGATCTGGCTGGTTATGTTGGTCTACTCTCTGGTGGCTCTGAAGGGAAGAGCGTGCTGGACTCCGCTTCCAGGAGAACCGATATTGTGCAATACATTCTCGTGCTGGCCGCGGATTTGATCAACGGTACAAACACCTTCTCCCTGATCGGATTGCGATAGTGATGATGGAAATGGATACTGATCATCCCGGTTCTCTAGATGTCCCCTCCCTCTCGACCGCCCTGGTCGCGCATCCCGACCCTTACAAGCCATTCCTTCCCCTCTTGCGTCACTCCACCAACCCCGAAGACCCAATCCCTCTGCTCACCTCCACCTTCTTGACCAACCTTGTCTCCGTCAGCCTGGGCACGTCATCTAAGCCAGCTGCGCGGGATGACGAAGCGCTTCCGCAGTTGTACACCTATCTCTCTACCCTGACCCAGAACCAAGACAGCGGGCTGCAGGATATCGGGGTTCAGGAGCTGTCCGCATTGCTACGAACCTCGAGGTCTCGCGAGATCTTCTGGAAGCAGAGGCAGCAGACCGTTGAGCCGTTGATTGAGATCCTGCGTGCAGCTACGGGTGCAAAAGATAGCAGCTCCAGCACCTTGGCTGGCAGCTCGCGCGCGATCGAGCCTGGTCTTGCCGGTGGTGTTGGTCTCCAGCTGTTGTACCGGGTCTTGCTTGTCCTCTGGCAGCTCAGTTTTGAAGGAGAGTTGATTGGTGATGATCTGCAAGCGTATGTGACCTGACTCCTGATGGGTTTAAGATGGAATGAGGCTGACAATGGTTATAGGGACTACGAGTTTGTCCAGCTGTACACACACCTCCTACGCCTTTCTCCGAAGGAGAAGACCACGCGACTCCTCCTTGCGACCCTCAACAACCTCCTGTCTAGTAACCGCACCACCCTACTCCCGGTCGCAGTCTTTGTCCGCCTCCCTGCCCTCCTCACGAACCTCGCCGGCCGCCATCTGACCGACCCCGATCTCCTGGAGGACCTTACATTCCTGTCCGAAATGCTGGACGAGTACACCAAGACACAGACGACGTTCGATCAGTACGCAGCTGAGCTGCAGTCCGGCCACCTCCGGTGGTCCCCGCCCCACCGCAACCCTACCTTCTGGAAGGACAATGCCCGTCGCATCCTCGACGAAAACAGCGGTGCACTGCCGAAGAAGCTGTCCGAAATCATGTCTAAGAGCTGGGATAACGACAAACAGGTGCTGGCGATTGCCTGTAACGACGTGGGTCACTTGGTGAAGGAACTGCCCGAACGGCGGGCACAGCTGGAAAAGCTGGGTCTGAAGACTCGTGTCATGGAGCTGATGACGGACAAGGACGAATCGGTGCGGTGGGAGAGTTTGCGGGCGGTTGGCGAGTGGCTGCGCTACACGTTCGATGACTAGAGCTCAATAGAGCAGTGTGACGTGATGTGACATATTACCCCGTGCTTGTTTGATCTGCTTCTGTCTGGCCGAGCACAGACCTGCTCCGGCTGTATTGTATGGATTCTCAGCGTAAATCATTTCGAAATGCCATTGTCGTGTGCACATAGCCAACAAACTCGGTCCCGATAAGGTTTCCGCTCGGAAGCACGCAAGCCATGCATAGCCCGCCCCCTCGTGGCGACGATCAATGTCAAAGTAGATAGATAAATCTGGAGAACATGTCTGGGGAAGAATTAGGGTACTGTGTCATGCACACTCTGATCTGAGACATCAGAATCCGATCTACGCAGAGCGCCCAACGGCTGTTCTGAGCACGACGATTGGCAGCAGCGGTGGATCGATGATCGGCCGCTATACAGAAAGCTGCGGGTCCCGCTTGGGTTCGCCTTATCTCATCGGTCTCAACTCTTAGTTTCTCGCACTGACCGGTAAGACTTTCCACGGGCTCGTGGCACACCTGCGGCTTGGGATTCATCTCCTCTCCATCTTCTCCGCACAGAAATTGACAACGTTCATCGACAGTTGGTGACACCTATTCCCCCACCTTGTCACTCTTATCAGCTGCGGAGAAGTAACCAGCGGACGAAACCCCCCTGAGCCGGGGAAGAGCCGAAGACTCCGCAGAGGGAAAAAAGCAATCAGCAACATTTTCTGCGATCCCCTCATCTCCGCTAACTCCATGTCTCGATCTTTCAATGGGTGCAAACGATGTAAAGCCCGACGGCAGAAATGCGATGAGCAGCGTCCCAGTTGTGGTCGCTGCATGACGGCTGGCACGCAATGTCGATATGCGATGCAGCTGCAGTGGGGGGGCCGAGCCTTTTCGCGCTCACGGTTTGGGGCTTGCGTGGGACCGGGAGGCATGCAAAAACTTGGTGGGTGAATACCATCTAGCCTGTGGTATACCTGGATATACTGGTCTAACTTGAATACTTGCAATCAGAGTACTCCCCTGGCGAATTCATCTACACCACAAAAGCTGCGGCTGCTCTTTCTCCGGGCACAATCGCAACATCTCCGTCTACCCAACCCACGAACACCACCTTAGTCCGCCATATTGATCCCTTCGCCTCCCTCTCTACCGACCAGAAATCCCTCCTCCATCACTTCCTCAACGATGCCTCTCAGATCACGGCTTGCCACTCCGGCATGCAGCGCGATATCTGCAAGATGCTCGTCCCCATGGCGCTTCAGACCCCGTCCCTCCTCTACGCAACCATGGCCCTCTCCGCTATCCACCTTCAAGCCCTCCACAATCAATCCGAGAACGTCAAGTCCGCACCCGAAATCGCACGCTTCATGGCCCTCAGCTTAGAACATTTCAGAACGGAACTACAAAATCCCGCGAGCAGGGGATCGGATGCGCTGCTCGCAACTGCCCGAACGCTCTGTCTCGCAGAGATACACTCCGGTGCAATCCACCCCAATTCCTGGCGCGCACATATCGAAGGTGCCCGGGCTCTGATGGAGGCATCAGATCAGAGCGGGGCGCTGTCGCCCAAATCGCCAGAAGGGTTCAGGCGGTATCTGGATAGATGGTATCGGTCAATCGTGTCGCTGACTGCGTTGACGGGGAATGGGCCGCCCATCGGTGAAGCTACAGATCAGCTGGTCTCCATTGGGCCAAATCAGTCGGCGTCGCCGGATTACTTGGATGATTACTGGGGGTTTACGGTAAATTTGGCCACGATCTTCCGAAGGATTGGGGCCGTCGCTTGGCGGGAGCATCAGAGTCGGGGGCAGGAAGGCGATGAGAATTCTGTCCAAGGGAACGAGGTCAGCGTACACAATGAAGCTGCAGCGCTGGAGTCGTCGCTCCGTCATCTCATGGAACAAGATGTGGCTTCGCAGCCCGCGTTCTACCCGGGCGTCGTGGAGGGTCTTTCTGCGGAATGTATCCAGCAGCTCATGCTCTGTAACGAGGCCTTTCAACTCAGTGCTCTCATTCAGATCCATCGTCGACTACGAAAAACACCAGCGTCTGCACCTGTGGTGCAGGAGTCCGTCAAGAGGATCCTCGAATGCACGGCTCAGATCGGGCCGTCTCCGGGGCTGAGTCCGTGGGTAATGCTGACTACCCCGCTATTCATCGCTGGGTGTGAGGCGCGCGGAGAAGATCGCGAGCAAGTGCGGCGGCTACTGTCTTCGCTGCATGATACGATTCGAGTACCAAATGTGTTGCAGTCATTGAAATTCCTGGAACAGTATTGGGCGAACCAAATTGACGAAAACGAGGGATGGAGTCAATATCTCGGTATGTACTATTCCTTTATTTGCGGTGATGATAATACTGACAAAATCTTCAGATCGGATGAGATTCGATTTTATCCCATATTAGACTTGGGATGCAATCTGAACGAGGATATGTTTATGTGTGTTATGCGAGCATCGGTCTGGTTGAATACTAAGTGGCATGCAATGTTTTCGATTCTGCGAAAAGCTGAAAAGCATTACGAGCCAGGAGCAATGAGCTTTTACGTGTACAAGGCGTCGGTTGATATATTGATTCGAGTCAGCTATGTTTAGCGATGAGTTAAGGCGTCGATACTTGAATTCAAATTATTAGATATACGCAGAAACACCCATTTGAATAAAATCTCAACAATACTCACTATCTAGGGAGTCTCTTGGAACTTCCGGTGGATATACCCTACATACCCAGTGTATCAAATAAACAAAGCTACTTCCAGTAGTAGAAGTAGCTGACCACGGATATGAAACCGAACCGAGCCCCATAATCAAACTACTAACCACCCAACCACCCGAACCTACTGCTACTGCTACTAACATCCTGAATCACCGACCACTTAACAAACATTACTATGGTATATACTGCATCATGTTTCCCAAAATAGAACCGGAATACTGCAGCACTACTGCACGTTTGACACCACCTGAACCAAGGAAAAGAAAAAAGAAAGGAGCGCAGAAATAAGGGTCTACATACGGGAGTAGTAAGGGGGCCGGAGGGGGGCCGGAGGGGGGCCGGGGGAAGCTACCCCTGCAGCCCTGTATTTATGCTATTACTACTATCTATCCTTCCCTGTCTTTTTTAGGTAGTAGTTAGATAGTGCCCTGCCGGACCATGAAGTGCAAGCTAAGACATGATTTGCATGGGATGGCGCCACTTTGAGTTATGAGATATGAGGGAGGGATAAATATAGAAGCAGGAGAATTTCTTTCGTGAAATATGTAGTTATATTCCATTGTTTTATTTCTGAACTTGATGATAATGACGGAGTGGTGTCAATCACAATGGAAGTTGTTGTGTTGTGTTGGCTTAGAGTTTGGGAGGGGGTTTCGCCCCCTTGCTGATTGGTGTAGTTGGGGGAGGAATTATTATACTTTTTTGTTTTTTATGTGTTCTTAAAATTGGGGAGAATAATAGAAACAGAGTTTGGTAGGAAGAATGGATAGTATGGTATAGAAATATTTTATATATGAGTGTCTCATTAGCAAATATATTTAGGTAGTAGTCTAGTACTTAGTAGATATTTCTCTCGGAGGAGAATACCCAGAAGAGATGGGATAGACAAAGAAACACGTACTGAACCTACAAATTACCTTAGCATCCGCGTACTGTAGGATAATGAGCCATTTAATTTATGTAGACACGGCAGAACTCATCAATCTAGTTAGCTAAGTAATAGTTATTATGGACCTCCACTGCCCGTTAGCACTACTAGTCGGGATGATCCATAATAATAACCCTTCCCCCCCCAAGGGTTGTTAACCGTGGTCAGACCATCTCCTATCACGTTTAATGTCATAATAGAATAAAATGAGCGTAAAAAATAGTAGCCAGATAATAATAATACTACTATATAGTAACCCTAAACTATTGCAGCCAACCGTCGACGATCAAAGGTCTAGAATAAGCCTCAATAGTTATCTATCGGTTGGCAGTTGTTTCACGTCGCAAAAAAGATAGTAACTATATTTAGTAATTGGGATTCTGGACTGGTCGTGTGTCAGTTTCTAACTGATGTAGGAGGGAGGGAAAATAAAATGTTGGTTCGGAACGGATACGTAGTACATACTATCAATCAAGCGAGTTCAAGCCGGGCGCTTACAACTTATGACTACTAAGTTACTAACAGCCCCATTGCCATGGCCCCCTCCCCCCTAAGGCTATACAGTTGCAGACGGGAGTCTCACTTTTCTACCACGGTTCAGGTCTCAAACCCAATCACATCGCCAGTCATCACATGCAGGAGATCCGCAAAAAGTGGAGATCTGTGCACTGAAAGAGAGTGTAGTGTGTGTGTGACGATGTCTGCGTCTGCAAGCTGCACTCTGCATTGACAGTCTCCTGAATCTATCTACTGTGCAGCAGAGGGTGACGACTACTTCTGTACTGTGCAGTAAATAGATGGTTTGGTAGTGGAACTAGTTCGGGTCATAACTGCTCGGGTGCAGGACGCACCGGCCACTAGGCTAGTTAGTACGTAGTAGAAGTAAGTAGTAGAGTAAGAGATTTTTTGCTCTCTCTCTGTCGGGAGAGGGAGAGGTTGGGGGCCAGCCGATATGCTGACTATAGGGCCGGCCACATTATTTGTTTTGCAATTTTGTTTGTGCTATTTTCAGTATCCAAGCCTCCTTGTTGGTGAAACAAACAGTATGTCAGCATATCTTTGAGGGTGGTTTCTGAAAATGGATCTTGGTTGTTCTTTGACCTTGTTTGTGGTTGTGGTTGATGCTGCAACCATGGGTTGGGTGGACTATGGGAAAGTCAGTAAACTGCTCTCTCTAATCTACCCCTGACTAGACCTGCGGTCTTCCGACTACCGTGATATCGAGTGGGGCTGGACTCCGATCGGCCGTCTGGACTGGAGGCGAGCTGGTCTCGGGATGGCAGAGAATACTAGAGATAACTTGAAGATGGAGAGAAAAATGTGTAAAGAAATATGGGAGGAGCTGTAGGAATGTTGACTTCAACCTGGTGAGAATTAACCAGCAATGCCCTCTGAATAGTGAGAACTTGGGTGTCCACAACCAACTACTTTGTATCTACCAACTAACTAAAGATTCAGCGGATTATTATTATGGATTATTCCTGTAACTGAGTAGTTAGTAGTAGAGCAAATCCCCACCAATTCGGGAATTAGTTTTGTCGGCACCAATCAGCAATTGGCTTGAAGCTATGGTCAATCTCACGATCCTCTCTCCGAAGCCTTTCTTTCTCTCTTTCTCTCTCTCTCTCTCTCTCTCTTCCTCTCTCCGCCCCTTTCAATCCGCCCTCCTTTTTTCTTTTTCTTTTTTTTTTTTCTCCCCTTCGCCCTTGTCGCCCCGATCTTCCCTCTAAACCAACTGAAACTAACCCATTCAGAAACAGACTGCGTGTAATCCATGTGTGCATGTCTACTTTTGTGATGGACTGATTGATCCAGCTAGATTGGGATTGTCTGAACTTTACTTACTGGACTATCTACTTACTTCCCTCTCCCGTCCAATGGGTCCGTTCCATCCACTATTATTCCCCTGAACGTCTTGTCAAACCTGCCTCTCCTCCCATTGAATGATTATTGCCCCGTGCCAAAACTAAACGCCTCCTGCCCTCGTCACCATGAGGGTGCGTCGATCCTGAACCCATTGACCAACGATTGTTTCTGATCTTCCCTCCTCTCTGTGTCTTTCACCCCCCCTTCCCTTCCCGTCTTTACCTGTTCTTGTCAATTGTCCCGGGTTTGGCGCTCAACCTTGCCAATTAGAGTGTCTCCTCCCTCATGGCCCCAGGCTGGACTTCTCCGCCTGCCTCGGGCGCTTTATCCTCAAGCCCAAACCATAATCATCTCCATTCCTTGTCCCAGACTTATCATCAGTTGTCTCCATCTCCTGTGTTTGATGACCCCGGCGCTTGGCCAAGTCCTCCTCCTCCTCCTCCTCCTCCTCCTCCTCCTCCTCATCCTCGTCCTCCCTCCTCTGCTTCCTCCTCTACCTCCGCTGCCGCCGCCGCCGCTGCTGGTCCTGTCACCTCTCCTTCTTCCCATTTGCCGCCCTCTACTACCTCTCTGGCCTCTCCCCCTCCTTCGGCCACCCTTGTGCGCAGGAAACCACTTCCCCAGGATGCTGTGATCCTGTCGCGCCAATCCAGGCCTCCTTCCTCGCCCCTGCTACCCTCCTCCCCCCCGGGCGACTCGCCTGCAGATCCGCTGTCACTCCCTGTCTCTTCCTCTCCTCTCGCTGCCGGCCATCATAACTTGGCCTACTCCCCTGCTTCAACCTATTCCTTCTCCGGTTCCGTGTATGAAGTTGACGGCCAGGAGGACGACGACTCCCTTCATTCGGTTCCAAGGAACCTGGACAGGTATGACAGCCGTTGCCCCCTGCCCGTGCTCTCTTCCCCTCACCTTCTCCCCCTGCTCCCCTCACTCTGGTGCTTGCGGTCCTTGCAATCTCACGCTACTTCTGCAGCCGGGAGAAGGCCTTTCCATGTCCACTTTTCCCTTCAGACGTGGCAAGACTAATCTCGGACTTTTTCTACTCTTCTCCAGATCTCCCCGTGGTGGTCCGTCCGCGTCCCATCTACGTATAGATACCTCCGCAGCCTACGTGGACGACGACGAGGAGAGCAGCAACGTCAATACCCACAACCCCAGATACTCCTCTCAATTCTCGAATGGGACGTCCCTACACAGCCGTCTTGTGAGCGAGCCATTCGTTCCCATCCTCAAATCGCCGGCATTCCTCCCCAAGCGCCCCACGACCATGGCCTTGCACCTTCCCTCACGCCGTCCTCCACCGCTACATATCGATTCCCCCAGCCGGTCCTCGTCCGGTGACTCCAAACAGCCGAAAACACCGGCAAACAAGATCAGTTCTTTTTTTGGGTGGCGCGCTACAACATCTTCCCCCGGCGCGGAATCCTCTAGTACCGAGATCTCCGAGACCGGTCGTTCCCCGGTGCCTTCCCCGATGCCTGCCTCCCTCCACAGCGCGTCCTTCTCCATAACACCGTCCACCACGGTGCCCTTCGACCCCTCCAAGCCGCAAGTGCCTCTCCCGCAGCGAAATCCGTCTCTGAGCAGTGGAAGTATCCTGGACTCCAGGGCGACGACGCTGGTGACCGAGCTTGAGAATGAACTGCGGGAGATCAGCTCAGAGCTGGCCGGGTCCATCCGGCGGGAGATGGAGTTGGAGGATTTGGTGGAGAGATTGCAGTCAGATATGCCCTTAGATACCCCCAATCGCCGGACCAGCGATTACTTCTCCGATTCGGGCAGCAGCTCCATCCGCTACGCGTTTGAGTCGGGTGGTCGGGTCGAAGATATTGAAAAGTACAAACGCACTGCAGAGCAGGAGCGGGCTCAGATCAAGGTGGATCTGGGTCAAAAGTTGCAAGAAGAGCGCAGTCGCCGGGCAGCCTCGGAAGCACACGTCCAGATACTAGAGTCCCAAGTCCAGCAGGTATGACTTCCATCAGCACAGAGAACTTGAACTCCAAGACTAACACACATTAGCTGCGACGGGAGAGAGTAGACCTCTCGGACCTGTCCTCCCGGACAAGGGAGCTCGAAGCCGCATTAGATGATACCCGTAGGAAGCTGGCCGAAGAGCGCCAAATCAAGGATAATTTTGAAGACTTGTTGACCGCCATGAGAGTAGAACTCGAACAGTTGCGAAACGAACGGGATCATATGCGTGACACTGTTATCCCTCAATTGCAACAAGGCAGTCAACCTGCCGCGCCTCCATCCGATCCGTCGGAAGTCCAGCGGTTGATGGAGGAAATCGAAGCGCTGAAGATCGAAAACGCCTCTCTCGCCCAGCTGCAAGGCAGTCGATTCGCTTCAATTGCCGAAGAAGATGGCATGCCCACTGCCAGAAACGTCGGATTGGGACTGTCGCGGTCGAATTCGTTGGCGCGCGTGCGCACTAAGCCGTCGCCCGGTCTCTCCCGCTCCAGTTCTTTGTCGCGCTCGAATTCCGTATCCGCCAAGGAGCGCAATGAGTCTCCCCGCGAGAACCTGGCGGATAGAATCGAGGATGTTGAGGCGCAGCGCGATGCGCTTCACCAGTCTCTTCGGCGTCTGCTTGATCGCCAGGCTCACGATGCCCGTGAGTACGAGAAGCGGCTTCAGCTCATGGAGATGGAGATTGCGCGCGCACAGCAAGTGGGTTCTCCGCGCAAGCTGGGCTATGAGCGCGAAGTGCGTAACTTGCGCGAAGAAGTAAACGACCTTCGGCAGCGTGCCGAGGAAGCTCTGGAACAGAAGTGGCAGTGCGAAAAAGGATTGGCAGGTCTGAAGATGGACCTGGACCGGGCTGAACAGGAGACCACCTCCCTGCGCGTAATACTCCAGGAGCACGACATCACCGTTCCTGAAGACCTCGAATGTGATCGGGATGGATTCGCCGAGGTCCTCGCAACCTCTTCGTCCCTGGAGTCCGCTTACAGGCAACTTCAGGCGGATCGGGAAATCGCCGAAGCCAGCGCGGCCCAGTCGCCCCTCGCCGAGCAAAACTCACTCGTGGAGTCGGTCAACCGGACCGACGTGCTTGCGCAGCATGTGCAACAGCAGCTTGCCAGCAACAATGCCCTGCGAAGCCGTCTGGCCGAGGCCATTGGCAAGGGTGAAAAGGAGCAGCAGCTGTCAGCCGCTCGTATCAATGAGATGCAGGCCCGTCTCAAGGAGATGGAGGACATCCTGCTGATGGCGCAGCAGTACTCCGAGGACGAAATGACGCGCCACGAAGAAGAAGTGCGCGCTCTTGAGGAGAACCACAACGCGCAACTGAAGCGCATGAAGAACGGCGCTCGCAGCCCTGCGGCCTTGTCGCCCATGCCTCCGACCACGCCCTTTGGCTCACGGTCTCCTCGTCTGGACTTGACAACCAGTGGTAGGGGTATTGCTTTGGATCAGGCTATCCAATCGGAAACGCTGGAACGGCGGGTGAAGGAGCTGGAGAAGCTCCTTCGCGACGCTGATTCGGAGATGGAAGAAGTTGTGAGCCGGATGAACCGGGCGCAAATAGAAGTCGCGGAACTTCAGTCTGATCGGTAAGTCATGAGAGACGGGTTACCTTGGAATAATTGCTAACAAACTGCAACAGGGACGATGCACTCCGCCAGACCCGCAAACTTCAGGCCGAAATCATGGCCCAACGCGAGACGTTCAGGACTCTGATGGCTTGAACGACGGCATATTAGATTTTTCTCGTTTCTTCGCTGTATAAAATAATCACATGGGAGGTGTCTTGGCGTCGACACTCTAGCGTGTGACATGTTTTGGAAGCACCTATTTGTTTTGGTCGGGTGCAGCGCATACTCCGATGCTTGTATATGGTCAAATGGGGTCCATGGCCAGATGGGCATGTATATATCTCACGATCACGACGTGATTATGTATAATTGCATAGATGTACAGCTGTCAGCTGAGTATGTTGAGATGAACGAAATTCTAGCAGAGTAAAATAAGAATGTGCAAGGAAGAACGAGAAAGTTGACTTATCGCATGCCTGCGAGTTCCGTGATATCACGGGATCCACCCCCGGACTGGCTGCGGTGTTTGCCTGGTTTGGCTTTGCGCTCGGCCGCTAATTGGTCCGCGCATGGCCGCATTGTCTCTGGCGCATCTGGCCGAAGGAAAGTCCCGATTTCTCCTTCATCCATCATCTTCTCTTTGAATCTCCTTTGTTTGGCTTCTTCATTTCGACCATGATACTTTCCACCTTATAAGGCTCTCCGTATATAGCACAAGGTTATTTTCTGCAACCTTATCCACCCGCGATCACCCCACGACAAACCTTCATCGTCCAATCGTCAAGGCATAAAAAGAGAGTGGCCACCTCGCCTACCTCCATACTCTCTTCCTACCAGATTACTATATCTGGTGACAGTGAGCTCCATTAATCAAATCACAATGGACTTTCTCCCAGGTAATACCTCAAACGCAACCACAAATACCTCCTACCCCATCAACACCACCACCACCCTCCCAATCTCCCCAACCAACATCAACATCAACAATACTAACCACCCACTCACCAACCTAACAGACTCCCTCCTCTCCCTAATCCAACAACATCCAACCTTCAAAACCCTCACCTCCACCCCCATCGCCTCCCACCTCGCCTCCCTCCACACTACCTACCTAACCCCCTACATCTCCCACTGCCGCTCCGCCTACCTCGACCCCTACCTCATCCACCCGCTCGCCTCGCTCCTCACCTCCTCCATGCCAATGCCCGACCTCGTCTCCATCTTCATCCTCGCCCTCGTCCTCATCATCTCCCTCAAGATCCTCGACTATGCTCGCCGTCTCGTCATGTTCTGGGTGAATCTTGCCCTGAGGTTGCTGTGGTGGGCGCTCGTGCTGGGTGCTTTGTGGTATGTTTATTCCGTTGGGATCGAGAAGACCGGGAGGGATTTGGGGTGGCTTGTTGGTGTTGCGGGGGGGTTCGTGGATGGGTTTAGGGATGGGGTGGAGGGCGGGAGGGCTGTTACGGGGTCTGGGGGTGTTGGGGGGTATGTGACGGGGACTATGGGTGGGGCGGGGAGGTATTAGAATTGAAAATTGGGTTGTGAGGGGAGAGTCTTAAAAGGATGAGTTGGGTTGAGTTGGAGTTGGGAACTTGGTAATAATCTGGATGGGTTGATGGTCATGCTAGATGGGATTGATTGCATTGGAAGATGAAGAAGGGTGGAATAAGGAATGGAATGACACCGCGGTCCGAGACCGGCCTGGACTGAGCTGGGCTACTACTTACTACGAATAAACGATTGCATGCTGCATGGAATGGATTACATGGCTGGTTTTGGTTCGTTTTGAATGTGAATGTGAATGTGAATTGAGTTTAGTTCAGTTGCCTTGAATTGAGCGGTGTAGAGGTATAGATATGTGGTGCTATGGTATGCTAAGCCATGTATACTGCAAGGATTGAGGAATTTGTTTTTTTCTTGTTGGTGATAAGATAAGACAAGACAGAAGAAACAACTCATATGCTACTTACTTTTCTATTTCTCAATTACTACTTCTGCAGTTGAAAAGCTGTTTACAGAGCTATCGACCAAGTGACACGAAAAAAAGGTGCAGGTGCAGGTTGCATATGATATGACATTATCATTGGTTCGGTTTTAGAGACATCTTAATTGTAGATAATAGTCGTAAGGGGTTGAGTAGATAGTAGTGGTAGTAGTATGTGGTTGGCACAATGCCATAACATAATCCATCTCGTTCCTTCAGCTCACATTCCTGTTTCAGGTGGATCGGTTGGTCGGTCGGACAATTAGATAATTCCCGTCGGTGTTTAAATCGTATCCGAATACGAGAGCACTGCATGCTATCTGCCTTCATTTTGGCCCCCATATCAAATGGGTAGTAGATGCTTATGGCAGAACGGCGACGGGCGTTGGTGGGTTAGTTAGTTGACTTATTGTTGTTGCTGTCGGTGACTCAGCAAGGTAGCGGTTCCACAGCATCCAGGCACGCACAAGCTACCTAGGAAACAACAACAGGAGCTCTATATAACTCGACGGAGTGAAAAGTAGGATGCGCTAGCGCATGCGCCCCCAAATACTGACGCGATGGCGTAATCACGGCGCGCCGGCGGCAGCGGCAGCGGCAGCGCCAACAACGGCTTACGGCATCTCACTCAGCTCAGTCTTCGTAATCGACCTCCTGGGCATCGGAAGGCTCGCGAGGTTCCTGAGCCTCATGGTACTGAATGGCATCGTCGATGTGACTCAGCACCGCGGCAACACTATCTTCATCCTGCACGTCCAGCTTGAGGAACGAGACCATGCTGAAGTCGTCGATGAGCTGCCCGACCGCGCGGTTCAATTGCTGGAACGATCCTCCGCTCAACATTGCGTCCTTGGACGATGGGTCTCCAGTAACCACTGATGACTCCTCATCGTCACCCGCCGAGCCCAGCAAGTTGTTCACATCCACGTTAGTGAACTGCTTCAATTCCTTGCGCGAAACCATGTCCTTGACTTGGTCCATCTTGCTCAGGATATTCACGTGCGGCATTTCTAGCATCAACATGGCCGACATGGCGCTCAGCGTGCCGGCGAAGAACTTGGCCTTGTCCACGACGAACGTGCTCTCAAGGAGATATGCCGCGCAGAGACTGATGTTCAGCGGACCCTGGCGGGATAGGAACTGCACCAGGGAAGGGAGCAGCGGGATGTGTGTGTAGAGCTCGATTTGACCCGGCATGTCGAAGATGATGAGGTATTCTTCGCTGAGAGGGTCGAGGGCCTCGGAGAGGAACTCGAGGTTCTGGAGGAGGAACTCGAAGCAGTAGATGAGCCCGCCATTGGGACCTAGTCCCAGCTCCTCCATCACATCTTCGAGGGTGATCAGCTCGCGGATGTCGAGGTCCGGCTCGTAGTTGAAGGTCTCTGCCGCGGGATCTAGGTTCACGTAGAAACAGCTGCGACGCGTGTTTTGGAGGTGCTGGATAATAGAGCTGCAGAAGGTGGTTTTGCCCGCGCCAGCGGGGCCCATTACTAGGACGCCGTATTTGGACATGCTGACGGCGGCACTTTGAGTTGGTGGGTGCTGATGCTGATGTTGAAGCTAATGGTGGTGGAAAAGGTAGGTATGGCGCGGGGTCGAATGCTGACAAGGAGGTGAGCTAGTTGCTACTAGGTTCGGAGTTGCAGGAAAAATCCAAGGAAATTAACGCAATTCTCCCGTAAGCGAGCCGGAATCCGAAGGGTGATCTGAATCAGGTTGGAGATGGAGTAAAGGTGGGAGAGGGAGGGAGCTTTCGGTAGTTCGCAGAGTAATTCAACCCCGAGTTTGCAGGTTAAAATGAAATTGAAGAAACTCCGAAGGTCCGTCGTCCGTTGAGAGAGACGCCGATTGGCTGATAGCACAATAGAGGGGGATCTCTTCGGTTGGCAAATCAAAATCCGCCGCCGATGCATGTTTTTCTTTTGGGTCCTTTTTTTTTTTTTCAATTCTATTTTACTTTTTTCTGCCTAGTCCGACCGCCGGAAGAGATGGCGCCATCGGAGACACATTAATACGAGATTCCCCTCTCTGCCTCCTTCTTTTCTCTTCTTTCCCCTCCTCCCTTTTCCCTCTTCCCTCCCATTTTCTTACATTTCTCGCTTCTTTAATATCTACTCTATTCCCCCCTCCCTAATCTTTCTCCTCTTCTTCCCTCCTCGTCTCCTCTCTCCTTTCTTCACTTCCCCCCCTATCTCTACATATCCCCACCCCCACTCTTCACAATGGGTAGCGTCGCCAACGGATCTACTTTCCTTTTCACCTCCGAGTCCGTCGGAGAGGGTCACCCCGATAAGATTGCGTATGTCGAACCTCAATTCTACCTGGCGCACTCGGTTCATGTCTTGCTGACAGTTTTTCCACAGTGACCAGGTCTCCGATGCCATCCTCGATGCCTGCCTTGCTGAGGACCCTCTCTCTAAGGTACGGACCCCTCATCGGTTCTATCTGAGTCGGATTTTTCTTGCGCACCCCTTGGCCCCTTGATTGGCCGGCGCTTTTCCAATCCGGCTTGTCCACCTTGCATGTGAATGAATGTCTTGAATTAACATGTTGCCGTTAGGTCGCTTGTGAGACCGCTACCAAGACTGGTAAGTTTTTTTTTTCTCCTTCCCGCCCCACCCATCTAATCTTATCGGGACTGTGCGCTGACCCACGTTACAGGTATGGTGATGGTCTTCGGTGAAATCACCACCCAGGCCAAGCTTGACTACCAGAAGGTCATCCGTGGTGCCATCCAGGACATCGGCTACGATGCCTCCGAGAAGGGTTTCGACTACAAGACCTGCAACGTCTTGGTTGCCATTGAGCAGCAGTCGCCCGATATCGCCCAGGGTCTGCACTACGAGGAGGCCCTTGAGAAGCTCGGTGCTGGTGACCAGGGTATCATGTTCGGTTATGCCACCGATGAGACTCCTGAGCTCCTCCCCCTCACCGTCGTCCTCTCTCACAAGCTCAACAAGGCCATGACTGATGCCCGCAAGAACGGCACCATCCCTTGGCTCCGCCCCGACACCAAGACCCAGGTCACCATCGAGTACGCCCACGACAACGGTGCTGTCAAGCCCCTCCGTGTGGACACCATTGTCATCTCCGCCCAGCACAGCGACGAGGTCTCCACTGAGGAGCTCCGCAAGGTCCTGAAGGAGCAGATCATCAAGTCGGTCATCCCTGCCAACCTCCTGGACGACCGCACCGTCTACCACCTCCAGCCCTCCGGCCGCTTCGTCATCGGTGGTCCCCAGGGTGACGCCGGTCTCACCGGCCGTAAGATCATCGTCGACACCTACGGTGGTTGGGGTGCTCACGGTGGTGGTGCCTTCTCCGGTAAGGACTACTCCAAGGTCGACCGCTCGGCTGCCTACGTTGCTCGTTGGATCGCCAAGTCCCTCATCAACGCTGGCCTTGCCCGCCGTGCCCTCGTCCAGCTCTCCTACGCCATTGGTGTTGCTGAGCCCCTGTCCATCTTCGTCGAGACCTACGGCACCTCCTCTAAGACCTCCGATGAGCTCGTCCAGATCATCCGTGACAACTTTGACCTCCGTCCCGGTGTCATTGTCAAGGAGCTGGATCTGGCCAAGCCCATCTACTTCAAGACCGCCAAGAACGGTCACTTCACCAACCAGGAATTCTCCTGGGAGAAGCCCAAGGCCCTCAAGTTCTAAGCGAGTCGCTCGCAATGACTGTGGACCTGCTTCTCTTCTGAGTCTGTTTCCTTTACGAATGTGATGATTTTGCTTTGTTTTCAACAACTCAAAGCACGAGCATAGACATGTCAAAAAAGCAACTTTTATGTTTGGATGTTTGTTCAACTTTTTGCATGGTCTCTCGGCAAGAGACGGGTTCGGCGAGGATAAATTCAACATGATACCACTTTTTCATATACCTTGGGAGGGTTGTTTCGGCGTTTTCGGGAGCGAAAGTCTTCAACACTGCCTCCTCCGGGCTTAGGACCGATAGGAACTTCGAGTCTTATCTGCGGGGGATGCGTGCCATCCGGCGTGATGGTGCGTGTCCCTGACGCACTGGGGTTCGAATGATGCTCCGACAGGAGTGATATAGATGGCTTGAGAGTGAAATCTCGCCATTTGCTAATCTAAACATTAGCACATAGATTAATGAATGCATATGCATGGAGTAGTATTGTGCCGTGTAACTATCTTGTAGATTGTAGATGGACAAGTGGAGCGATCTGAAGTGTTCCGTGGTCATGTCCGACTTAGGGTTATAGGGTTAGGAGCATACGAGTCTTATCGCGATCGCAAGATCGGGAATACTCCGTATACGTGACTCTGGCCAATAGATAATATTCCGTTAAACTTGTCTATACAGTCCAAATTTCCAGGATTTCATGTCTCAGCAATCCGATGGTCTGCAAATCCCCGTGGGTGGGCACTTAACAAAATCTGCTATACTCGGCAACCCCTCCGCCGCGACGCGTGCCGCCCAGTTCTCCGCCGACGTGACTCGCGTCGCCCACCGCCCCAGGGAGAGAAGGCCTCGACTTACCACTACAACTACTACTTCTGTTCTAGGTTACCCCATGATCAAGGTCCATTGCACATACAAGACAGTCACGCAGCATATTCTCCATACCGACTTGTCGATTCACGAAATGCTGCACTCATAACACATACCCAGGCTAGTTAACATACGCGTCCACCTACACACATCCACCATCCATGGCAACTACCACCACCACCGCAGCAACATCTCCTCCCAGCAGCAATATCCTCGCTCCAATTCCTCTAAATCTCGTCCCGAACCATACCACAAGTACCTCATTATCAACTGCATCCCTCGACAACCATCCGTTCAAGAAGCGCAAGGTCTCGCATTCCGAGAATGTCAATGTCCATAATGACGTCTTTGCGGTTTCTGAGACGCCGCAGATGATAAGTGTTCGCGTATGTATACCACTTCCCCTTATATGGTATAACTCGACGATGTTGCTAACT
Source organism: Aspergillus neoniger CBS 115656 (assembly GCF_003184625.1). Classification (NCBI taxonomy): domain Eukaryota; kingdom Fungi; phylum Ascomycota; class Eurotiomycetes; order Eurotiales; family Aspergillaceae; genus Aspergillus; species Aspergillus neoniger. The sequence goes on from NW_020291129.1 coordinate 1,351,852, forward strand.
TAGTACTAATGATAGTCTTATTCCGCATCCCTCGCCGAAGACCAAGACCCCTACCACCATCTCACGCCCATCACTACCCTCTCCCGCAATGCTATTCCCTATTCGTGGATAGATTTTGAGCCGCGCGAACATAAGAACCAGACTCAAGGTCTTCCGGGATGGTGTAATATATTCGTCGGGGATATCCCCGTCCTTGAGAAAGACAATGTGGGGGATACTGTCCTTGCGGTACGGGTTGTCGGGGAGGCAGGAGTATGGGTGGTTGAGCGCGTCAAGAAGGGGGTATATGCGTTGATGAGGCTACGGGGTGTAGGTGAGGGTGAGGTGGTTGTTGCAGCGAAGGCGAGTGCTGGTTCAGCTTTTCCATCCTCGTTCTTGTCTGGTATAGAACGGCGGAGAGAGAGGAAAGAGGTCGGGGAGTGGTGGGAGGTTGCGAGGATTGAGGATCCGCAGCCGGTTGTGCTTGGAAAGAGGGGACGGGGTGCTGCGGACGTGGGGGTTGTTTTTGCACATGTGTTTGAGAGTGATGCCAGGGAGACACAGGATGAGATGTTGCGCAGTGATGAGGGCTCGGAGGGGCCGGTGTTGCTAGGTGTTGGGGAGCAGAGTGGTGATATTGCTGCTACTGCTGCAGAAGAGCAGGATATGGAGGTAACGCAGTCGCCGCAGGAGCTGCTGGATGGGCTGCGAGAGCAGTATCTACAGGCGTTGTATGTGTCGAAGGTGAGTGACTGCGCTTGTGCTCTGAGACGGTGGAGCAATGCTAATAGTTGATGACAGACTTCCGTGGCTTACTTTGCCAAAGGCCCTCTGGCGCGTTGTCGCGCGGCATTCCAGTCCTCGGACAATGAGTCTGGGAAACCAGCCCAATTGGTCGAGTTCTACAGAGAGGCTATTCTTACGGCAAAGAGAATGGATCACAAGTATCGTGAGACTCTGCCGACTACGGTTCAAGATCTGCTGCTGAGTGTTTCCGATGATGAGGCTGCGCCGCCGAAGCGGAAGCGCAGGAGCACCAAGAAGAAACTTGGCAAGAATGGGCTGTATCCGGAGGAGAGTGACTTGATTCGCAAGTGGTGGCGCGATCGTGCACTTAATGATCAAGGGCTTCCGTCCGAGATGTCCAGGGATGCAGAATCGAAGAAGCATATTGCGGACTTGCGGTTGCGCGAAACGCAACTGCAGATTCTCTTGATTCTTGAGACTATGGCTTTGGAGGCGATCATCGCGGATGAGAAGAAGCGTGAGGGTAATGGCGAGGGCGCAGACAAGCCTACGAAAACCGCCAAAGGCAAAAAACCCCAGGACCTGAATGTCATGCTTGAGCTCCACCTCGACCGACTGTGCATCTGGCATGCCGTTAGCTTCGAGGAGACAGTGATCCCGGACTCGGCCAAGACCAACCATTTATCTGGGAAGAAGGTTGAAAGTGATGCTGTCCGCGATTTCTGCACGGAAGTCATTGTCCCGTTCTACGCATCTCGTCTGCCGGACAAGTGCAAGCTGATTACTCGCAAACTTGGCGTCTCAACTGCAATTTCGCCTTTCACGAAGCAGGCTCAGACGAAGAAGACGCCCCGAGAACCAGGAACGCCTGTTGAGCGACAGCACGCACAGAAGTCCCGTCGCCGCGCATTCCAGCGCGTGTTGACAGACCAGGCACCGTCTCAAACCCGACAGCCCCCATCACTCAGTCGGTCTAACACCACCCCGGCGCCGACTGAAAGCCGACGAGAGTCTCTGGATCCTCTACTCCCCACTGTCAGTGCCAACGTGCGCGGCGGAATCCAAAAAGCCAAGCGCGTGGAGAATCGCGAAGTGGATCTCAACGCCGTTGCGCGCCAGCATGAGACTAAACTCAAGAAGATGCAGATGCTCGTGGACCAGAAGAAAGAGCTCGACGCAGCCATTCATGCTTTGCGCAAACCCAACCGCGAGCTCGTAGCCAAAGATATCGCCGAAGATGCCAGCAAACGTCTGTCCACCGGCGGCGGCAGCTCACGCAAGCCCAAGAACCCAGTGCGCAACCCTTACGGCCAAGGCGTGCAGGTGGCTGCCACGCCCAAAGGCAGTCGCAAGAAAGACGCCATGGCAGACATGCCTCCTCTTCCAAAGAGTCTCTCCCAACCAGCCCTCATACCCCAGGGATCTTCATCTTCCTCCCCATTCACAAGCGAGCCACAAATTGTTCCCGGCTCTAATATCCGACCCTCAAATTCAGGGCTCTTCCGATCTGCCGACGACGGGGCGATCCAGGAAACGCCCACGCGTCGACCAACCCAGCCTCTATCGTCAGCTGATATCAGCGCATCGCCGAAGAGAAAAATCTCAGGACCCCTTTTCCGCGTCCCCAGCAAGTCGGCCCCGGCCCCAACTTCAGTCCCTGCCCCTGTTCCTCCTGCCTTTCGGGCCACTGAAAAGGGCCCAACCACGCCGATCGCAGCCCGACACGTGGACGCCTTCATGCCCCGAGTCAAGTCCATCGGCTCAAGCAAGCCGTCCATGATCGTGGAAACGCCTCAGAAACCGGCCATGGCCCCTGCTCTTTCGATTCCTTCTGCTCCTACAGCCACTGAGCCGGCGGCAGTGGCAGGGACACCTGTGAAGGCCACGACCACAATTACTACCACCCCGGCTAAGGCCAATGTCTTTGCTACGCCTGTGAAGGGTGCAAGTGCCGCCCGATTAGCCGTGCCGACTGCTGCTCCGACTGTGCCTGTGACGCCGGAGAAGTCAATCTACGCACAATTGGGGTGGGATGATGATGATGACTTTGCATAGTGGCGTTTTACATTTTTTTCTTCTTTTTGATTGTTAAGTATGGGTTAGCGGGCGTTTGCAAATTAATTAGTAGTTAGAACATAAATACCCAGAGTTGGAATTGAATGATGGTTAGAACATATGCATGCAAACAAACTAAAATAGGATCATAGTATACTCAGAATCCGCAATTAAATCATCCATTATGCAATACCTCCCCAGACAACAAAAGTACAACACAACAATTAATCTATTACCCCAAAAAGTAATCAGTAGACAGTAGTACTTTCCCCAGCCCCAAACCTGATGATAAACGTTGATAAACGCTGATGATGAATGATGCTAATGATGTCGCCGCAACGCCAATCCCTACCCTAAGTCAGTAAATTCATTACCAACCAGACCGACCCATTCATTATCCGCTCGCGTTTGGTGGCAACAAACCCAACCCCAACCCCAACACACACCCACACAACTCAATTAGTTATTACACAGTTAACCTATGACTCATTAATCGTCATCAAGGAGAAAAATCAAAAACAGTGGTGGTAGCATGATTATGATGGCGACAATTACTTTTTTCGCCTCCATGATGATGATGAGGATGGGGATAGATCCAGGTTGGGGTATCGCGTTACCTTCCTATTTTAGTGATGAGTGATGATATCGTGAGTGAGTGAGTCGTGGTTGTGCATAGCAGATCACGCCATGCTAGGTATGTACGTATGTATGTATGTATGTTGTGTATGTACTGTGTATGTTTGCTGGGCCGCGTGGCGGGTTGCCACATCTCTTTCCCTTCTCTTTTTCTTCGTGTATGTATGTGTGTATGGTTGGGTATCAGGATTACTGTATAGTAAGTAGTATGTGTATGATGAATGCCTAATGGTAAGATAGATAGATAGATAGTAATCACATGGGTGTGATAGTTTCTGGGATCGTGACTGGTTAATTACTTGTTTTATAGATAGTCAGATTGATTAATTAGGTGAGACGGTAAGGTAGACAGACAGGGAAGTAAGGTAGGGTATTAATGCTGCTGCTGCTGATGCTGCTGATGCAAATGCAGGTGCAGGGATACACCCCTGCAGGGTTAGTATACACTACTAACTATCTACTATGTATTTACTTACAGTATTAGCTGGGTTGGTTGCTAGGTTGGTTGCTTCGGATAGATTACTTTTGAATCGGTTTGGTCTGCAGAGTGAAGATTGTAATTAGGTGATTGCCTTGGGTGATTGGGGGATATACGTGGCTATGTATTTCCTTACATATTACTGTAGGTTTAGATGTTGGGATAATGGTATGATATGATGTGGGTAGTTTAATTTAATTGTTGTGCTTTTAACTAAATACATGTTGGTTATCCGTTCCAAGGTTCCTTTCCTTTTTGCTTTCCCTTTCCGTATTCCTTCTAACATGGTTGAACTCCGATGATGATGTTATGATGATGATAGTGATACTGATTAACCTTCGCACCAACTCCAAGCTAGCAAAGTAAAACCAATCAGTGAGTCGCTTGTTGACTCCGCCAAGTATGTATGAGCGAATGAGATTAAGACGGTAGGAGATTCGTAATTTCGTTGACATCGTTAGGGAGGATTATTAGAATTATGTGTTTCGGTGTGGTGGTGTTGGTGTTGGTGGTTGGTGAAGAAATGAGTTGTAAGAATGAGATGGGATGTGGCGAGGAGATGAGAATGTCGATAGGTAGAATGAAATGTGTCGCATCATAGCGACTCAGCCGGCAATGCGCACAGGCAGGCACTGGCCAGGAGAAGGCCAGAAGTTTTTCCTCTGGACGGTCTTCTCGAGGCAATTGCGACCCTTCTCGAGGAGGCTTTCCTCCTTCTCTTCTTTGTCGGTAGATGTTTGAGGGGCTGATGCAGGAGCAGACACATGGAAGGTAACCTGGACGGTAGTCTTCTCAGGCTCTGAGGTCTTCTCAGCCGACTCGTTGTTCTTGGGAAAGGACTGGCGGTCCTGGTCCTCATCCTTGCGGTCCTCGGGACCCTTCTTGTCTTCATCGTCGCGGTCCTCCTCCTCACTCTCGGACTCGTCATCCTCCAGGTCGAACGAGTTGATGCGCGTCGACATGTCCTTCTGGGTCCATTCCATAGACATGCAGTGCAGACGGAAGTGACCAAGGCAGCGACGAATGTCCGGGTCGGGAGCGGTGGCCTCCCGGGCGAGTTTCTGACGGGACAGGGTGGTGAGTTTGTAGGAGAGGGAGGTCCTGTCGGCCAGAGGGGGCAAGCGCTTATTCATGGAGGGGTTGTTGGAGGAGAGAGGAGATGAGGAGGGCTTTTTGGGCATGATATCGATGGCGGTGACGGCCATTGTGATGACAGTCTAGTAGTCTAATTGCTACTGATGTGGTATGAATGGGTGTAGTGTGGTGATGATGAGTCAAGTCAATTGAATTGAAGCAATTGCTTATAGGATGACTGGATGGATGGGAGTAGTGATAGTTATACGGCGCAGGAATAGTAATAGGCAGTCAGCTGGAGAAGAAGTGGGAGCGACTGCCCAGTGGTGGAGGGAGGGGTTGAAGGTTTGGGGAAATAAGAATCTGGAGGCGAAGAGAAAGAGGAGAAGAGGAGAATAAGAAGAAACGAGTGGAGGGGAGGGAAAAAGGCTTAAGGGGGAAAGAGAGTGAAGAGTTGGAAAGGTTGGGTTTGGCTGGATCGTGACCGACGGAACACCCAAAAGAGAAAGCCGTCCTGGTGACCATCTGATCTGGCAGATTCTGCAAGCGGTTGATCCCCGGGTCTAGACTCGTACCACGATTTAGTTTACTACTGTATAGTGTATACTGTATGGTGTACTGCCTGTATCGGTCAGTCAGTTAGTCAGTCCACCGTGGCCGCCCACGCTGTCCCTCTCATCTTCTTTCTCTCTTTCGTAGTCTACCATCTCGTGATGATTCTATGATGGGATGACTTTTCATTTTTATTATGCATCGCTTAACTTTGTTTCCACTTTACATCAATCATCTTTTAACCTTTCCGGGGACGAGGGGGGAAACTGCGTATGATAGGTAAAAGAAGATTCTGGTATGTGACCGAAAGGGAATGAGAGGAAAGACTCCGGTCCCGCCAGTCCAGTCAGTCAGTCAGTCAGTCAGTCAGCCAGATTGTACAGTAAGCCCCCCTCCCCAAACGTTACCAGGGAGAAAGAGCAGCGAGCAGGACAGAAATTTAAAAAAGAAAAGGGCCTCGACTCGACTCCACTGGCAAAACTGGTCGGGCAGCTGACCTTTCCAGTGGGTCCGGGTCTGACGGCAATCCGTGGAATGTTGGACGCCGGGGTCCTGGCTGCCCTCACGATTCCTGGGAAATGCCCTCCGTTTTCTTGCCATTCGCGGCCAGTAACTCCTCTTTGTCGCAAACAGAGTTCAGTCCTTGTCTTTCTACAACTCTCTACCACCACACTTCTTTCTCCCCGAACTCACCCCAACCAACCCCAAGATCTCTCTTCATATCATAGTTTCTGTCGGATGGATGCAATACGGTTATTGCAAACGCGACCAAGCCATGTGCAGCTCCAGAAATCTGGAGACGAACACCCTACCAGTAGGAACGGTAAGGGATGGACAGGGCCTGTTACTCTGATTGGCCATGACTTGCGGGGTCGTGGACTATCTAGGACTAGTGTGCATGCTATACACAGTAACACTTGACCGATTTGGGGATTAGTGTGGGCTTGGGCAGTTAGGGTTGCAGGGGAAACACTAGGCCGGATTAAGTGGATTTGAGGGCTGTGGACCGTGGAGTCGGGAAACGCACATGATCACCTCCTTTAGTATGGGGGATTGGAGCCCGGAGTAATTAATCCATTCCTTCGTAAGCAATAAACCGTCAATCTATTAAGGCGTGATCAGCTGGACACGCGTTGGTTTCAGATTCATCTGGCGACCTTCTAGTCTAATGTTGTTCCCCCCCCCCCCCCCCCCCCCACCCTTCCCCGTCTCTCACCGACGGATCTACTGTTCTCCCCTTCTTTCTCCTGAGCAACCGAGGGGACGGTAAAATTATTTCCGTTAGTCACCCGAGGGACGGGGAAACAGGAAGAGTTCACCTTGAAACTAAACTAACGAAATCAGACTAATCAAACTAATCAAACTTGGCTCGGTCTGGTGTAGCGGCTGAACTATCAACCTCGCGCCCTGACTAAGCTGTTTCCCTTCCAAGGCCGAGAACCCGCCAGACCACCGCCGGCCATGATGTCAAGACTCGCGCCTCCAGTTGGTTTCCCTGGCACAATCACCTTCATGACTTCATCCATTGTTCATTATGGAGGTCCTCTCCATTGACTTGACATGACACAATGACTCTCTGGTACAGCTTGAGCTTATCTCTGCTCTATCTCCCTTTCTACCACTGCCTCGCTCGCTGCTCTCGTACTTTTGCCCCGCCGTGGGTCGTCTAGCGGACGTGATAGCCTGCGACTGTGCGCGCTGCCCTTCCATAGTGGGAGTTGATCTATCAATAGTCGGGTGTCCAGGAGGGTCCTGCTGATTAGCCGCCGCCGACCTCGGTAGATACGGAGAAGATTCGGAACTGCAACGGACATCCTCCAGCTCTTCTCCATCTGGGGTAAATAGCTTCGGGACTGACTTCCCCGACAACACAAGGCCAGTGACTCATAGTCCCGAAACCGGGGGAGCTCTCTTCGCAAGAGACGAGTCAAGGTATCATGATAGCCGAGGGTTGGCCAATGCACTCCCATCAATTCTATCGAGTGACGGCCGGATGGTTACGTCCCGTTTGTTCCCGCCACTTGACCCCGGGAAATTCTCGTGGGTGATGACGGATGTCGTTCAGTTAAGCTCTCCTGATAACGGGGCTGCTACGGGCTGCTACGGGGTACTTCGTGGTGATTCTATTGGTCCTGCATCACAATAGCGTCGATCGTGAGATGATTGTGTCATTTATCGGTGGTGCTCTGTCGATTCGCCTCTCTGAAACCGGTGGTCTTCGTCATGATGTTTGTGTCGAACCACGACATGTGCTGAAGTCATGGTGGGCTTATCTGAAAGTTTCATTGCCCAGTCAAAGATCTTTGCGATGATGATTGCTAGCCGAATACCATGTTCTGCTAACAAAGCACAACGGATTAATCGTATACACTGTTGGTGTGGGTATCCTGACGTGGGATACAACCTGACGTACCGTTCGGTGGTTCCATATTGACTCATGACTTCGCGATTACTGCAGACCAGTCGATGAATGCAGAGCTAAAGTGCTGGTAGACGCGGTGTTCAGGGATATCAGCAATGCTCGTGCTATGCTGTCATAATTTCAAACCCAATACTGCCTGTCCGATATGCAACATCCAGCACCTAGATATTGGTCTAGTTGAGCTGGTGACTCTGGTGGAAAATGTAGCTAACAGGGCAGGCATGGGGAGTCCATGCTTAGTGCAGGGCATAATATCAGTCAATCTACGCTCCCGTCGTCAAGGTGCCATAAGGTGGTACCCTCAGCAAATTGGTTCAATCAACACCAGATGGTTTTCCCGACGCTGATAAGACTACCCTTCGAACGGCACGATAAAAAGTGTTCTCATTGGAACGTCAGTCTTGGTTTAAAAGGTGTACGTGTCAGCATGCGCGGAGAAAATCACCCTTGTCGGTGTGCGCGGTCTGCGAACAACAGCGACATTACGTGGCGTCCTCGCCTTCAACAGCCTGGCTAACATGATTAGATGCGTTTCCTAGTTGTACGTACAGATAGGACGGGCGGCCTGTCTGTATGTGACCGTTTAGGTCAGAGGTACGGAGATGCGAGCTACCTTCGCTTTGGACGCCGGGTAAATTGCAGTGCAATACTGTCATTGTCATCCATTCTGACATCACGCCATATGGCATGATTGAACCACGAGCTTGGCCAATCAGTCAAATTCTCTCGCTCAGCCACGCCCGAGAACTTACCGTGACTTGCGATGGATTGCTGTCCTCACAGGTAAACTTTCTTTCGCTAGCTGTTCCAGTTTCATAGAGTCTGGTATGCCGAGTAGGTTGAGAATGCACATACCTCAGGTCATCGGACACTCCCGCGGACAAAGATGGCATTTCATCCCTGCATTCCTTCGTGCCCTATCATCAAGATGTGACAACTGTCCCGAGTCCCTGAAAATTGCCCAGCAGAGGAAAAAAACAACGTTATGTCAATGGCCCAGTGTAGGTGTACTGAAGCAGCTATTACACGGGCAACCACACATGCGGACTAACCTGTAGGCAACTGCTCTCCTGCGCATATGTGCATATGACGAGTTTCTGCCACAGCGTGGAGAGTTATAGCCACCAGCGCGAGTGGATTTTCCCCAAAACTATTCTCTAAGCCACTTGAATTACACATCATAATAGTTACTGGATGACCTTGGATCATTGATTTTAACCTCATCACTTCCACGCCATGAATATTGAGATACAAAGGGCCTCACGGTGCTACAACGACTGACTTTAGGCTAACCTCAGTAGAAGGACAATCACGATCTTTCTGATGGCCTTGTGCTTACTATGCACTGGTGAAGAGCAATAAAACCAGGCCCTTCACAATTAACTAGATAATTGCCTCTATAACCCCGCCATTGACTGAATCACTTCGTATAGCTCGAGCTATAGCAGCTTTCTGGCACTTGAGAACGTCTCATAAATTAGCACCACACGATATGCCTTCCTAGATGACATGTTTAGCAGAGCTCGTTGGGAGTTTCAGTCTCAATGAGGACAATCAACAACACCTAGAACCACTGTGACTTGTAGATACTTCCTTCAGTCATAATCTAGTTACCAATATGATAGGATGCCCACACGCACAGGATAATACATACTACCTCTACAGATCAATAACTATATAAGTAAAGAACAAGATATCCAAATAGCTACTACATGTAAGTGATAATGTTGCTTTGAACAATTATTACTAGTAGAGTGGCAAACAGTCCCTTCCTACCCTTGGTTCTCCCTATCAAGATACTTATCAAACCTGACCTCAACCTCAGTCAACGTAAGTTGAACATTGCCTACTACTTGCCATAGGTGCTCCATCATTATACATATCTCAAGCATCCTCATACACTCATTATCATATACCTTTCATTAGTATCATACAACATGCCATACATAGTGGCACCTACAGAGGCCACTTATATTGACTATAGCCTGATCAATGTATAAAATGTACCCATCACCGACATCATCTTCCTCATCACCACCACAAATCCGACAAGAACCCACCACCCACTTCTATCCTTCTCTATCCCCATCTCCACCTCCACCTGACTTGATGGCCCGACATCATAATGGTAACATTGAAAATCATCTCGACCGCTACGAGAGATCCACCTCTTTAACCGGGAGCATCCGCATTACCGTTGAATCTTCCTCCCCTTCTTCTCACAGCGAGGTGAAATCGAAATCATCTTGGTTGAGATGTTATCACGACTAGATTTATGGATTTAGTGTCTGTTTGAAGTGTTGATTGATGGTTGAATTTATCCACTAGTCAAGTCTACGAAGCTATTGTTAGTGGTTAGTAAATAGTTATGCAGAGCTTAATGACTAAGATATAGGTAGTATTAGTTATATTGTATGGGTTTACACATGAAAGTCACATTCCAGTTTGTAGCGTCACTGCGCTTATAGATAAATAGACTCTATATGAAAGAAGACATTCCCCCAAAAATTTGCAGAAATCTTCTATCACAAATAAGAACCGTATTTTGTGATTTTTCTGGTTTCTGTCTAGTGTTATCACCGCTTCTCTAATATGGTCTTAATTATAGTTTGCCTCCGGATTTGTATTTACTATACTTTCATTATAGACATGAATGGGGCTCCACCCACTTTTAAAGGATTTTTCTCCTGTGTCAGCCAGGAAGAGTAGCAGTACACCACCCTGACCGACCATGCCACCGAACTTAGTGCTTAGTAGTGCCTACTACCATTCAAGGCCATTACTATTCATTACTAGTACTAGTTGTCCTTGCTATGTTTTCTTCTGCTATATCTGACTTGCTGTAGGATATTGACTCTATGGTAGTATATATCAGCTTGAGGATTCAGTTTAGATCTGCCATTAAGTTCAGTATATAGACATCTGTCTATGTTTTCAGCTGAGAGTTGGGTTATCTTGTCTAGTTATGGAGGTATAAAGAACGGGGGCTATGCTGTGCTGCATTGTAGAAGACTTTGTGTAATGATATGCATTGTGTGGTACTAATAATAGATAGAGGGTATATTCTGTGTTAGGATAGGATGAGCATGTGTGTAACCGGATTAAAGTCAGCCGGTTTGTTGATTAATATACACTACATGCTATTCAGTCAGTGACAATAGTACATCTTGAATAGATTATTAGGCTAGATAACCATGGTCCCGATAATATCGCTATCTACTGTCGCAGCTAATACACACAGCATATACCATTAGATTTAGTTACCACTATCTTTTACTCAGCCTAGCATCTGCAAGTGGAGCTATGGCAAAGTGTCCTGCTGATGACATGCAGCAGGCCGATTCCTTGTCTGGAGGGACTTGGCCGGGCTTGGCGTGATGCAGCCTGGTCTGTCCGTTCTTGATTTGATTCGAACGTTACTACTCAACTGCTAGTGTACGTTGATTCCCCTACATGTCTCCGGTCCTTGTTAGTGCGAAGCGAGATGAAGGTGACGCTGCATGCAAACGGGAAAGCTTGAATTGAGCCGACCCGTGTGTGTAGGTCGATTCCTATGGCAGATAGCGGGGCGGGTTATAGTAGCAGCAGCAGCAGCAGTAGCTTGATGATAACAGATGCTGGCTGCAGATAATACTTATAAGATGGTCGTTCGTGGGGATTGAGGTTTGGACTGGACGGCTATGCATGGTTCCCGATGTGTTGGTCATGGGTAGGAGATCTGGGGTTTGTGGTGGTTGGGTTGCTCTGAGTCGAGTCAGTCAGCGTTCTTTTTAGATTATCTACTTGCTGGTTACAGGGGATAGAGTATGTACTTTTTGCCACTTTGAAGGAATTAATTTGTGAGCGAGTGAGAGAGGGCCTCGGTAGGAGTGGGGATGGAAATGGAGATGTTCTGGTTAGTCTCAAAACTTTGTTAATATGTGCTTTGTATGTTGCATGCATCGAATCAGTCTATCTCTACTGATAGTAAGTGAGTATGTTGCCATTCTATGTAATATGATGCATCTGGCCCTAGAGTAAGTATGGATGAAGGTTGGCCCCGGAAGGCAAGAGAAGATACCAAAGTGACTGAACGGTAAAGTTACGGTCGACATGACGCACGGTCCCTGATCGACCCTAGCGCCCGCGCTCGTGACCTTCCAGTCCGACTGGGTCATCTGCCCTCTGCTTTTCCCCTCCACCACTCTCCGTGCCTCGTGCCCCCTTTGGCGCTGAAGTCCCAAGGATCAAACACTGGAAAGCCACAGGAATGATGACAGTTCCTGAGCAATGACCATTCACTCTCAGCAGTCTCAGCACGGGAAGGACTGAATTCCTGGAGTCGATCCATGGTCGGCTACAAGCCCTCGTTCAATGGGCATTATCAATGTAACCGTTGTGGTCGGAGATGACTGGACTCCGGCCTGGGATTGTTCCGATTGCATTCTGCATGACTGGCGTAACCCTACCGAATGAGTCAAAAAAGATAAACAAAAAAGTATACCAGTTTGTTGCCTCGTCCTGCTGATGATCACGCAGGAGTTCCTGGGCACAACAGCAACAGGGCCCCTACTATCTCCACTGCTTGCTTACTGGCGCTGGATGTGCTCGAGCTCTCTGGCCAGTCGTTCCCAAGACAGACGAACTCAACCTGGAGCTTTCCAGTGAAAAAAGCTTTCGTCCGGTTGCACAAAGCCTAAATATAACAGTGATTGCAGACAGGGACTCCCCTACCTCTGAGGCTGTTTTTTGGTTTGCGGTTGGGAGTTCAATGGCTGCCTCATTGAGGGTTTCATCCGGGGAGGCTTTGCGCTTACTTCGTGCAGACGGGAGTATGCATCAACACTCACTGGTATCTGGGAGGGAAAACACCATCAATGTTTTTCTGTAGGAATGAGATATTCCACAGTTTGATCGCCACAGGAATATGACCAGGTCTCCATTCATCTGGGGGAGTCATTCGAAGGTACCTCAACAGCCCTGAGCATGAGATGATTCGTCACCGGGCCAGATACCAGGCAGTGACAATACCTGACGGGACCGGACAAACTTTGGCTCGAGGCAATCAAAAGCGAGGAGAAGCGCCTGTCTGGTGATTGGTCCTGAACGGGAATGGCGCCAGATGCCATCAGAGACCCTGCCCCAATCAGGAAACTCTGCCTGTTTCTCTCCCTTCGAGTCAGTATCGTAGAGCTGCCGGAATAGTCTTAGGAAGAGATCTCATCAGCCTGGGGAGAAGGTCTAGATACTAGATAGATACCACTGTGTATGCTGCAGGAAATCCATCCGCCCATCGGCACTCCGGCTCCAACGTTGTCTGTATGTAATTCAGGGCAGATCTGGGAGAGAGAGACTGAGTGAATGACTGTCTGACCCGGTGGATCTTCCTCATCCCTCATCCAGAAAGCCTAGTAAGTACCAACCCCAAGTAGGTATATACATATACACAACAGATTCCTTTTGCTGCTCTTCTCTCTTTTCTTCTGCCCCTCTCCTGCCCGTTTCTTCACCTCGCGCGCTCAAGCACGCTCGCACCCCCCTCCATCTGACGAGTCATTCCCTCCGAATTTCGGCCCCCTCCATCATCCTCATCCATCAAGCCACTCAAGGATTAGATAGGTGTCCCCCGCAGGGTTCTGCCTTCTTCGACCGGGGAGGGGATCTTCCGGGCGATCCAGTTGTCTTTTTAGTAAGTCCAAAGGAGTTGCGTGGTAGTCGATGGGGTTGGTCTTCTTGCAGACAGCCAGACAAAGGCTTGAACTCCCGTCTAACCCCGGAACAAAACGTGCAGCAGTCGAGAAAAGCTAGTACTAGTTGACCTGGAACTGACCAAAGAGCAGGACTGAAATCCTTCACCCTCCGGCGCTGTCGCTGACGATTGGCAGCCCTGACGATAGCAGTTGGCCCGGTGTGCTGGATGATTCGTCCACGGCGTGCAGCCTTCTTCAGTTCTGTCTGTTCGTCTGTCTGTCTGTCGCTCTCGTTGTCAGGTTTGGCACCGCGTATCCGCCGCGCATCTACTCCCGACAACCCACTAGGAAGACCAGCCTATTCGGGTAATTCGCATGTGCTTTTATTTCAGTTTCTTTAAAGTTCGGCCAATCAATCCAGGGCCAACCACTTCCCGCGATCCCCGGAAAGCAGCTTGATAGTTAATTTCAATTCAGCGCTGCCCTTGCTATCGCGCCTCGTGTGTGGTCTGCTGCTTGTGCAGTGTGCACACGCCGGTCCAGTCCAGTTCAGTCCAGAAGAATTTAGATCGAACCAGGCGGACATACAGATTACAGAGAGGTTCCATTCGGGTTGCGGAACCCTATCACCGAGGCTGACCACCTTTTTCCGTATTTACTTTACTATCGCTTTTTGCTCTCGGCCCCAGCGGCGGCTGTCTCCGGCTCTCGATCCAAGGATTGCCCCGCTCTGGTTCTCAGTTCCAGCCAGCGAGACAATTATTTGTTGATTGTTGATTGAGATTATTGTGGTTGAGATATATTGCTTTTTTGGGTGGGATTTTAGGCTGCCTGAGCCGGACTAATATCAGGAATTTCTCACTCTACGCAGGGCGCTCCGTAACATTCCCCTGCCGTTTCAGTTTTGCCGGTGATTGTTTCCGCAGACAAACATTGTCTCATTGGAGGAACATATTACCTGAAGCTGTGATAGGGCATTCCCCGGTCGGGATTCCATCATCCCAGGCTTAACCGCGCAATCGATCGCGATCTGTTTTTACTGTGTACACAGTCCCGTTATCAGCAGCAGCCACCAGCAGCAGCACTCTGCCTTCTCTTTTGCTGCAGTTGCGTACGCGGGCCGCTTCTCAGTTCACTCCGATTCGTCTTCGTCGCGAGTATTTTCCGCGAGTCTGAAGGCTCTTTTTCTTGGACTTTCTTGTTTTTTGTTGCCTTTTCTTATTTTTAAATTTCAGCAACACTGCAGCTGCCGAGCTGCCACCAAATCGGAGGATCGGGGCGCCAGACGTGCAGGGGTCCAGTCCAGTGTCGCCTGGACTATCTTTCGACTAAGTTGCTTGGTCCTCCGGACGTGCGTCCGCGCTACCCGGCCATCCACTATCCACATGCCGGCCGCATCGCAAAGCAGCAGCAGAAGTAGTAGTATCTGGGATCAGCTAACGAGATCGAGCCTGGACTCGGGAGGTCAGTGAGTGAGTCGGACTGAGGACGACGGTGTATTGATCGTCGTTGCTGCTGTGTCGAAGGTTCGTGAAGAATCCTGTAAGTGATTAGATCCTGGGGATTTTGCGCTTCTTTATCTACTATTGTTTTTTTTTTTTTTTCCCCCGTTGATCTGTTTCGTTTGGATTCTTATTTGTTGTTGCTGCAATTAATTGTGGTCTTTTCTTCATCCACCGCGAATCTGCAACTATCTGTTGTGTTTCGGTGGTGTTGCGGCGACGATCCCCGATTTGGACTGGGAACATATCGTGACCCGAGCAGCAGCAGCCAATCAGGGGTGTTGTGGCGCCGCCTCCCGCCTTCATTTCCCCTCCCCAGTTTTGGATTTCCTATCGCCCGGTGTTTCCACTCCGGGATTATTGCCTGGCGCTGTTCCCCCCCTCCCTTTCCCTTCGCTTTTCTTGTTCTTGTGTTTCTTCTCTTCGAATCCAAGTCTCCCGTTCCTTTCACCAAATCCTCCCTCCTCCACCCACCTTTCCCTTTCCTACACCCACTCCTACCACTCTCCACCCCCTCCCCTTCTCGAACTAAATCCTTCTTTCACTTTTCCTTTCATCATCATCAATCATCAATCATCATCATCCCATCCTATCCATTCTCTCCATCTCTTGTCACTGCTTCTAATTTTCCTGGTGCGCCTCTCCCCCCTCCCTCCCTCCCTCCCCCTCCATTTCCCCCTTCCCAGTCGAGTCTCCAACTTTCTTCCCCACCCCACTGCTCTGCCCTGTCCTGCCCGTCGTGGTTCTAACCCAATCGCCAACTGCGACCGGGTCTGGCACACGCACGCACGCACAACCCACCCCCTCTCCAACTTACAACTCACATACTACTCACATACACACACACTTCATTACCCACGCACACACCACAGACTCACAGGCGGCCGGTCACACATAGCTTAACTCCCCCCGTCAACGGTCCCCACTGATCGGTTCCATCGGCGGCACGCTGTGAATCATCCACTTGCCCATCTCCCTGTCTCCGGCATAGTAACCGCCCGCTGCTAGTTCATTTTAGTGGGTGACGCTACTTTTCTGCAGACAGGGAAACCTTGGGATACCCGATCGATCGTGGAGGGGACCTGAGAAGAAGAGGAAGGAGTTCACAGCCTCATGTGGCGCCGTCGGTGGTCCTGGCAATACTAGCTTTCCCTTCCCTCACCAGCCACATATTCACTCTCTCCCATGCCAATACACCATACACCATACTGTGCTTTCTCTGCAGCTTATTGTCTTGTACATTGTTCTACCTTTTGACGGTTATTGCTGTTCCCTGCTATCACTTCTATCACTTCTATCACTTCCCTGCTCTGGCTTTATCTGAATTTGTTCTTTTTTCTTTTTTTCCGACCGTGCGCTGCCTGTCTGTCGTCTGCCTGCCTGCCTGCTTGTCATTCTCATTCATTTTACTATCCCCCTTCACCGCCTTCATGATCTGAACTTCGCTTCCCCCCAAACCATCACCACCCCAGTCTGCAAAGCACCGATTTGCTCAAACCTTTCCGCTGATCCGCTTCCTGCCACCTACCAGTCAAATTCCCACTGCATGCGAGCCGTGGTCCGTCCGCTTTTTATCTGTCCGAGGATCACTTGCATCGTCGCAGCTTCGCCCTCCTTCATCGCAGTAGCCAACCAGGTCGCCATCTTCTTCCCCCCTCCCGGTTTGGCATCCTGATCTTCTTCGCGTGTCTCTAACGCGCCCGCAACCTTGCGACGGTGCCCTCCACCATCACCACCCACCACACCACACCACCCTCTTTCCCATCCTTCCTTGGCCCGCCATGTACAGCACTCCTCAATCCTCTGTTCCCGCTCCGATGAATGGCATCGGAGGGGAGCTCGTTGATGGGTCGGGGACGATCAATCCCGCTGCCCTGAATAATGGTATGTGACTGATGCTTTCTTCTTCCTTCAGCTTTTTGTCTGTTTGCCTGCTTGTGTCCCCGCTCGCTTGTCTTTGTGTTCACTTCCATTCCACTACACCTCCCCCTCCCCCTTGTTTCGTTCTTGTCATTCCTTTTTACTTTCCCTTTCCCACATCAATCTTCCTATTCGCTGCCGCGCTTTTGACGGTGGACGTGTCTGTCGCCGCTCATGGAGGCTCAAAAATACTTCTCTATCACTCTTGCTTGTCCATCGTGACAGCCTCCAAACTGACGGCTTTCTACTAGTCGCCGTAGTGCTTCCAACCCCAACAACATATGGTGGCATTGCGACCCCAACGAGTATAGCTCCTCGTGGTGTGAAGCGAAGTCGGACCCCAGACCAGCGCGGGAATGCACGCGCGGATGGAGACCATGACGACGGTATGTGTGCGTCGGAGTCCTCTCACGATTCGCTTCGTGGAATTCCGGAAGCATGGGAGTTTCTTGGCATTCGCGTTCCCCCTCGCGCGTTGTTGTTGTTGTTGTTGCTATCTGAATGTCGCGCTTTTGCTTTTTCCTACCCTTCCGTCCACGTGCATGTATAACGTCGCCTGGCGATCAAGATGGCTGACGCGTGGACCACTTCGGTCAAAACAATAGATGAACAGGGCCGTCGGAAACGAGGCCGTCCTCCCAAGACTCCGCGTCCGTCTGCGACAACCCCTAGCGATCAGACTCCCTCCAATGTTCACCTTCAGACGCCCCGGTTGCAGACTCAGCCTCTGCCGGCGCAAGCTGCCGTCAATGTATCGCCACCACAGGCGTCTCCGCCGGACAAGACTACGCCGACCAAGTCTACGCTCGTCAAGGCCCTACCTACCGTCCGGGATCATACAACCGACCAGCTGAACGAAGAAGGCGACGAATACATTCCCAAGGAATTCGACGAGGCAGGTGAAAAGAAGGTGGATGCCATGGGCTACCCTCAAGGAGGCCGAGAGTACAAGTGTCGCACGTTCCGCGTTCCTCTGCGTGGGAACAAGCTTTTCATGCTTGCGACTGAATGCGCAAGGGTGCTGGGTTATCGCGACTCGTATCTCTTGTTCAACAAGAACCGTTCGCTGCACAAGATCATCGCCAGCCAGATCGAGAAGGATGATCTCATCCAGCAGGATATCCTACCCTACTCGTATCGTTCGCGCCAGATTGCTATCGTGACGGCCAAGTCGATGTTCCGTCAGTTCGGCAGCCGCGTGATTGTCAATGGGCGGCGCGTCCGCGACGACTACTGGGAGAGCAAAGCACGGAAACAAGGATTCACGGAGGATGATTTGGCCGGTGAGAAACGACCCGGCGGCGCGAAAGCCCGGGATGCGGCGGCAGCAGAAGCTGCGGGCGCAGCCAACTTTCTACCCACCCTCACTCATGGCGATGTCATCTACAGCAATGCGCTGGAATCTGTGCCAGGTAGCCTGCCTCTAGGTCCGCCGTCCTCGGTTTCTCTTGCGCCGCCACTCCCTATGATCCACATGGCCACCACCACCGATGATCCCCGGCTGCGGGAGTATAACAGTATGCCTCGCCCGCGTCAGGAATTGACGGGCCAGCCTTTCCAGGATCGCATTCAACCCAGCTCGGCCGCTGAAATCCTCAACCAGGCTTCACACACGGCCGAATTCAACAAAATCCTAACGTCACAACGGAGTTATCGCCAGAAGGGCTTGGACGACTTTTACGCCAAGCAACGGGAAGTGCCTGTTTCTGCGGCGCAGTCCCAGCCTGGTCAACTGGATTCGACACGGTCCGTGTCACAGCCCTTGCAGTCGCCACAGATGGCCTCCACGGGAATGATGAATGCGGCTCAGTCGCAGCAGCCCATGCTTTCCCATCAGGCACCGATCATGCCTGGCCAGTCAGGTTTCCAGCAGCCTGCGGCTCATCAGCAGCCACCTGTCGCACAGTCCCCTGTTCGGGGCGTTCCCCCCGTTCGGCCCGAGTTGATGCACCAAAGGTCTAATCCTGCCATGGCTACCGGGACGCCTCAGCCGCCTGGACCTTACGGATATCCCTCTCAGGCGCAACAGATGTGGGGACAACCACCACCCCAGCCGCAACCATCTCCACTCTCTGCCGCTGGTCCTCAGGGCGTCGGCATGCCCCAGTTCCCGTCGCAAATGCATACGCAGCAGTCACCGTCGCCGCTCGCACACTCCATGCCGCAGCAGCAGCAGCATTCGCAGTCTCCTCGGAATCAGCCCCGACCTTCGGCGCCGCCGATGCCTCAGAACTTTCCCATGCATCCTCAGCAGGCGCCTCAACAACAGCCCATGGCATCGATGGGTTTCCCCGGTGTCACGGCTGCTCCGTATCCAGCAGTGACTGCCGCCAGAGGCATGTATCCTTCGACGCAGGGTCCTGGAGGTCAGCAGTTCATGGCGGGAACTCCCCAGCAGCCCGGTTTGGCCATGGGAATGAGCGCTGGCGGTGCTATGCCGGGATGGCCTCCGGCTGGCCCCATGCAGCCCGGTCACCCGCAACCCGGCCAGTCCGGGACTCCTCTGGGATGGTCCGGTTACTAGAAGCAAAATGAGATGGCGATGGCCGGCATATGCGATTCGGCGTTGCGGTGATCTGGTGATGTTGATCTATGAAAAGAGATGCCCGTTTGACTTGTTATCTTCCATTCATCTTTTTTATACTGTGGGTCTTGTCCACTTGCTTTGAGATCGGTTACTCGCATCTTCCCGTCATACCCTTTTCATTGATGCTGTATATTATCCTTGTCTCAAGGATGATGGCTAATGATAATCTGCACGCGTTTTCTTCTTATACCCTCTGTTATACCCGGTCAGTTATGTGTCTTGTTGATTTATTCGCCCTTGACTTGTTGTTTTGTCGGGTGGCCTGAAGAATGTTGTTCGATGTGCAGTTATGAGTGTTGTGCATTTTTCATATGTCCATGATAGAGGGACGGTCAGATGGTATGGCGGTGAATGTTTCGTTCTGTTGGTTGGCGTATTACAACAGTCCATGTTACAGTTATCATTCTTCCGTGTCTTTTACTTTCTTAGCATCGGGAATCTTTCTATCTGCACTTCCCCACTTTCTGCGACACCCCACTGCTGTTACATTTTGGGTACACATCACTATTACTCCTGGCTTTACATTTTCTTCATTACTTACACATGGAACCACACCCCTCTTGTCCAGTTGGTGCTATCGTGATACTCTCGATGCTGTCTTTATGCTTATGCAGATCCAACACGGTTGCACACTAGGGGGCTATAATTTGACAAACCCTCGACAACCACCTTGTCCCTTGTAGATGGCTGTAGGAGCTGTAGGTTGCACTATTACTTTATCATTATCAGCTCTGGCTATGCTATATGCACCTATGGTCCGTAAGATACGGACCATTCCAATCCTAGCAATGAGTGACTGGCTATATACAGTATCCAATATACTAACTACCACACCCTCCCCTATACCACCCTCACTCTTACCAGGATTACTAAGTAGCAAGAGTAACCAACGGCGTCGTCACCGGCACCGCCGAAGAAGCACACACACACCCCGAACTAACAGACGTAACCGGCGGCGCCGTACAATGCGCACTCGTCTCCCACTTCACCTCAGTAGGGGATGGCAAACTATCCCCCACAATCTCCCCCCTCACCAAAACCGGCAAAACACTCCCCGTCCTAAGCCCAAACTCCCTATGCCCCATCACCCTCAACAAACTCGCAATCTCCCCGGAATGACTCGTCACACTCACAAACATCCCCACCTCATCATCCCCTGCAAAAACCTCATCAAGCGCAACCTTACTCCTCACATCCTGCGCCCCATTCGTCTCCGCCCTCACCCCATCCCACATCCCATCCTCCTCACTGAATCCCTTCTCGAACGTCCACTCGGGAAAGAGGGAATGGATGTACGTGGCGTTGTGTCGATGATCGCACGTATGCAGGGTTACACTCTCGCGGAAGAATTCCTTTATCGTGGGGATGAATGGTGATTGTAGGGGCAAGTTAGAGAAAGTGATATTTGCTGTGTGCAGGGCGCGGAGGAGCGGGCTGACGAAGTAGGTATCGGGTGTGTGGATCCTCTCTGATGCTATCTGGTGTGACCAGAAGGAATGGGCGATTTGGGCTTGGTGGATTCCGGAGGGGGTGAGGTCGGCGTCGGACCAGGTTGTTGTGGAGTTGCCTTCTATTAAGGACCAATAGCACTGGTGGGGTTGGGTTGGGGGGTTAGTGATGGGTGCGGGGAGGGGATATGGTATGGTATACATACATTCCAAGCGGGCGTGCCGTAGTAGGATTCTGCGGCGTTATGGTATCCTTCGCCGTGGCGGCCGAGGAAGAGGACTTTGTAGGAGATGGTTGGTGGGGAGTGGTGGTTTAGGGTGGTGATGTGGTGGTGGAAACGTTCCCATTGGGTTAGTAGGTTGTCATTGTGGGTGTTGTCGGAGGGGTAGGTGCGGTTGATGAGGCCGAAGTTGGTGGTTGTCTGGACATATTGTTAGAATAACAGTGGGTTGAAAAGAGGGAGGATTAGTGGGAGGGGAATGGGGTGGGTGGTACATAGTCGAATGTGGATGCGTCGGTGGAGGCCTCGTCTTGGAGGAAGTAGCCGGTCACGGTGGTGTAGTTGATGTAGGAGGCTTGCGCGGTGGCTGTGAGAGCTATGGCGAGTGGTGCTATGCTGGAGAGTTTCATTGTGAGAGGAATCAGTCACTGCAGGACTGTGTGCTGAAGCTGCGGGATAGCAAAGTATCTCCAGGCTGGAGAGGGCTGTTATATAACATAAGGTGGAGTGCCGACATGTCTGCATGATTGTTGCCGATGGACATGGCATGGTTGGCAGACGGCTAAACACCTACCAGTGCCGCACGTGCTGGGTGGTCGGACAGCTAACCGGCTTTGAAGCAAGCCAAGACATTTATAAACTAATTGAGTCAAGAAAGGTACCAAGAATTCCAATGAAGCCAGACGGCAATGCTTTGCAGTCATCGCCGTCCTTATTAGTTGTATTACAGTATGTAGTAGTGGTGGTATGGCAGTAAATACGTGACCCAAACAGGCCTCCAGTAAGTCCAAGAATGAAAGAAAAAGCAGCCGCTTCCCAAAGCCCACATGCTATATATCCAAAATAATATTCAAACATGTTCAATCCCCAACCCTGAAGAACCAGATCGCAGACCGGGGTAGACGCCAAAAGAGAGACACCAACACGAATGCATAAGAACAACACAAGCCCTGGGATATATATGGGAGTCCCAACAGAAGCAACACTGAATGCCAAGAAGAGCAGAGATCCACTCTGGTTAGACCACGGTCGAGAAGCCGGGCATCGAGAAAGGTATTATATTACAGGCCACCGAGAAATTTTGACTGGCGAAAGGAATGGTACGTGCACAAAGTAGATGGGTTGGATGGTGCCGTGTGGCGCTCAAAAGTCGTTCGGCGTTTGATTGTTGAACGTATAGGCTTTGGGCTTCTGCGACGGAAGCTGCTGTGCAACAAATCGGTGAGCTTCCTGCTGCTCCGGAAATTCGTAGATGTGGAACTCCGTTTGCTTCGAATCCCCACAGAATGCAGCCGACGTCGGCATATCGACGTCACTCGTGTGATACACGAGGGAGGGAGACCCTGTCACAGGTACATGGTCGGGCCCCTGTTCCATCGCCTGCTCATATGACATCGTTGTCAGATCCGCCTGCGGAAGTTGGCAGGGGCTCTGAAAGGATGCTTCAGGCGACGGCATTGACGTGGCATCAGTCCAGCTTCTGCCCGTCAGGGGAGCCTCGCAGGAGGCGTAATCGGCGAATGACGTGTAATGGGCAGGGGCTGACATCGGAGGGGCAACACCTTGGTACGGGTAGGAAGAGAGCACATCCACGGCCAACGGTGTCGCGGGAGGTGATGCAATGTTGATCTGCATCGGCTGTGTGGTAGGGAACAATTGGCTAGTCGGTTGCGCCGACAGGCAGTAGCCACCGTCGCTGGGAGTGGTTGGGAGCAGATGGTGCAGATCTTCCGGTGTCAAGGGTGTTGGTGGCGCCAAACCCCCTGTCGTAACCGCAGGTTGTAGCATGGACGACATGTCAGCCTTGGAGCCCAGAGCCCCAGCCTCGGCGAAAGTAGACAGATTAAGGGGGGAACGCTGAGCTGCAGATGCCTTCCGGACACCCGCATATCGGGTGTTTAGACCCTGTGCAGACTTGGATTGCCTCACGCCATGGCTGTTGCCGTAGCTCGGGAGCCTCGTCGAGGGTGACATGGTGGACGATCCCGTCAACATCGAGGACGACCTCGAGGTGCCAATGGCAGCAGGCCTCGGGCGCTTTCTCCGGGCTGCAAGGTCAAGTTCCTTGCTGGGTTCCTTCCAGGATGAACGGTCGCCTTCACTCACAAGCTGCGAGCTGGGGTGCGTGTTGATGCCAATACCTTCCAATGTGTCGGCCAGCTCGTCAGAAGAGCCTCGCCTGGGTACCGACAGATCATGTTGCATAGGGTATTGCACACCGTTGTAGGAAACTTCAGCATCGCTAGCCGAACGGTAGCCAGAAAGAGACTTTGACGTCTGAAGCTGGTGGGACCAGTCTTCATTCTGGGAGGGGTGGAACTGGACGTTTTGCATCGAGTCATGGCCGGCGTCATGTTGAGCGCCGTCCATGCCGGGCATCGTCAGCGACCCTCCCGACGTCACATACCCAAGAGCACCCTGAGAACTTTGCGACGTCCACGAGATGGCGTTCTGTGAGAAAGAAGAGCTGAGGTCACCCTGTCCATGTCTGCTGCTATCGTGGCTGCCGCAGCGGTTGTTGGAGAAGGTTGTGGTCGGCGACACTGACCCATCCATGCTGGGGGATTGGCTGTTTTCGCCGTCCTGGCCATACCGGTCACGGGCAGCAACAGCAGCATTCAACGCCCGTTGCAGGGAAGCAAAGGTAGCCTCCCGTGCCGACTCGCTTCTGGTCTTCTGGTGCTTAGGCCGCGAGGACGAAGCAGCCGGCGTTTTTGTCCGCTCGGCAGTGTTCTCCACTGATTGTTTGGGGGTATCTTTATCGGTCTCATCCTTCGAGTCTTTGGTGTCCTCCTTCGAGTCTGAGCTCTCCGTGGACTCCGACTTGCCGCGAGCGGCTTCTTCGGCCTCGGCCTTGGCCTTTTGCATCTTCTCGAACTCTTCTTGTCTCTTTTGTTGCTTAGCCTTTGCTCGGCGATTCTGGAACCAATTCTGCATATACGGTTAGTGAATGTATCGAGTATTCTGTGAGCCAATGGATAACTTACAGCAACTCGTGGCAGGCTCAGATTGGTTTGAGCCGCCAATTGACGCTTGACGTTGCTGCTGGGTTTGGGGTGCGCCTGAAATTGGGCCTCCAAGGTCTCAACTTGTTCCTTCGTCAACCTTGGGCGAGAGAGGTTCTCTGCATATTCTTCGTAGTCCATGATTGGTTGGTGGTAGAAGTCGACCATGTCAAAAGGCGGGTGAGGGTAGAGGTAGCCATCCATTGGATGCATCATGGACGGGTGGGCCATCGTTGGGTCGAAGGCAACCGGCTGCTCCATGGGGACGGCGGCATGGCCGGTAAATGCGTAGGGGTGGTGAAGATAATTCATGTTGTGCGAATCGGAGAATCAGAGTATATATAGAGATAGGAGGAAGAGTGTAGGAATTGTCGGAGGTGTTGAGGTGAGGCGAGTATAAGGTATTCAAGGTACAGGACCAGTTGCTGCCAACAAGCCGCAGCTGTGACGAGGCAACTCTATACCATTGAACGATTGAATCACAGAGAGAATATAGCTGGACTCAAACAAGCCAGGAGGAGGGGGAAGGCGGGAAGATAAGGACTTGAAGCAGGAGGGAGAGGAAAGGGAGGAGGGCGGCGGCGGGTAGTAGGGAATGACGGGACTGAAGTAGGCGGGCAAGCTGTCTAGGGTGTATATACTTGCAGCCAAGTGGAGTTATAAAGGAAATCCGATGTAGTAATGAGAGAGTATGAGAGGTTGAATCCAGAGACAGAGAGATATAGAGAGTAATTAAAAAGAGAGAGAGGAGGGGAACGAAGAGCAGGATCAAGGTATAAGTCCGATGAAGACAAGGCCGAATAGGACAGCACAGAAAGGGAAAAAGAAGGAATGAGTTGGACTAAGCTGACAGGGAAAAAGCAAGAAAATAAAAATAAAATAAGAATTAAGAAATTCAGAATAATAAAAATATTAATTCAAAAGGGAAATAGTAGAGGGAGTGACCAAAATGGAAAAGGAGAGTAGGAGGTGAAGGAGAGAATTGAGTGTGAGAAAGACTGTAAAGAGAGTAGGCAGAGAGTGTGTCGGGAGTGTGAGTGAGTGAATGAGAAAGAAAAGGAAAAAGGACAAAAGGGAAAAAAGGGAAAAAACAAAAAAACGAGAGGACTCAGAAAGGATTGACAGTCAGTCCGTCAGAAAAGAGTAAACTAACACTAACTGGAGAAAAGAAAGAGCAGCAGCAGCAACAGCAACAGCAGCAGCAGGAGAGGGTTTGGAGGGACTGGATTTCGGGGGGAGGGAGTGGGTGGTGCTGGCAGCTCGCCTATTGGCTAACGCTGGATGGGGAGAGATTGGCGGCGGCAGCCTGCCCGGCAAGAAGGTGTGGAGGGGGCCGCGCTGATTGGTGATCGCCGCCCGGAACTGGCTGGAGGAGCTTTGGTATCAGGGCTGTATTTGCTCCGTACCGTCAGTTTGGGCGAACTCCCCGTGTCCCGCAGCGCTTCGGGCTTTCGTGTGAACGCTCACACACACTCTCCCTTCTGGCTTGTCGGCTACAGCACATCTCGGATTGGCTATTTCGGGTTGTTCCTCTAGACTGTCACTTTCTGCTTGTCACTCTTTTCATTTGATTTTCTTTTTCATTATTTTATCTCTTCCGCTTTCTCCTCTTTCCCCTGCAAAAACCCCTCTCTGCAAATTCACACTCTATTTCCCTTCGTCACTTGAAACAAGCTCGCGGCAGAAAACATACTACCCAAACTAGTAGCTACCTACCCATTCAGTACTAGACCCGTCTCGGGGAACCAAACCGTTACCAGGTACGGTATTAAACACCCAAGGCATCGACCACCCAAAAATATTGGCCGACGGAGTGGGTTTCCTGGTGCTTCCGCCCGAGCGGTTCTAGGGGGTGGCGGCCTGGGCTCTCACACTCTCGGCGGACTCTTGAGTACGTACTACTATCTTGGGAAGCTAACTAACTATCGTCCTCACCTAAAAAAAACCACAAACTGAAATACTGTGTGGCTAGTGGTCTTGGAACAAGACGGAGAGGGGGTAGTAGATAGATGTCATTGATGTTTCAAAGGATTATACGAAGTTTTAGCTACTTGTTATATACCACACCTTATCTTAATCGTACCAACTGGAAACAGAGTCAGGATCTTCTCAGTCCCGCCGCCTTCCACAAGCAATGAGGGGAGGGTGTAACTAAGAGGCGCGCGCGCTTACTTCAAAAAAAAAAAAATGGAAGAAAAAAAAAATAAAAAAAAAAAAAAAAAAAAATAAAATGATAAATAAACGAAAATGAGAAAAAAAAAATTATAAAATAGTAGTTTTTTTTTATGTCTCTCTTTTAAAAATAAAATCGACCCAAAAAAAAAAAAAAAAAAAAAAAAAAAAAAAGTAGTGCGGTGGCGGCGGTGACTGTTTCTTCTCCTCTGGCGTCACTGTGAAAAGAACATGCCTATGCCTGTATGTACTCCATAGAATCATATGTAGGTCCGACGGGTCCGCAACGCATGCTGTACCTCAGAGTGAGCTCAGTTGCTTTTTTCCCTTATTATCGTCAGACCCGTCACGGTGGTACTGCTGTATAGTAAAATCCAAAAGTTCGCTTTTTTCGTTCGACTGCTGCTAAATGGTGGAAACAATTTCGTCACCTCGATTTACCCCATTTCTTTTTCGATTTAATTTATTTAGGTTTTCCATTTTTGTTCTTCTGCTTTTCTCTTCACAGTTCTAATGTGATGGTCATCTTTTCTTTTCCTCTCTTCCTGCAGCTTTGACCTGCAAAATCATAATTTTATTTACTTTCCCTCAGGAGGGATGTATACTCCTTAATCATGCTCGGCAATCATTATCAAAATTTTGGTCCACCGTATGTACCAAGGGTGCCCTGAGGGACCACAATTCTTAGTAAGTGAGAGTCAGACTGAGGAGTACTTAGTAGCAGAGAGTAAGTAAAGACTAGAGATGCGTGGCCTCCCATTGGTTGAAGTGGATAAGCCACCCCCCTCTCATCCGCACAAAGCCCTCGTCGTTCATCCCAAATGCCAGCGCTTGTTATTTCCCACACAAACCAAACCTGAACCCCGGCAATGGCTTAAACGGCAGCAATTAAGCTCCAGTGACAACTTGGTTGACAGTCTCACATACTTTCTCCCTATGAACCATGATTCCGAACAAAGCTGGGAAACAGCTGCGAGTTGAGTTGAACCCGGTCCCTGCTCCTACGGACTTTCGTCAGTTCCTGCATTAGCGCCACCAAAGCATCCAAAGCCGATTTTAGCTCTTCCCAGGGGGAAGGTTCCTTCTGGGCAGATCCGGGCAACTCAATGGCCCCGAGCGTAGCCACCAAGACACGCCGTCGGCAATAGTAGATTGTTGTTCACATCTCTTTCATTATTTTTTATTTATTTTTCCTTGGGGGTGGAAGGGGCCCCCAAGAGAGCGGGTTCTCCCACGCGGACGGAGTATCTAAGCTCTGCAACATCACGTCTTTCCCGACTGAGGAAAGCTTGCGCTAGAATCTCTCCTTCTTCACCCATGACCTTTTGACTCCCCGATCACGGCGGTCGGGGAACACGCCATCAGTGGGGCAAGTTCGTTTGAAAGGCGGCGTGAGAAAGTGAGCCATGAGATGGATCGCTGAGCCCACCGCCCACTTGGCCTATCCATGTCTCACGCCTTCTGGTGGCAGGCCGGGGGATCGCATGGCCACATCCTACTGGGCCAGTCTGCGATCACGGGGTGCTGGATGGGGAGAGAGTGAGAGAAAGCATCCAATGGCCATTCGGAGTTGTGGACGCCGACCAACGGATTAAGATTCACCGTACATATTCTGGATCCGGTTAGCGCCAGCGGTCCGAAGATCCCCAGCTTCCGATTGATAGTCCGTTCTTCTTACCCGACGGTTCCAACGACTCTTCACCACTCCCACGGGACGGCTTCGTGATGCTCCAGTGGCCCGCTCAGTGAGATAAGGGGATAGGATAAACCACGCAGTTCATCAACGTACGGAGTAGCATGGCACATCAGACAGAACTGGGGTTCATGAGGCCATGACGTGATCAAAGTACTCCCTCCTGAGTCCTGAGAGACCCTCTTATCCACCCCCCACAGACTGCCATGGCAATCGACGCATCCGACCATCACAATTGGTACTTTGCTCTCCTTAGGGTGTGCCAGAACAAAGAGAGGTGAAGCGGGGAAGGAGCTCCGGCCAGCCGAAAGAAAGTCAGTAAAGTCAGTAACTCAGTCAGTCGATTTATGCCTTGACTTCGCCTTTCCCACACCTTCTTCCCCCATAATAGCCCCCATACCGGACGTACCAGATGCATTGGCCTTCAATTCCCGTATGAATGGACACCGTCCCAGTAACTCAATTGGCACGGATCTCTGCAAAAAATGCCTGTCATGCTTTTCCCGCAAGGTCCTTGGGAACTCACGGACTTGCTATTCGCCAATAGGTAAATATTTTCTTTCTCTGATAATTCCTTTCCTTCAGTGAATAAAAAAAAATATATTAATAAATTAAAAAGCGAAGGAAACACACAAAAAAAAAAAAAAAAAAGAAAGAGCCATCGGGAAGGACGTGAAGAGAGAGAGGGAGAATGAGAGAACAGACCGCGCCGGCTGCAAAAGCGTGGCAGCAGCTCAGCCAAAGACCCACCAAAACCAATAGTCGACAGATCCTCGTCGATCCGCCTCAGGGATCTGTCGATTGTCGAACATCTCTCACCTTTCCTTTTTCTTCCAATGCTCTCGGGATCCGATGATAGGACTCCCTTCCTTCCCCCCTCTCTTTCTCCCCACTCTGAGCGCCCTACACGCGTGAGAACTTTCTGCGAAATCCGCCATTCGTCCGTTTGAATTTCTGGCTTCTGTCAAACCAGGCCATAATCGACGCTAATCATGATTGTGGTCACAGACACAGGCTCACTCGCTCACTCGCTCGCCCCCCAAGTCACGAGATGACGCAGCAGTGATCTGCAATCTGCTCTCATGCAGCAGCAGAAGGACCGGGGGTCATTAATGTCATGTTAGGGGGGCGGATCTGGTCTGACGCTATCATATGCGCTTCCCACAGGTCTCGATGGGCAACGAGAACTGTTGAGCCGAAATACATATGCATGCACGCATGCATGGGTATAATCTTTTGGTTCGTCTGTGAGCCTATTTCCTTCGTTCTCGCGACCGCCATGCACCTGGCCCCAGTCCGTCCACAGTCGGACGATGATGCTGGCCAGGGATGTCCCCAAGAAGAGGGCTCCAGTCTGGCGGGGCCCATAGCCTGACTACGACACACACTGCGTTCCAGAGAAGTATCATCTGACTACAATCCGTGGGGAATGATACGAAGTAGTTGATAGTGGGAGGAGTAAGTACTTAGTAGTTATCTGAGGCCCAAGTGGAACCAGATAGATAGGGGGGCGCGGGAGAGGGGCCAAAACAATGGGGTATTTCCCATACCGAGTTTCGAGCGGTGCTAAAGTACATACTACTAACTACTAACTATCTCGACACACTCCGCACACGGAGTAATTATACTGGACCGTCAATGCTGAACTACGAAATATGGAGTTCACCATGATTGAAGGGCAAGTACTCCATCCAGGTGCCAGGGTAACCGGGATTCCCTCTCCAACCAACCACGAAAACGCACCGGGTCTCTCGGGTTCACGTGTATGTATGCAGCACCTTAAAAACAGCTTAAGCACATCGTACTGGGAACACCTTGCCACAAGCTGTCCACCCAACAGCAATGGCCCTGCAACAGATGGGTTCATGTCGCGTAACCTGACAACCCCTCAAACAAGCTCAGACCAATCAGCACAGGCGTATCCCGGCGTGGACTCACGTCTCAGAGCTTGAGAACAGTCCTGGGCGTGCAACATGGATCTTCTCAGAACAAGAATGAGGATCTGACTATTCTGCCTAGTCTGAGCTGGCTCCCTGTGAGGATCCACCACCACTCCCACCACCACCCGCACGGATCGCTTCCACCGCGATCCTCATAGGCTGATGGGATCTCACAGAGGGCCGTTGTCGCCCGAATGATAGAGGTCTCAAATTTTGGACCCTGGAAGGGAAAACAAGCAAATACATGGGAAGGAAGCGAGCGAAAAGAAAAGAAGAGGGAGAAAAAGCAAGAAAAATCCCCGATGATCCTCGGTGCATGGGAGTGATGGTCTGTGATACCTGAGTGGAGGATGAGTGGATGGGTGGGTGGATGAGATGGTACACTCTGAAAATGGAAGTCAGTGATGACCCCCCCGACCCCCAATCCTCCCCTGAAACTGGAAGCCTCACTGAATATCCTAACCTGAAGTATACTTAGATGCTGATCAGGCTGGCCAGTGGGAGCCGAGTTGCTGGACCGGGGCCCCGATCCTCAATAGCATGGGATCCCCCGTCTGGGTATAAGGTTGACTTGGCACTGGGGGATCCTCCCCTATTGACGGCCGGTCGCCTGTCCGTAAGGAAAAACTTCCCTGCTTACATACCATCCGAACTCCATCTGCCCATCCCCCTGGGTCTGATCATTCCGTGGCAGCTACCCTCCGCTTGTCACATCTGGCCGGGATACTGTCTAGTGTGACAATCACCATCCGCCATGATCGTATCATTACTAACAGGGGAGGGAGGGGGATGAGATTGTATTGCCCACTCCAACTTCCCATGCACTGGCTCGAATTTAGTGCGATTGGAACCCAGCATGGCCATGCATATGTGGATATGTGGGCCTATCTGGGCGTCGATTGCCATGGCTTTCCTTTTCCCCCTCCGTAGTAGTGCCTTCTGCCTCATCACTAACTAGCTTACTCCGGCCACGCCGTGTTGAACGCGACGTTCAGCTGCGACACTCAACGCCACAGAGCTGAATCTGTGGCGGTGCGTTTTCGAGCGTCAGCCACATGTAGATCACCGGACTAGTGAGGGCCTCAGGCCCTAGACGATCTTCCTGCTAGTGAGTATCACCGGCCTGTCTTTAGGCGTTCTCCGAATAGCGTGACTGTCAGCACCAGGACTTGCAGACTTGACTCAAGATGACTGCCTGTGGGTGGACGGAACCCAAAATGCTTCACCGCGATTTGTCATGGCATAACAATAGCCTCTTCGATCGATAGGCTCTCAGCGAAGCCGCCACACGGCACTTCGATCTGCCTGCCTATTCTCTATCCTAATCTTGTTTAACTCCGTGATTGTGCCACCGTGCTCAACGCTCAGGGCGGCTAACTTCCCTGACGACCCCGTCATCGTGTTCCAGGTTCCCAGGTTCGAACCAGGGCTGACGGAGTGTGACGAGTTGGGTTGCTGTACAAGAGATCACATCGTTGTTGCCTGAGCTGCAGCAACGGTGAATGATTCTCGTCACGAGTGGGTTTCAGTTGACTGGCCGATCCACTTCCCTTCTCTCGCCGTATGATAATCACTCTGCTTCTCATTGACTAGTGATACAGTGTAATACCCATAAGCACCGCAAACCAAAGACTCCTCTTTCCAACCAAAATGGCAAGAAGGGGGAAAAGCATAAAAAAGAAAGAAGAAAAGAAGGAAAGATGTGACTCCACCTCCTCCATCACAACACACTCCCGGCAGGCCTACATCATCCCTTGCATAGGGCGTCAGACGCAGCTTGAGGGAGGGGGGATGGGCCAGATGCACCTCGCTGGGCCATGGACGAGCTCAACTCGATCTCCGGCGCCGAAGCAGCAGGGATCGCGCCGATCGAAGTTCGCCGTCAACAAGTCGACCCATCTCTTTTCCAGAATCTGATCGCCCCCTTCTCTCAACGAGGCGATCCTCTTCGGGTCTGCGATGTGCAACCGATTCCCGCCACTATTGCAAGTTTTCTTTTTCGTTCCCTTCCCCCTGGAATCTGCAATTGTGCTGCTGGCTCGTGTCCTCCGAACGGGCAGCCGCCGCTGGGTGGCCCCTACTACTGTACAGGATGTATGCACATAGGGGATTGCGTCCTTTTGGCACAATCCGTTTGTTTCTTGTTGTTTCGCCACGTCTCATCCTCTCACACACATTTCTCTCTCAGATCATCTTTTGGACCGTGTGTTTCGGCCACCTACGTATTCCCAGAAGACTTGGGTGCAGTCGTAATGTTCGGGAGGTTCCTAAGTATAACCATTGCAGCAGCCACTATGCAATAAGTCCCAGCTCTGCTATGGCCACTTCGCGTTACCTACTCAGGTACTACTGGCTTGTCTGCCTACTTACCTATTCCTCCGTCCCGCGCGACGGGACCCAGAATCCCGGAAGTAAAAAAGAAAAAAGAAATAAAGTAAGAAAAAGAAAGCGAGGAGAGACAGACCTACTTCCAGCAACTCCAATCGGTTCGGGAGGAAAGAAACCACTCGAAACTTGTCGGTGAGAGCAATCCAGGTCGGTGACCAGCAATCCACCGCGCGCAGCCGTTTAACTTAATCTTCTGATATATTGCGCTCGGCTTTCCGAAAATGCCTCAGCGGATGAGATCTGTCACGACAGGGCGAGCGAGTACCAGAGAAGCGGTCTTGAGCTAAGTTGACTTTCGCCGGTGTGGAAATGCACTGACGGTCTTGTCTGTTCCTAGGGCTGTTGTCACCGACATGCATACATACAGTATACTTGGTATAGTTGCGTACTTACAGTAGTCAACCAGTCTATTACTCGCTCGTCGAAAAAAGGGCTGGCTGGGGTGCTCCATACGGAGTCCTCCCCGGATTGTTTCTCCATCGGAGCTGATCTGAGCTGAGCTGAAGCAAGCTCTCTTGCCACTTCCTACTTTCGGGTCCTTGATTAGTCTACCTAGTCTTGCTTAGTACCTACCTACCAAAAAGCAAAGCGGACTCAATGATCTGCTGCTGCTTCACCGCTAGCTAACTATCTAGCATGGAGCTTCCCTCTTTTACTTTTCGGAGGGTCTGTCTGCTTGCCTGCACTGTGCTTACTGTAGGTACAGCTTCTTCCCCCAGCACTTACTACTAACTAACCTGTCTACTGTACGAAACTACTTACGACCCGACACTAGTCTGTCATGTCTCCTTGGGAGTTAGACAGATGCACGGAGAGTATCCTGCTTACTTACGGAGTACATGATCTACTTATTTCCTCTCTTTGGGGAATGGGGGACATTGGCGCTACGCTATGTGCTATGTACTAACCTGCAGACAAGCAGCAGCAGCAGCAGCAGCAGCAGCAGCACTAAGCTCCATGTTCCACAAGACAGACGACAAGCTCTATTGTATACTCTATCTCGAGCTAAGCTAAGGTAAGGGTCTGGTGAGTAAGAAGATAGTCCATCACATCACAGACAGGCAAGCAAGCAGTCAACACGGCACGGAATACTCTTTAAGATTTCCGGTGTGAGACATACAGCTTTCGCTGTCATCATACGACTCACTTACATATCCCGACCCGTAGTGGAAACACATATACCTATTCACATCTAAGTTACTTAGTAGTCTGAGCTACATGATTGCTACTAAATAGAATCATCTTTACTACTGACTACTTACATCATACTGAAAAGCAGATGCTCACTACCCAGTCAAGAACCAAAGACCAAGTTCATATGAATATGATTACCATCACAAACTCCCCTTCCTCGCAACTTAAAATATCAACCCCCCCCCCCAAATAGCTATCTAGTCACTCACTCACTCACTCACTCACTCACTCACTCGCTTACTACCTTCATACACAAGGGGAAATAGCTAACTAAAGAAAAATCTACTACCCTCTCCAATTTCCTAGTAGTCATGGAGAGCATAGCAAAACAAAGTAAACCACATCAATACCTTCTCTCCCAACCTGCTCTATAAAACAATCATCCATCCATCCATCCACCTTCAAGCAAATCCAAAACCCCACCTCCCATTTCCAGTACTACCAGACATACATACTATGAGCGACCAACCGACGTATCTGAGACCGATACAAAAATGCAATATCAAATTCGATCTAGATCACACCCAACCCCACTGTTATGAATTCAAACTTTGAGGGGGGTGGGTGGT
Organism: Aspergillus neoniger CBS 115656; assembly: GCF_003184625.1. NCBI lineage: Eukaryota > Fungi > Ascomycota > Eurotiomycetes > Eurotiales > Aspergillaceae > Aspergillus > Aspergillus neoniger. The sequence goes on from NW_020291129.1 coordinate 1,386,103, forward strand.
ATCTGCCATTTCTGCGTTGGGTTATATGAGGAGAGAGAAGGGAGGATATTCAAGGGACGTACGTACGTACGTTAGTTAGTGGCATGCAAGGTAAAATGGAATCGAATGGAACGGAGCGGTAGTGAAGGGTGAAAAACGTTGGGGGGGGTGGGGTGGGGTTTTCTTGGGTCGCTCTGGTGATGGTGAATGAGATGAGATGAGATGTGTCATATTTGGGGTACGTATAGTGATTAGTAGTTTACTATGTGATCGACTAGTTGCGTTGTTTGTTGTTGGTGGGTAGAGACTACTAGGTAAGTATGTATGTATGTATGTAGAAAAACGGTTCTTCGCTGGTCTATCTAATGATAACTTGACTTACTCGAGGTAGGTCAAGTAGGTAGGTATCTGTCTATGTACAATCGAGGGTTCTGTCTAAGAATCTTCGTAGTAGACTGGACCCCGATACTGTGACCCGCACACAATAAAGGGATCAAAAAATCAGGCTAAATGTCAATCGAAATCAAGGAAGTGGATAAGAAGAGCATGGATAAATCCAAAAGGTAAAAAGGATAAGATGCCCGCAATCTATTGGATCCAAACTTTCGTCGTCGGGTTTCCAGAAACCTCCTCCACCTGGAGTTAGTTCAAAGTTCAAAGTGTATCCCCTTTATTGGAAGGCGTTCCGGATTTCCAACTGCATCTGGCCATCGACCACGCCCTTGATGCTGATGCTTCTCAGATCCTCGACGATCCAGTCGGCACCGGCTTCTTGGAGCTGCGCAAGCGTGTGGGTCGTCGTGAGCGCAATGACTTTGAACCCGGCCGCCTTACCAGCCCTGATGCCCGACGGCGCATCCTCCAGAACTACCAGAGACGAGGAATGCTCCAGACCCAGGCGCGTCCGACCAAGCAGATAGCACCGGGGGTCAGGCTTGCCCAGCTCGACATCTTCCGCCACCACCAAGACCTTGGGGTGGGCGAGGTTCAGCACGCCCAGCCAGCCGTCCACCAGCGCACGCGTTCCAGAGGTTACCACGCCCCAGCGAGCGCCGGCGTCGTCCAACGCTGACATGAAATACCGCGCCCCGGGAATCTCGACGGCGTCCGACCCGTATTCCTTCGGGATGCGACCTTCGATGTAGCTGACATCTGGCGGTTGAGAAAGCAACTGGTCAGTCTGCTGTATGCTGTATGTGGTAGATGGACGATAAGGAAGAGTGGTGGTGGTGATGGTGGTGGTTTCAGGTTGGAGTTTCTCAATCGAACTGCAGAGTGTCCAGAGGAATACACTTACACTCCCAATTGGCCTTCTTCGGGTCGTACAACTGGATCGTGTCGATGCTTCGGCGGCCGTGGGAAGTGGCCAAAATGGTCTTGGGGTCAACGCCCAACTCCGCACCGATTCTGCAAGTGATGATTAGGACGGATGGCGTTTGATTACACGGAGGGAAGTGGTGGGGACGAACTTGTGCCAGTGTTTCACAATCGCTAAAGATCAGATGTCAGTGCATGGTTACAGAGGAGGGGTATGTGTGAATGAGGAGGGGGGACTGACCATCGGTTGAGTCGACGATAGTGCCGTCAAAGTCGGAGAGTAGTCCGTCAAAAGTGTGGACTTGCGGAGGGGCAGAGAAGGAGCCGGATGGTCTAGACATGACAATGGCGGGGGAAGTAGGACAGAAAAATCCAGGGCCAACACAAGGTGGGGGTAGAAGGAATGGAGGACAACTCAAAGAATGTGAGTAAATAGATGTAAGGAGTGGACACAGTCAGCACCGCCAGTCAGCAAAAGGAGGGACAAAAGGGAAAAGAAAAGGTGGGTTTCAGGCTTCAGGCAGAAGGAGTGAATGAGTTGGTAAGTCGTGAGAGAGAGTCCGTCCAAAGGAACGAACGAATGGCAGCGCCGGATATCCATAGTCTGTAGTAAGAAAGTATGCCGGTATTACCGGAGATCGGTGTTTCATTGTGCCGGTTATCTTAGCGCCTTGCCGCCGAAATCTTCTTGGCGGCACAAAATTGTTCGGGCGGATCAGAGTGAGTCTCTGTGCTTTGGATCGCCTTTTTGCTCAGAGACGGTTAAGGGGTTATCAGGCAAGATGGTCAAGCTAGGTATGTTCGCTTCATCGGTATTGTCATTGTCCTCTGCTAACCCTTCTTCCAGGCAAAAACTCCAAGCGGGTTCCCGTCCGCCTACGACACAAGATTGAAAAGGCCTCCGCGGCCAAGCAACGCAAGCAGAGAAAGCTTGCAAAGAAGGTACACCACTTCTCTTGCATGTTTCTGCATCATCATTGCTCATACTAATGCTGCTTGTAGAACCCCGAGTGGCGCTCCAAGATCAAGAAGGACCCCGGTATCCCCAACCTGTTCCCGCACAAGGACAAGATCCTCCACGAGATCGAAGAGAAGAGACGCTTGAGGGCGGAGGAACAACAGCGCATTCGCGATGAGGCCCGCGCTCGTCGCCAGGCTCAGAAGGAGGGTGGCGCTGAGGAGGACCCTGCTGATGCCAATGTCATGATTGATGAGGACGATCTGATCGACGACGATATGGACGAGGATGTCGGTGACTCCTCGAACCCCATGGCGGCGCTGCTTGCTTCCGCCCGTGCCAGAGCTGCCGAGTACGAGGAGGAGCACTCCGATGATGAGGACGATGAAATGGATGAGGACGACTCCGACGACGAGGATATGGACGAGATGGACCAGGACGAAGAAGGCGGTGCCAGTCTGGACGTCTCCGCCCCGATCACCCAGAGCACTTCGAAGGAGAGCTCGCGACGGGCCTTCGACAAGGTTTTCAAGCAGGTTATTGACAACGCCGATGTGGTGTTGTACGTTCTGGATGCCCGTGATCCCGAGGGCACTCGGTCCAAGGAGGTGGAGCGCGAGATCATGTCCGCCGACGGAGGCAACAAGCGATTGATCCTGATTCTCAACAAGATCGATCTGGTTCCTCCTCCGGTTCTCAAGAACTGGCTGATCCATCTGCGCCGCTACTTCCCCACGTTGCCTCTCAAGGCCTCCAACGGCTCGGGCAACGCTCACAGCTTCGACCACAAGCAGCTGACCGTCAAGGGCACCTCCGAGACGCTCTTCCGCGCGCTCAAGTCGTATGCGCACAACAAGCAGATGAAGCGGTCCATCTCCGTCGGTGTGATCGGTTACCCCAACGTCGGCAAGTCGTCCGTCATCAACGCCCTGACGGCCCGTCTAAACAAGGGTTCCAGCAACGCTTGCCCCACGGGCGCCGAGGCCGGTGTGACCACCAGCCTGCGGTCCGTGAAGCTGGACAGCAAGCTCAAGCTGATCGACTCCCCCGGTATTGTCTTCCCCAACTCGAGCGACAAGGCCAGCAAGAAGAAGAAGAAGCAGGAGGAGCACGCGCGTCTGATCCTCCTGAACGCTGTTCCCCCCAAGCAGATCGAGGACCCCGTTCCCGCCGTGTCGCTGCTGCTCAAGCGTTTGTCGACATCGGACGACCTCATCTCCAAGCTGCTGCAACTCTACAACATCCCCCCGCTCATCCCGACCGGTGGCGACCAGACGCACGACTTCCTGGTCCATGTGGCCCGCAAGCGTGGTCGTCTCGGCAAGGGTGGTGTGCCCAACATCGAGGCCGCCGCCATGACGGTGATTAACGACTGGCGTGATGGACGTATCCAGGGCTGGGTTAACGCTCCTGTGCTGCCGGTAGTGACTACGGCAGAGGGCGCGGCGGCGCCGGCCGAGGGCGTGGATACGAAGCAGATTGTGACGGAGTGGGCGGCAGAGTTCAAGATTGAGGGATTGTGGGGCAATGGGGAGGATGATGAGATGGCCGAATAGATGTTTTTCTCATGGATACCAGGCGTTATGGTTCTTAAAAGGTAGATAGTGTCAATTGCGATGAACATATACCGGACCAAGTTAGTATGTCAACGATAAGCAGTAATGCAGAAGTAACTTATGGGGTAATTCATTGGTATTTATTTGTTAGCTCAACGGTGTATATGTAGTAATTCAAATAGTACAGTAGTCATCAGCAGTATGATGATACTAGTACTATAGTGGTTGACCAGGCTCAATTCCAACATTGAGCAGTGTAGAATATCCAGACCAAAATATATAGTTGGATGGCACCTCACACCTAACACAACTCACCACTTCAACCTCTTCACCTCAACTAATGTAATAATATATAAACAATCAATAAATCACATCCAAATCACCAATAACATAAAACAATCACCAAACCCTAACACCCTCGTACTACCCAACATACAAAGTTAGTAGTACATACGTAGTTACAGAAAAGAAACCTTATCACCACCCACCACCCGAAGCGATACGATACGATAATCACCCCCAAAGATTCCCCCCGATTCACACGCGCCGCTCCTCCTCCGCGTTTCTGTCGCGTCACAATCCATTTCTGCACAAGCAATTTTTTAACGAACCAACATCAATCACTCACCCCAAAACCGTATAACCCAACACCTAATCTCCAAGCGTTAATTTACCTGTCTTCCACAAAATTTCGACAAAAACAGAGACAGGACACCGAAAAGAGAAAAGAAAGAAAGGCACCAACCATGCCCCGAAAATCCACCAGCAGCAGCACGCCCGGCGACGACGGCGGAACAGCAGAACAATCCCAAATATCCCAAATACACCACTCTCAATCCCCCTCAGATATCGTCCACCTCCCCGAATCAACAGGACAGATGGTCGAAGCGACAGAACAGCAACTTAAGGCGCGCGCGGAAGGGGGTGTGAGTATTGAGGTGTGTATATCCATTCCTCCCTTCCTTCCTTATATCCAAACATATATATGTGTATATATATATGGGGCAATATCATAACTACCAGGTATCTAACGATAATAAATTATGGTAATAGGACTACCTCCTCCCCCGCTCCCTCACTCTCCGACTAGCAAAATCCGTTCTTCCTCCGAATACATCCATACAGAAGGATGCGGTATTGGCGATTCAGAAGGCCGCGACGGTGTTTGTGTCATATTTGTCGTCGCAGTATGTTTTTCCCTCCTACCTCTCCTATTCATTCTTTTAGATCTTTCTGCATCCAGGAGGAAAATATATTGACATTGGGGCTGTGTATAGTGCCAACGAAGCAACCCTCAAACGAACCGTCGCCCCGTCGGACGTCTTCAGCGCCATTTCGGAACTAGAATTCGATGGATTCCGCACACGATTGGAGCAGGAGTTGGAGGCGTTCACGGAGTTGAAGGCGGGGAAGAGGAGGGCGAAGAAGGGGGATACTAGTACTACTGCTGCTGCGGCGGAGGGAGTGGGGAAGGGTGGGGATGCTGAGGAGGAAGAAGAGGATGGGGATAGAGGGGTGAAGAGGGTGAAGCGGGCGGAGGAGAAGAAGAATGGTATTGGTGGTGGAGAGGAAGAGGAAGGGGATGAAACGCAGGAGGAGCATGAGCAGGAACAGGAGCAGGATGATGAAGAGGAAGAGGACGAGGAAGAGGAAGAGGAGGACGACGAGGAAGAAGAGCACAAAGATGATGATGATGAGGATGAGGAAGAGAATGATATTGATCGGGTGGAGGATTTGGATCGGGCGAAACGGCCGATGAATCCGGATGTTGAAGGGGATGAGTCGGACAGTGAGGATGAGGATGGACCGGGGAGTCAGCTGCGAGGGGATTTGGGACTGGGTTAGATTGTGTTTTATGATGATTATGTGTGTATGGTATGGTATATGTCTTGTTCTCTGTTTACGGCTGATGGTTATGCGGCAACGAAATGGATTGTTGCATATCACTTCTACTCCATATCCAATGTACAATGTGTTGATACCCAATTCAACTTCATCACAACCAGCTGCTCATTATATTCACCACGTGGGGACTCCTTGAACTCCGCACTCACAACGCCCACAAGGGCTTGCCTATGTTGTACAATCATTGGTGCAGTTGACGCCACAAATCAGAAGAGTACCCAAGGGACTCCAACCAGCTATATAGCTGCTGCTTGAAGCAGTGAGGTGAGCCCAATTGACATCTTCATTATCCCACCCAAACGCCATGTCCCATAGTCTATCATTGGTATCGCCATTAACTGAAATTGAAAAGACTCCCCAGGAAGGCCTTAAATGTAAAATAATAGTAAAGGAGAAGAAAAAGAAGAAAAGAAGACGGGAAGACGCGCTGACGCAGACCCGAGCCGAGTCATGCGGTCGGCTCGTTCAGTAACAGATTCATTCCTCGGGGAATAGAGTCAGGAGAAATGGTCTCGTTCTGTCGCCACCGACCGCTTGGTGGAGGAGTAGAGGCACCCTTGCCCACCATTTTGGGGAACGTCTGATTCGGTCCGTTGTTGCGAGCAGCGCCCGGAGCCAACGGGTGCATCGCCTTGGTGTCGTCCTTGTCCAGCTTGGTCGACTTGTCACTTGTGGCAGCTTTCTGAGCCTTGGTGACCCTTCCGAAATTGTTGATCTTGGAGTTCTTCGCTGGCTCGGCCTTCTTTGGTCGTCCTTTAGGCGCAGCCTTCTTCGGAGCCGCTTTCTTTGGAGCAGCCTTCTTTGGCCCGTCTGTCTTGGCCGCCTGCAGCACATCTGTAATGCTCCGTCCGTTGCTGGCGGGGTTCGGGCGACCTTTCTTCGCCAAAGGTTTGGATTCATCCTCATAACTCGACGATGGAGTAAGGAAGCCTGTCGGAGTGGGTCGTTTCTTGCTGGGGGTGACAACCACCGACACCTCGCCTTGTTCTTTCTTCACTCGTTCCACTTCCGAAGAATTACACTCATCAAACACGTCGTCCTGTGCATCCCAGCGCTTCAGATTGGCCAGCCGCGCAACTTCCTCACAGTCGCCCTTGACCATTAGATCCCAACAATCCTCAAACTCCTTGCCGGTGGGGTACTCATTGTTGATCCACATGGTCACTCCGTTACGGCGACTCCGAATGACGGAGCAAAGACTCTTTACCAGGCGACGCACTCCGGGAATCTTCAGACTCGTACCGACCACAATTAGAGCGTCCGGGCGAGAACGGATGTCAGCATTCATGACGGACGTGATGGCCTCCTCGTCCGGGTTGTGCTCGTTGTACAGAACAATGCGAGGTCTCATCTTGCCGATACCATGGCTACGTTGGCCGGTTTCCATACGGAACTGATTGTTACGGCAGCACTCCGGGCATTCGGGGGCATCGGGACGGTCAAATAAGCCCGCATCGAAGTCACTCAGATGTCGACATTTCTGGCAAACCATCTTGTCAAGACTGCCATGCAATTGGATGGTGCGTGGCCAGGGCGCTTTGACGTTCAACGGGATCTGCGTGGCCAACGGAGGCATTGAGGTCTCAATGCCATCGATGTTTTGTGTGTAGAGACGAGTGAGACGGTTCTCCTGGCCCAGTCGCGCCAGCATGTGGTGGAAAGCTGTGGGAGAGGTCTTGGCTGCTTCCTCGGACAGCGACCGTACCATGTCCTGGAAGGAGGCGGTCAACGCCTCATCCTGGTAGACGGCTGCATCGAACAAGAGCTTGCCCGATGCTTTGAGGTTATGTTTCTTCTGCAGAGTCTTGAAGAGACCGTCGGTCGAGCGGAAATCAGGAACTATGATAGATTAGAAAATACGAGGAAAAGAGGCAAGAGCGGACAGTCGCGTGGTGGTGACAGAATCAGGAGTGGGGATGGGAAAGCATACTTCCTGCGGAGGTGGAGATACCCGCACCGGCGATGACGACAATTTTGCGGTGACGCTGAATCGTTTTGACGAGATAGTCAATTTGCGACTGCTGTTCAGTGTAGGACAAGCCGGCGGTGGCCGACAGGTCGAGATGCTGAGTCCGGCGTTCTTTGGGGGCGGCGACCCGACGCTTCTTCCTGGCGGGCGGCAACTCGTCTTGGCTGCGGGCGGCGCTAGGCTCATCCGCGTCCTGCGACGGGGGCGGCGACGGATAGAAACCAGGCGGTGCCAGAGGTGATGCCGGCGCTGAGCTTAAACTCGAGCAATCCGAGTCATCGTCCATGCCTAATGACGCCAGAAGGCTTTTCGGAGACGAGCGGGAGGAGTTGGTAGTGGAGTGTGTAGTTGTGGTGGTGGTGGTGGTGGTGGTGGTAGACGAAGTAGTGGCAGTACGACGGGGCGCCATTTAGGTCAGGCCGTCGCAATGACGAAGCAAACAGCGAGCACAAAGAGATCGGGGGGAGAAAAATTGGAATCGAGGGTGGGAGGGAAAAGACTCAAGGAGGGCTCGCTGTTCACGGAAAGCTGGGGGGGATCAAAGCTAGATATCGTCCCGAGAGAAAACCATGGAGGACCGGAAAAGAAACGGAAAACATCAATTGACAAGTGGGAATGACGGTAAGGGGGATAATTTCGGACAGATATTGCTTCTTTGTTTTCCCCTGTCGTTCACGTCTGGCTCCCTGACTTCGGGCGGAGGTAGTAGCGAGAAGGGAGTTGGGTGGAAGAGGAAGAAGAAGAAGAAGAAGAAGAACGACGAAAAGAAGACAATGGAGGCAGATGAAGAAGAGGAGGAGGAATGGGCAGCACAAGAGGAACCGCCCCGTGACTGGGACAGCGCAAGTCTGGGTCGAGGACAGCAAGTGGTGAGGTCAAGTGGAAAACGGACGGAGAGGGAGAGCGAAAGAAAAGGGCTACTAGTAGCAAGCCAGCACAACTAGAATGGACTGACTGACTGCTGCTTGGGAGTGTTGCAGCAAGTTCGACGGCAGGCCGGTCAGATCCTCTCGCTTGCAGTGTGTTTATTTTGACCCACGGGTATCGCTCGGGAAGAGTCGATGAAGGCTCTGCATCAAAGAGGGCTAATGGGAAATTGGGGGGGGCTTTGAGGTAGAGGGACTGAGGGTTGACCTGCAGCAAAAACACAAACTCGGGCAACGAAGTGGTATGCCCAGAGGAATGTGTCTGGAAACAAGAGGGGTAGATAGATATGATCGCGTGTTGATCAAGTTGGGATGAATGCCGGGGGGAATGATGATATTGCTCTACTACACCTAAATTTACTAGTGTTTGGGACATGCTACTACTATACTGCTATGCTACTAACACACACTTTGATTGCCAGTTACATTACATTGTTACGGGGTTGCAGTGACTATTGGGAATTTTCCCGTATCAACCCTGTATGGACAGCCCGGTGGGGGCAGGCTTTTGGGTGCATTTGGGGTTAACCTCGTCTCTTTTCTCCTGCAAATTCGGTTTTGTGCTGCCAATCTCGTTACCGATCCCGTACCGCGCTAAAGGGGGCTGTCGGCCTGGGGAGCTTCTTCCATTGGCCGTGGAAGCTTCATCCAATTCTCCGGCCAACCACAGCCCAAACATATACTTGCCTGTGCGAGGCAATCCTCACCATGTCTTTCCCACATATTGGAGAGCTGGCGGAATCAACAAAGAGGTCGGATATCCCTTTTGTTTAGTGAATATTCCCTAGCATAACTCGAGTGGGCTCGGCTGCAGTTATCAGAATCCCACATCGCGACCGTCATGCGCACTAGCCGGCCTCCGACTATCGTTCCGAATCCGTCGCGTCAAACGCTACGATTGTTGGGAAGGCTGAGCGTTTATTTCATAATCAGCAACCAGGGTCACGGGGATACCTTATGTATGCTCGTCATCTCCTTGCGGGGCTGACCATCTGCCAGTAGAATTTGTGATATAATTATCGTATAAATCGTGAACCCATACTAAAATCATTGCTGCTGCCTTTACCATGGCATTGATATTCACATTTTGTCTGTGTGATCGAACCGGACACAGCATTATCCACGGACGGACCAGCGCGGGGTATCGTATGAAGATACCAGTCAACATATGCTTGAGGCATTTGTCGGAAAGTGCGGCGCTGTTCTAGCAAGAACTGGCATGATCCGGTTTTCCAGGGTGCCGGATCTTCCACGGACTTTCGTTCCCCGCACCTGTATTATTGTTGAGTTGCGTTCTCTGCTATCTGAAGAGCGAACTTGATTGTAGATACGTGTAATTGATGAGATGTGTTTGCTAATCACCACCGAGCTCTATGGAGGAGTCGCGTCGGTTATGTTCTCCCGCATCATCTGCCGGGCCTCGTGTTTCTTTCTCCGTCCGATCAGGCGCTCATCTTGTTGCTAGCAAGCCCACTGTAAGACTGCACTATGACTGCAATTCAGAAAACATCCCTGCTATAGAGGAGGGTGCTATCATTTCGGCTTGGTTTGCAATATATCATCCGTCTGAGATAATCGGACGTTGTTTGCGGGAAGGTGGATGATTCGACAAGTGAGGCGGGTTGAGCCCCGCTCTTTAAACGGTCTTCTTCTCCATCTTGAACGATGCAATAGACGCTTCTCTCGGATGACATGTCTTTTAGCCCACGAATTAGGGAATGAGATATCATTAGATAGCTCATATTCGTTGCTGTAAGTAGTAGTAAGGAACCATCACACACCATGCCCTTCCGTATCTGGTCTGAACATGTTTCTTCACAATGCCGTTGATGGCGGGCTTTTGCGACTATTACTTCCGGAAATTCCCCAGTTCACGGAATTATGACGCATTTACTAACAGACAGTGGTTATTGCATCTAAAAGGGTACAGCCGCAGCTGGCATTAGTGAGCAAGCGCTTGGTTGTAAGCCGACCGCAGACCTCAAGCAAGTACTAGTGTTCCAAGTAGTAGTCATGATAGGGTTCACGATTGACGTATATTGGCGGGAACTATAGGAAAATCTGCACGGTCGCCTAGCACAGACTTGGCCTATTGACAACTCCTTTGTTTTACATAGTATCCCCCGGTGCTAAAATGGCAACTGCCACAAAGCGGTCAAGGTGGTCGTGCAGCTCCTGGAACTTCCCTCCAGCAGCGAAGTTCAAAGATGAATGGATCTCGCCGATATCGTTGCGCCCATGGCTGGTGGGGCCGGTGTGATTGGTTGTCCTGGTTACGACAGCACATGACCTCACATGACGCTGACTAAGAGGCGCGGAGAGCTCCACCTGACCACTAGTCCCGAATAATGAAACTATCATCTTGGAGAGTCAACTTAGCCCATGATCATCCTCCCAGCCAAAGGGTAGCGTCTGGATCCGGGGTTTGAATGCCATGAGGGTTCTGTCTGCTATCAACTAAGCCCTTTGCATATCATTCAGTGCCCCTCTGTGGCTACACCCCGCCCATCTTACCTGCGCAATTGCCTGCCGAGGTTCAATTGTATCGAACTATGATATCTGAGTCTTGCGATCACTGGCCTCCCAAGACATTTTATTACCCCCATTGGATTTAGAGCTTCGCACCCCACAATGCCCTTAATGATGGACGATAGTATCAATGTTGACGATCTATTTGGCGAGCCCACCTCCCTCGAGCTGGGCCTGCCACCATCGGCTTCTTCTGCCAGGGGCCTTGCCCAGCGTCTGGATGAGATGCGACTTCTTGGCTGTTGCCAGTAAGTTACTGTCTTCTGAGGTGTCGCGAAACCTAGCTCGAATCTGTAGGCTAATTTTGTTCAAAGGAAGATTGCATGGTCCAAACTGGGATGTATTGCTTACATCTCACAGGACTCCTTGAGGGTGAAAGTCCGCCATCTGCAATGTCGACCGTCGGATGGCAAGTGGGTGCTCAGCGATGAGACCCCTTTGATGCCAATCACCGAAGCGCACGGCGGGCATGCTCTCACTCACCTGAGTTGGAACGAAGCTGGCTCCGATCTGGCCGTGGTCGATGTGACTGGACGTGTCTCAGTCTATCACATCCCTTTCGCCCTCAACAGTGTTAACGGCCTTCGACAGCCGGCTTTTTCTCCCGACGATGGGTCTCAAATTGTTGGCATGATGTGGCTGAACACCCAACGATCCGTAGGTTGAACTGCGAACTACATCTGTCTCTCGATGCTAAACTTCTTAGGTGCATGCATTTTATCAAGCAGCCAAAGTACAGGGTCGCTGGGCTTACTCGCCGTTCCGTCGCCGCCCGATAGGTCCGTTTCACCCTGCAAATAAAGCGGCACTGCTATGCATCACACGTTCTGGATCAATGAAGCTCTTGTACCAGAATCCGGACGGTAGATGGGATGACATCTCTGTGGATCTGAAGAGCACGAGCTACTCAGATCGGTTGCTGTCACATGCTGCTCTAGTAGCAACCCAGAACGGGATTCTTATCGCTACTTACTCGATATGCCAAAAAATTCGCTTCTATCGGGTGCAGATCAACTGGAACCCGCCTCAATGGGACCCTGCACAACAGCCAAAGCAGACGCCACCCCAATTCCCAGTTCCTAGCTTCCGTTTCACGCACTCCAAGGTGGAAACGTCATGCACAGTGCCTGGGATGCCCCGGAATGACGGAGAAGAACCCGACATGATGCAGCAGTCGGTCTCAAATCCTCTTTATAGCCTCAGTCGCCTGGATATAATCCTCCCGGCCTCCGATAACGCTGCTGGGACTACAGCAAACCCATGGATTGTTGCGGTTTTCTCAACCCCACCCCAAGCTACTCCAGATCATCCTGGCCCGCAAGGACCAGCAAGTGTAATTGTACGATGGCAATTGGATATTGCTGCTTTCACCCTTCACCCCAAGTTTGATGAAATGGCCACAAAACGAAACAGTACTCAGATGAAGGTACGTGAAACTTATCAGTACTTCATACAGACCGTGCTGACTCTTTGAACAGCCTAGACCTGTGCTGCGTCGCTTGGAAGACATCTACTCTGACCGCTATGTCATATCGGTAGACCAAATCGAGTACGGTAATGTGGTTGCTATCACTTACGATGATAGCTCCGTGTCTTTCTACGACCCGAAAACCATGGCATTGTTCAATGGTGTTGATGATGCGAATACGGTGACGGGCCTAGCTCAAGCAGGGTTTCACTATGCCCCAGACGCCTCAGGTTGTAGTGCCTCGTATTATCGACCTGGAATGTTACTAACCGTGTTCTAATAGGTCAAGGTCAACACGTCTCTTTCTCACCGAGCGCATGCGCTGCAGTCATGCTAGACAACGACGGCCAGACGCACCTCAGGGTTATGGAGCATTCTTACGGAGCCGAAAACGGTCTTTACGATGAAAGTGCGTTTTCCTTTCTACCAGCTCAACTGTCTGCTAATAAGGTTTCGAACTTGGCAGACAAATTTTCTGCAGCCATTGCATCACTCACATTAGCCTTCTGCCGCGGATGTGGAAGTGAAGTCAACACAGACGATATCCTCTTAATTTTAATACAGCAACTCTCTCAGGGTTCGTACCAACTTTCATCCCCGTCGATCATCAATTCTAACGCTTGCTACCAGATGCCCAAATCACGTTCATCAACGAAGTTTACCGCGCACTGCCCATCAACTGCAATTTCACGGTCGAGCATGAAAAGCTGATGAACCACCCCTATATCCCCAAGTGCCTCAGTATACAAGCTGCTCTGGGATTTGCCAATAAGTACAAACCACGAAGTTTTGCCTCTTCTGTCTCTTGGTCGATTCTTCAGCTTCGCCACGCCGCCATATTATACCCATTTTTCTTTCAGTACAACAAAGGGATTCAGGCAGAGCCACATGATCCTGGTAAGTCAGTCCACATTGACAACCAAGGAGGCTGCTAACAGCATGGCTCATATAGACGTCTTGCGTATGATGCTCGGAAACACCAGATGGGCACTTGACTTTTCTCTCTATATACTAAACGAGCTTTTCGACCTCGCCGATGAATTTGAAAGTGTATCGGCCGATCAGGAAGCCTTCAGCCAAAAATGTTGGTCAAATCCATACTCCGGAAACTGTCAACTGTACTAACGCCCCGTAGTGAAAACCACAAACTCGCTAGCTCTCATCATTCTCCTCTCAAGCATGTCCCGTGCTTTCTTGCGCTTCATCTGCCGTGGCCTGCGTGGCATCCACGCGGGCTATACGAACGCATCTCTAGCCGGCGATTCTCGTCTACAGTACGCAGAGATCTGCCAAGCATTAGATGCCACGCCTGCACGAATCGATGTATACGAAAAGTTCCTTTCGGCTGTCGATTCGGCAGTACGACACGCCTACCATGGTGCCGGGTTTGGTGACACTGAACGTCCGGGGCCAGAGAAGGAATTACTCGTCAACGCCCGCATTCCTCCTGTCCTCGTTGCGGCTGTCTCAACAATCCTTCGACAAACGGTGCCGGGACTCAAGTCTGACGTCGACCGCATGGCCATCTACATGCACGACTACTCGTGGCTCGGGTTCGGGTCAGACCGACGCTCGGAGTTATATCGGCGCACACGAGAAGTGGATATCATTAAGAAAACGCCTATCCGGATGACGATCGCACAAGGCTCGAATGGACCCCAGCTTGGGATACAGAACAACCAGGGAGTCCTCCGACGGCGATGCGTCCGCTGCTGCGATGTATCTGAGGGGACTTATCCGCCACGCTCTGTCCTTGCGTTCCGCATGATATTCAAGTTGGGCCATTTGCGATCGTGCATTTGTGGAGGAATGTGGACTCTCGAGTCAGGTCTGAACGAAGTGGGGAAGTAGAAAGGGCTTCGACCCTGGCGGTCGTTAGCAGTTGCTTTTTGGGTAGTTATGTTGATATCAAAAGGTTAGAATAGAATGATTAAGGCGTGTGGTATAATAGCGTATATAGATGCAAACACGAATGGACAAGTATCACGATGTCAAATTGCCTCCACTGTTCACTAGGCTCTGTACATAGGCCGATAGTTGAGACACCCCACCATCGACTTTAGACAATATCTACCCAATACTAGTAATCGTTGCATAGGGACCAGTCGTACAATCATACTACTTTAAAGCGTAGAAGCAGATAATTCTACTCCGTCACTACCACAATACCAATAAAATAAATCTTTTATCTCATGTCATGTCAAGCAAGGCCTTCATTTAAAAACATCGATCTGCATCTTTTCTTTTTTTTTCTAAGATACATAATCGATTTCTTTTTTCAAAAGAAACCGTTTTGATGAATCCGACCCCCCTCACGGCAAGGTTAGGTCAACCCGTCATCATTAAACGACGTTCCCGTTAACTCCATCCAGATCCAGAGACGACCCCGTCTTTAACATTTAAGCCTGTTTATACCAGTTAGTCAACGGCTTTGATGTCTCTCTCGCTGGTTCTTCCTGCAGGGCAGCAAGAACCAAATAGTCGGGTTTTGTGTGGCTTCGTACCTTAACAGCGTACTTCCGCTGGGGGAAGTGGATCTCCTGCTTGCGCTTGCGCTCGGTCTTCAGGGTAGCCTCGTGCTTGGTGAGACGGCGGCGGAGAGCACGGGTGAGCTTGGGGCGGAGGTCAAGAGGAGTGTACTTCTTGCTCTTGTAGAACAAGCGGAGCTGAGCGCGTTGGTTGGCGTTGATGACGGTCAGAACGCGAGCGATCGACTTGCGAACGTCGTGGCTGTTAAGAAAGATGGTATATCAGCATCCCTGTTCTTCTTCTTTCTTTCCTGATTTTTGTGCGCATGTGTGCCCATTTTCTTCATGTAGGTGGTGGTAGTAGATATGTTGGATTTT
The DNA here is from genome assembly GCF_003184625.1 of Aspergillus neoniger CBS 115656. Classification (NCBI taxonomy): domain Eukaryota; kingdom Fungi; phylum Ascomycota; class Eurotiomycetes; order Eurotiales; family Aspergillaceae; genus Aspergillus; species Aspergillus neoniger. The sequence continues at coordinate 1,401,556 of NW_020291129.1, forward strand.
GCGCCCTGTCGGAAAGTTTCTTCTCGGCGTTGGATTTTTCTTGTTGTTCGTGGTCTCGTGTGCCCCTCGTTCCTTGCTGGTGTGTCGATTTCATGGGTTGTCGAAATTCCCCTTGACTGGTATTCGTCTTCTGGTCTTTCGGATTGTCGAATATTTTTGCCGTTGCCCTTCCTCCGGCCGTAGTCCACAATCCGACAGGTGCAAATCTCATATCCTTCCCACCACACACACACACACACACACACACACACACACACACACACACACACACACACACACACACACACACACACACATGAGGGGTTCGCAGGAGAAAATTGATTTAAACGCACATTCTGTGGGTCTTCGAGGAGGCACCGCCAGCGATCTTCTGGACACGGAGCTGGCTCAGCTCGGTCTTCAATTCCTCCAGCTGCTTGGTGAGGTCATCCTTGCTCTTTCCCCAGAGCTGACCAGCCTTGACCTTGGACGACTTCGAATAAGAAAAACACCGGTCAGCATTTCACGCAGAAATCAAAAAACTGCGAAATAGCAGCATGCGGCGCAATTCAACATACCATGGTGGGCGGCTTCGTGTCGTATCGTACGGGTTGTCGACGTGATGGATTGAAGATGGACCGGGTCAATTTGGGATGTTCGTTGTGGGACTAGGGTTTGATTTTTCTGGGTGTGCGGCGGCTTAAGCGGGCACGTGATTGTGGCTGGTGGTTGCCGTGGCCCAGTTGGGGTTTTGGTTTAGTAGTAGTAAGTAGTAAGTACTGCCGCGCCCCCCGGGATGACGCCGCCTCCGTCCGCCGCCCCGGCCGCCCTGACTTGGCCGTGCGATAGTGGGTTAGACTAAGGCTGCTGTCGCTGCTGCTGTCGTTGTCGTTGTCGCTGTTGCTGTGCCGCCGGTCGGATCATGTTGCGTTGGTTATGACGGGGTTCATTCGGAAGCTTGATTTACCCTCTTCGTTCTATATTTCCGACTTGACGGTGTCTTATCGTCGTTATCGGTGTCGTTGAATAACTTCCAGTGTCATTCTACTGTCTACACACACACATCACTGGCACTTACCTACCTACCTATACACACCCTCATCTTGTCGTAATCCACCATCATCACCATGGCCACTTCAACCGGTACCGGCTGGGCTCAGCTCCGGCAGCAAGCCCGATCTCTCGAGACTCAGGTACGATCATCGCTTCCTGTCACATAAGATGTGTCCTATCCTAACAATGTATATACATCATAGACCGAGAACCTTTTCCACACATACTCGCAATACGCCTCATTAACAAAGCTCCCTCCCACACCCTCGGAGGAAGAGCAACGGATTGAATCGCAGCTCAAAGACCTCCTAGAAAGAGTACGCATCTACTCTCTTTCATCACCATCACCATCTCACTACTCCATAACATCACATGAACTAACCATCAATCAATCAATCACCAGCGCGACTCCCTAATATCCCAACTCGCCCGCCTCCTCGACTCCGAAGCAACCCTCACCTCCTCCGCCCTCAAACAAAACAACCTCTCCCGTCACCGCGAAGTCCTCCACGACCACCGTCGCGAACTCCAGCGTCTCAAATCCGCCATCTCCGAGTCCCGCGACCGCGCTAACCTCCTCTCCAACGTCCGCTCCGATATCGATGCCTACCGCAACTCGAACCCGGGTCAGGCAGAAGCAGATTACATGCTTGAAGAGCGGGGTCGGATTGACGAGAGCCATAACATGATCGATGGGGTGTTGAGTCAGGCGTATGCTATTAATGAGAACTTTGGTCTCCAGCGGGAGACCCTGGCGAGTATTAATCGACGCATTGTGGGCGCGGCGAACTCGGTGCCCGGGATGAATGCGTTGATAGGGAAGATTGGGTCGAAGAGGAGACGGGATGCGTTGATTTTGGGGGCCTTTATTGGGTTTTGCTTTTTGATGTTGCTTTGGTTGAGGTGATTGCTTGATTCTGTTTGCTTTGTCTGAAGCATGTTGTTTGTGGTTCTTATAGTTGCTGCTTGCGTTGTCTATTGTGGGTTTGGGATGGGCGTCTTGAGGAGTGAGATTTGTCTCTTTTTCTATTCTTTCCTTTGTCTATGCGCTGTTTTTGCGTCTATACTATACAGAGATTAATGGTGGGGGGAGATTTGTTTCCTGGTGTCGGGTCAGTGCTGTCTGGAGCATATTCCACGCTCTCACTCAACACTCATGCAAACACCCTGGTATGTACATACACAGAGTCCAGAATCCAGTATGAACTGGGTGATCCCGTACCTGTCCAGCCATCCATGGCACACCAAACCCATCTAGGGCATAACAACCCGAGGCTTCTTCACAGCCTCACCCTGACCCTTCGCACCCTCCCACTCCTGCGCCGGCATCTCCGACTGCAAACTGACCTTCTTCTCCTGCACCAACTTGTGCACCCCATTATTTAGCGCCTCCAACTCCACCGTCTCAGCAGGCCCACTGCCCGCCCACCGAATGCGACAATTCTCATCCAACAAATACACATACCCGACCTTCGAGTTCAACATCCCAATACCCTCCTTCAACCCATCATCCAACCCCTTCCGCACCAGGAAATACCGCTCATGCTGCTCCTCCGGCAACTTGGCCCGCATACGCCACATGAACATCTTCACCAACCCAGCCTTCAACGCATTCTCCTCCAGGTTGATATCAACCTTCTGCACCATCCCATCTCCCTCCGAGGCAATCGCCTCCCAAAGACCAGGGTTCTGCTCCTTGCCCGTGAAAGTAACGACCTGCGACTCGGCCCACACGCTAGAGAAGAGGTTCACGATTGTAATCTTCCCGCGGAAAAGAGTCGTCGTGTTCTGGGGTTCCTTTGGCGAGGCGAGAGTGATGCCGTGCATGTTGGGGAAGTAGAGGGCTTTGTCGCGCTTGAAGAGTCGGGGATTCGACATGAAGGTTTTGCCTTCGTGGTAGCGCATGTTCGACCATTCGCGGAAGTAGGGCTTTGCGACTTGTCGGGTTCTGTAGTTTATCATCAAGATTTAGAATTAGAGCTTGCATGTAGAATAGTATAGGATCTGGAAATGGAATGGAGACGTACAATTCCTTCCGCCGCTCAAGATGTCTCTCGTAGTTCACGAAATCATCTCTCCTCTGTCGTATAGACCGGTCATCGACACCCGTGTTCTGCCCTTCTTGTGGTGGAATCACCGATCCAATAGGTCGGTCCAGCGTCGGAGGTATGAAGTCGTCATCGCCGGGCTCGCTAGTCGGGGAGGGCACCTTGGATGCTGTCGCTGAGTAGTTCGCTTGGAATTGAGCTACTCTGTTGGTCTTGTTCGCGAGAGATGAGATGGGGGAGGGTGTCGTCGGCTTGGTTTCACTGCTGCTGGAGTCGGGTTTGCTGGCGTAGGAACGCAGCGCAGCGGTTCGGGGCCGGAGAGCGGCCGCATTGCGCAATTGGCAGCTGAGGCAACGAGTACTCTGGAGGAGCGTCGGCTCAGTTAATGAGGCTAGAAGCCCCGTGCGCTTCCACATTGTTGGAGGTGAGGTATCTGTGGGGAAGTAGTAATTGAGGTGGGTGGGTTGGTTGGTTGGTTGAACGTTCGGCAGACTCTCTTCACTGGACTATCACTGATAATTGTTGCTGGAGATCCACTCCGCCGAACAGGCCGAGTTTAATTGGCGGTCCCGTGACTTGGCGACATTTTCGTGACTATCACGCGTCACTGATGGGATTCGTGTCACTCTGGAATGGATTGATTTGAATATTCTGATGCTGCTGTGGATGGATGGATTGTCTGACTGCATGAACTCCGTATTCATGGCTGCTTCCGTCAGATGATACTGTTACCTGCCAGGCAGCAGTGACGCAACAACTCATGGCTCGCCGGATATTGAGTCTCGGGACCTTCCACTTCACTATACCATGGCGACGACGGTGAAGGAGAAGGAGGCCTTTTTCAGGGAATTAGAGCGGCTGGAATATTCCAGTGATGGGGAAATTGAGGATTTCAGCGGTCTGGTGCATCTCTCGAGGAAGCGCTGTGAATGTCCTCCGTCTCATTCATTCACTCCGGCCTCAGATATAAAGGCTCCCGCGGCGCCGCCGTTGGTGAGAGCTTCTACGGAGCCTTTACTTGCTTCACCAAGTGTATCTGAGGTCAGCACTGAAAAGGAAGTTGTTACTACGTCTGAGCAAACCCCAACACCAGCTGTGACCAGATCATCCTCTACAGACGAGATGCCGCGGAAAGGGAGGACTAAATGTGGTGGCAGGTCTAAAAGAAAGGGACGTGCGTCTAGGGCCTTTGATATTCCAGAACACCGGAAGATACTCAAGGGTCTCGTCTTCTGTCAGTACTATAACCTCGGATGTCTACCTCTAAGCGTTCAGTGACACTAATTCGAAGGAGTAGACTACCTCCCCAACGACGACAGAACAACACTTAGAAAGCTCCAAATGCAGCGTGCGCGTGAATACGGTGCCTCGCGAGCAAGGGAATGGAATGACACTGTCACTCATGTCGTTGTAGAAAGGTGGTACACGTACGAGAATGTCATGAAACATTTCAAGAATAAGCCCATCCCGGTAGGTTTAGGAACTCATGCATTGTCTAGTCTGATACTAATGTCTTTGAAGGAAAACGTTGCTCTCGTGGACAGTAACTATCCTCTCCTATGTATTGGGGCCCGCCAAATGTTGGACGCGACTCAAACTCGCTTTCGGGTCCGTGGCGCACCTGTTCTTGGGAAGGCTAAAGAATCCTCGCCTGCGCGTGAGCCCTCGTTAAACGGGTCGATGCCGATAAAGCCAGCGAAGGCGAAACGCGGTTACATTGATACACAGAGCACCGATGACGAAGCTGACACTGAGCTGTTCGAACCGGAGGTCGACGAAGACCTGGAAGATAAACAGATCACCTATAAATTGAACCAGGGTCGCGATGCTTTGGATGATGTGATCGAGGAAGTCCAGGCAATAAAGGACCTGGTAAGTTCCTCCCACTACGTACATCTCAAAGCCTCAGACTGACGAATGACTTAGCCCATAGGGATAGATTCAGCCGACGAGGCAGCAGCAGCCGAGACAACCGATGACGAGACCTCCGACTCGTCAGACGCCGGGCCATCGAAGAAGAAGCGAAAGACTACCGAAAAAGATGACTGGCAACAGAACTTCGTTTGCATGCAAAAGCACGACGCACAATCGAACTCGGAGAACCCCAACAGCAACACCATAGCCATGCTCCAGCAAATGCTAGAATTCTACAAGCGAACAAACGACCAGTGGCGCGTCCTCGCCTACCGCAAAGCCATCAGCGCTCTCCGCCGACAACCGCGTAAAATCAGCACCAAATTAGAAGCCCTAGCCATCCCAGGAATCGGAGAGCGCCTCGCCGACAAAATCGAAGAAATCGTCTCCACCAACCGCCTCCGCCAGCTCGAATATGCCACCAACAGCCGCGAAGACAAAATCCTCAAACTCTTCACCGGCATCTACGGCGTCGGCATCACCCAAGCATCCATATGGCTAGCCGAAGGCTACAAAACCCTCAAAGACCTGAGAGTCAAAATCAAATTGACCGACAACCAGCGCATCGGCATAGACCACTACCACGACTTCGCCCAACGCATCCCTCGATCCGAAGTCGAAGAACACGGCGAAATCGTCCGCAAAGCAGTCCAATCAGCCGACCCAGACATGCAAGTCATCATCGCGGGCTCCTATCGCCGCGGTGCCCCAGACTGCAGCGACATCGACCTACTAATCACCAAGCCCGACGCCGAGATCGACTACATCAGAAACGTGATGGTGGATACCGTAATGCCGACGCTGCGTAAGCAAGGTTTCATAAAGGCCAGTCTGGCCAGCTCATCATCCCGAGACGGGTCCAAATGGCACGGTGCATGTGCCTTACCACCACGACCACTCAAGAACAACAACAAACGGGAATATTATAATACAACTCCCGGCCCCTGGCGACGCATCGACCTCCTATTCGTCCCCGACGCAGAGATCGGAGCCGCACTGATCTATTTCACCGGCAACGACATCTTCAATCGAAGCATGAGACTACTAGCAAGCAAAAAGGGCATGCGGCTCAATCAACGAGGTCTCTACACGGACGTGCTACGCGGTCCTAACCGCGCCAAAATCAATGAGGGCCGATTACTCGAGGGCCATGATGAGCGCCGCATCTTTGATCTTCTGGGTGTGCCTTGGCGCCCTCCGGAGCATCGCATTTGCTGATTGATGGGTGGGTGGCTGGCTGGCTGTGGCTGCCACTTGACGGGTGACAGATAATATTTCTCGGAGGTGTCGGGAAGGGTTCTGCTTTTTGCAGGTTGCTTTTTGGTTGGGGGGGTTTTTCGCCAGACCGACTTCTCGGTGTGCGTCAGATGCGTGCAGGCAGGGCAGGGCGGCTGCCGCGAGGAGGGCCTGAAATGAAAATTCCCGCGTTGTGAAGGTGAGATGAGATGAGATGATGAAAGTTTGAGGGGAGAGGGAAGGGGGTTGTGGGGTGTCAAATTGGTAGATGATTTGGGGAGGCAATCATTTACTTGGGTATGTGTGTGTAGCACATGCGTTAACTATCTACTGGTTGTATTGTTCTTCTTCTGGGGAGGGTTGCTTGCTTATTGTCCGGGAGGAAAGAGAGCGGGGGGGTGCGGTGAAAAGGCGCTCACGATCACTATCACTATCTCTTGGGAGTGCAACGATATTTGGAAGCTTGATCGAACGTCGGTTGCGACCAAGGGTAGCACAGAAACTATCTAAGCAAAGAATTATACCCTACTACTAGATCGAACGAGGCTTTCCAGTTGCCGAAGATGGTGGAAGAATGGGCGCAGGATCCGGATGAAGTAAGTAGCCATTGGCCTGGAGGATTAATGCTTCCGGTAGATAATTATGCAGGATAGAATGAATAAAGCTTATTGCTATAAAAGCTGTCATTATTATGTCTAATTTGAGCATCTTCAATTTGACGAGATAGATCAAGGACGGTTTAAGGTCTACTAGAGCCACATATTTTGGTCCTTATATATACCTACTATGCAATCTAACAGCCAGCGATCCAACCGCGGGGAGGTCTTGATTGAAGATAGGCCAGCGTTGACTGATCTTACCTTATATCTCGGCCATACTTGTCGAAGAGGATATCAGGCCGAAAAAGAAAGTCAGATATTTGAACCTGTGTTCGGAGTCATCCGGGAGAGTGGTTGCTGATATCAAGCAGTAGTTATGTTGCCATTAGGTTCCCAAGCGCTGAGTGTTAAGAGCAGCTCCCGAAATGGTTTGAGAATTAGGCGATTTGCCTCATCGCTGGAGCAATAGGAGGCCAACAAATTTGCAATCATACTCTTAAAACTCCGGATAGAGCTGTAGCGAAGCCATCTAGCTCCAACCATTCTGCAGGAAGGCTTCCAGGACCGGAATCCGGATCTCTGCGGGGGAAAAGAGTGCTAGGAAGTAGTGTTAGCTGGTATTTACGATATGGAGATCAATTTTCACGAATGATGAGAAGAGACATAAATGATCGAGGGGTAGGCAGTTAGTTAGCCTTGTATGAGCACGTAGCTGGTAGTCCGTAGAGTTAGTGATCTGATGGTGTGGAATAGGGTTTCCATAACTGATGCTCTCAATTAGTCTCGGCAGGAGATGGATGAGTGGGAATGATTGAGTGATTTTTCTCTTCTTTCTTAACTGCGGGTTTTCTCCATCTTATGGTTGTTGCTAGATGCTTTCCTTGCCTATGAGACATCTGCTACCTGATGATAGGGGAAGCGATGATGCTGCAGAGCAAAAGAGAAATTTGATTTTATCCATGTAGTCATTTTGTCATCTTCTCCGGCAGCGGAGATGTTATCGGAAGAAATCGCTCATGGGTGATAGTGGCAGGTAGTAGGAGAGGCTGCAGGCTGCTGCATGCAACTATGGAAGTATGCCTAACTCGGCAATAGAGCTAGTAAGGTAGGAATGGGATGGAATGGAATATGTGAGGAACATCATATAGGGAGAATTCAAGACATCATTTAGCCAGTTCACATCTTCTGTGATGATTACTGACGAAAAGTTAAGAGTCCGGCGGATGCTGTAGTTGAGATAAATACAAGGGGAAAAAATGACTATTTATGGTTGTTAAGATAGATGGAGATATGATGATAACTAAGACATGATGAAAGAGAGAGCGGTCAGGGAGTGTTTCACAGTGGGGCCACAGATTCCAGCTAAAGTTCTTTCGACAGGTATCAAAGGTAAAAACCAAAGTCGAGTATCACAAGAGCCGATGCAAGCCCTGGCTGATCATGTCCACTTTATAGGCTGGGAGCCCTGCCACACCGCTGAAGGTGCACATAATCATCATGCTGTATATACCATACATAGATTATGGCCGCGCCAGAAACGGAGCTGACATGTCCGGTTGGCCTTTCTAGACAATTGTTCAACGCATTTAGTAATTTAGTCCAAAAAAGAAGGAATGTATCTAACATCAGTCACCGATCTCATCACCGCCTTTCATGCGGTGAGGCGCATCCCAACCGAAACCCGTGACGGAGCAGGCGGCCAGTGACAGACCGCCCGTAGAAAAGTCGTGGTTTTGCCGCTGCTTGCTCCAGATTTCCCCTTCATCCCACTCCCTCTGCTGCGCTGCCTCATTCTACTCTCGATCATTGCCTGCATTTCTGGCACTATTACTCCCCTGGATCCTTTAGTTACCCTTAGCCCATCCACTCCCATCTTTCTAAACCTGGTGCGGCACCTTCCGAACGGCGTGGTGGGTTCTGCCGGTCGGTGTTGTGGCCAAGCTGCTATTTTGCCATCCGTTTCTCTCTCACCCCTCGTCTTCTCGAGACCCTGTGTGCGTCACTGTCTCACGGCTCCAGCGTGCGCGCTGTGCCTCTCTGACCCGGTAGATCTGTCGCTTACAATATCTTTACAGTGCTCTTTAACGCGCAGTTCCTTGCTCGAGTCATCCCCGATTTTATTGTGTTAGTCCCGGTCCCTCCTTGCCGAGTGCCCGCCCGGCCACACACTTTCCCTCTCAATGGGTCGCAAACCGAACCAACTCATCCTCGAGTTCTTTATTCGAGGCCAGAAACTCGAGGACGCCAGTAATCGCTACCAGCACACGTGCAAGGCCTGCGGAGAGAAATTTCCCAAGGGTCGCATCGACAGCTTGACCAACCATCTCGTGAAGAAGTGTCAAGCCATCCCGTTGCGCGATCGGCAACGCGTCTTGTTGCGACTTCACGAACTTCCCGATCTCGCCGATGGCGATCAGAACAAGGATGTGACGAGTAAGGGCAAATCGGTGGATCTGCCCTTCACTACACGCCAGAATTTCGATGGCCTTAATGTTTTGGCCGAGGCGTCGCGCCAGGTTGGTGCGTCCGACCAGACGAAACGGGGCCCTGCATACACTCAGTCGGTGACAGTCGGGGGAAAGACAGTGGTCGTCGACCCGGCCCTCGAGGCTGAAGGCTTTCAAGGTCATCCTACACAGCCGGACCAGGTTGAAGAAGATGCGAACAACGCTCCAGGTAAGTCGGTGTTGTGACCTACCTTCACTCAAGCTTCATTCACTCATCCCGCTTCCTTTGTCTATTTGCGACGCGCTAACGCTTATAATCTCTCAAGGCACTCCTCAAGGTTCCAACGCCTCTTCTGTACCTTCCCTGCCTAGTTCCTCTCAAGATCAGCCGCAAGCCGCAGCCGCATCCCCCCCGTTGCCAGACGTTTCGTTGACTCCGGACCCCACCTCCAATGCGCGCCAGTCGCAACTGTCCATGATTGCTGCTTCCGCTAGTGAGATGGTGCCCCACGGTCTCCCAATGGATCACGATGCTGGTCTTACCGACGGTATGCCTAAGATGAGTCCCTCGTGGAACCAGCAGCTGTCCACTCAGGAGCAGCTTCTCTTCGACAGCCTTCACGAACATGATCCCACTCTCACTGCAGCCACACAGCGCGCTGCTTCCTTCCCCCGTCCTATTGCTATGAACCCCAACTCTCAGGCCAAGGGCTTCGTGAACGAATTTGGCAACTCTACCAAGCCTACCAAGCCGAAAGTGCGCGGTCGCTTCTCCGCCGCCCGACGCCGAGAGGTTCAGGAAGTTCGCAAGCGGGGCGCATGTATTCGTTGTCGCATGCTGAAGAAACCTGTAGGTTGGATGCCCTCTCATTTCGAAATATGTCTCTAACAAGTCCTGCCTCCAGTGCTCCGGTGACAGCCCGTGTACCACCTGCGCCAGCGTCGAGAGCGCCCGCTTGTGGAAGCACCCGTGCATTCGCACGCGCATTGCCGAAGAATTCGAGCTGTACAATGCAAGTATGTAACTTGGCCTTCGTGGTGGTTGTCACACGCACTAACCACCGCAGATTTGCACGCTACCCTTGCCTACCACGATGTGAGCGGTATCCGCAATCAAATCAAATTCGAACACTACGCTGGACGTATTGAGGTTACCCATTTTGAGGAGAGCATGGTCTACGTTACCTTTAGCGGACTCCAGGGCCACAAGGCACCCGCATCGACGCTTGACCCTCAGCTCCAGGCTCTCGGAGATGAAACACAATTCCAGGGCCCTCTACACGAGCTGTATCTGCTGGACAGTGATGCAGATGATCTTCCTGGAAAGATCGAGATGTACATCAAGAAGACTGCGCCGTTCTTCTACGAGCGGGAGGCTTCAGACTTCATGAGACCAACTTTGTTGCTTGCTGCGGAGCTAAGCCAGCAGAAAAAGGTATGTTCCTTAGTTGAATCACCGGAAAGCCAGCAGTGTTGGTTGACTTGTTCAGGACGTGTTGCTCGAACGGGTGCTGGAACTCTGGATTGCCACTCACATTCTGGCCGACGGGGAATTGCAGTGGAAGACATTCTGCAACCCAACTCTTCCTCCCACATCGATGCACTCTCTTGCACAGCCATCAGACGACGGCCGCACGCCCATTGACAGTGTCACCAACAGCGAGTCGTACGAGCTCCTATGCAGCCAGCTGCGGGCCGCAACCGAGAAACGCGCGTCGCAGCTGAGCAAGTCGGTTATGAATGATCTCGAGCGGCGACTGCTTCAGCGCCAGCAAAGTGGCTGGTTCGAGACCTTCCTGGTTGCGCTCATTTTGTTGAACTGCGTGGAGCGGACGTGCTGGCTATTCCGGTCCTGGGACGACGAGAACTTTGCTCAGCGGGTAAGCTCACCGCCATACTTCAAAGCGGTCTGTCTGCATACTAACTCGTTTCGCAGTGGCCTTTGGACAAGCGCCCACCATACTACGCCAATCAAGGCGATCGCTTCTCCGACATCCTGCACATGTTGTTGAAGATGCGTAGCCTTCCGCCCAAGGCTACTCCTCGACCAGATACCGGCATCCTAAAAGCCGTGGATGGTAGTGACGAGAATGCAGCTCGCTGGTTTGACATGATCAAAGTGACTCGTACGTACCCTATTAGGCCTCGAACCTCAGTTGAATCACTGCTAATCACAAACAGCTCTCTTCCTTGAACAACGTCAAGCCACCGTTTTTGACCCTACTGACTCCCGCTCGCTCGACCTCCGCTACGGAGCCAAGCTCCTCCCCCCAACGAACGTCTACACCTAATCCTGCCTTGCTGCGTCTTCTAGGCTCTTCTAGCACTGGTTGACGAAACAGAAAGAAAGCACAAAAAAACAAAGTAAACGACTTTGATGACAACAACAACAACAACAACAACAACAACAACAACAACAACATTAACAACAACAAACCGCGAATTAAGCAGGCTTCTCTTTTCTTTGCCTCTGCACTATCACAATCTATGATTGACCTGTTGGTTCCCGTATATGGTGTAGATGGATGGGCGTGAGTGTAGGCGTGGACATGGGCATAGGCATGCGAGGAAGCAAAAAGGAACGGAAGGAAGGACGGACGGACGGAGAATGAATGCAGCGATTATGTGTGCGTGTTTCTTTCTTTTCCAAAATCTAAACCCCCTGTAGTAATGTAACCGAACGAAATCCATACCTGTGTTTGATTCACGCCTGAGGCATATACCATTATCTCCTATCACCTCCCCTCTTAGATATCTGCAAATTGGTTCATTCCGAGAAATTATGTCCACATAGGTTCCAAGTAACAACGTAGCCAGCTAATTATCTTTACTACTACTATTCCAAACCTACTTCATAAATTCTAGAATTATAACCCTGTAGTCAATTCATTCATTCACCCATATCTTTCTCTCAAGAAAATAACATTCTACATACATAGTTATCTCCCATATACTGTGAGTAGTAGTACCTAGTACCTAGTACCTAGTAGTACCCTCCGAGTTGGGACGAATTCGTATAGCATGGCAAGCAGGTTACTAGTAATGATTACTAAATTTCAACCAGCACCTAACTAGTTAGTTGAACTCTATTCTGCTTATTCATGTCCTACAACTCACTGAGGCTCTTTTTTTATTAATATAGTATACAGCACACTAAAATCCTCTTCTACATAATCTGTGCAGTGACCGTGTAGTAGGTTGATATCATGTTTGCTGCTTACAATTACTACTAGTCTACTAGTAGGTACTACATCATGTCGTTTGGCTGCTACTATTCGTTGGATTTGGGGGTTGAGGGTGGTAATATATTATTAATGCTACTAGTACTAGGTCTACACGCATTTGTATACTCGATGAGAAGGAAAAGATGGGTTGTCTAGCCCCTTCTGGTTATGTTCATTCTTCCCTGGTTTATAGTACTGCTTTCTTCTTTTCTTTCTTCGTTCGTTGGGGTAGAGGTGCCGTCGTCTACTGATACCATATAACCAAATTGCTCTACAGTTGCAGACAAATATAACATAACATATCGTTGTGGCTGACCACTCGTCATTCAATTGTCAATATAGGAATAACAAGGCATATCAAAGCTAACACAAGTTAGACAACGCCTTCTAGCTAACTTATCAAAGTCCCAGGACGTCACTATCAAAATAAAGAAAACGGGAGAGAGTAAGATTCAATGAGAGGTGTCAAAAAAAAAAATTGAGCCCCAGCAAAACACCTTTCTAAATCCAGCGCAGCAATATCAAAGAGGAGTCCAGTTTACTTCTAGCGGTGTATCCGGTACTTTATAAGGGTCATTGGGGTCTAAAGGGGGCATGTAGAGTGGCCCATCACGGGGGGGCCAATGCAAACCAAACTCGGTCCAATAAGGCTTATCACGCGGAATAGACAGGCCATCAGTTGCTAGAGGCTGAGGGAGAGGCTTGCGAGTCGTTGATGGGGTAGAACGATTGCTGTTGGATTGTGCGTCTGGTCTGCTTGGATTCTCCGTATCAGGGTTGACCGGGACAAGTTTTGGGATAGGCGCCTTGTTGATATCGAACTCAATATAACCGGAACGGCCCACCGCCCCCCATTTTAGGCCTGAACGACTAATTTGCGAGATCAGATCGGTCGCAGCCTGATGAGGGTCCTGGCGTGGTGGTACTTTGTCTGTCGAAACTGGATGATGGCATCTGTGGCCATTATTTATAGGTTCGCTATTCCTATCGGAGTCGTAGTCGGTAGCAACATCGGGGTTTTTGGACGAACTCCCAGTACTGGGGGCTGGCTTTTTGGCTTTTGAACGGCCGTTAGAGTCACTAACGGTAAATTCGTCTCGTTTGGGATCATCGCTCTTGTTGACGTCGACAGGGCTGAAAGCTCTGGTGGTGGCGGTGCTTTGAGAGGGAGTCAAGATGCCACCATCGCTAGAAGTACTGGGGTTGGTGGTGATCTGAGAGGGAGCCACGATTTCACTACCGGCACAATCTTTATCCTCACCGTCCGAGAGACTGTAGGATGGCGGATAACGTGTTGTGGGCGTTTCATCGTCCGAACCTACGGAATCGCCATCCTCGAGAGTCGCTGAGTTAGATGCGGGTGATATAGCCGGAAATCGTCCTCCATCAAGGCGTTCCTCAAGCAACACGTAGTAGGTTTCAGCAATCTTATAGCTAGCAAGGTAGTTGCTGTGGCTGGTCAGCAAGGGTCTCACTCCACGCTACTGTTTCATAGGCGAAGCACAACTTACTAATTTGTGGGCATCAACTTCGCTTCCATGGCACTAGTGACCATCATCAGCAGCTCTGTCTCATAAACTAATTCTTTATCTGTCAGATCGAGCAGAGGACAGCCATCTGCTATCGGGAGACCCGTAGCGTCCGACAGCCAATATCGGTCATTGTCTTTCTCGAAAAGAAATAATAGCTTGGGCGCCTAGTGCGTGTCAGGATTTACGTGGCTGGAATTGCTGGAAAGGATATCAGACCATTGGATTCTGGAGGAGTACGACGTAACGATAAAATGAAGGAGCTAAGAGGAGATTAGAATCTTGGCACAACCGTATCATTCATGTGAGGCTGAATGCAAGGTTAATGAGCAGACTTACTGTAGTATGCGAGGCACTTCACGAACACTCTTGGCTTTTTCCTTATTAGCTGTTTCCGTCCTGTAGCGTTAGGAACCACAGAAGGCCCGGCAGTGCAGGTAGAGAGTAAAGGTAGAGTCTTCAGCGTATCTCAAATGAAAATGAATAAAAGAGAAATTTGACCATTAGTACAGCCACAGTTAATACAAAAAGAATGGGAATCAAAAAGCAACACAAGTCCACCCACATCTATGAGAAGAGAGTAAAAGGAACATGAAAATGGGAAGGAGTGAGCGACTAAATAGGGAGCGGACAGGCAAAAGGCATCACATCATCATGATCATACAACATGAAAAAGCATATCATCGATCATACATCATCATCACACATTAGGCAACCGTGACCTCCTGAACCTGCTCTAGCACCACAGCATAATACTTCCCTTCTACAGAAGTATCGTGGTACGGCCCAGCACCTACCAACGCCCTACATCAAGCTGAACATTAGCATTTTCCTTAGATACCCTCAGATAGAAAACAAAACATATACAAAAGAGCCACCACTCACCAGCCCTTGTACTTCGGCTGATTGAAAATATCCGTGAACGCTTTCAGGATCCGCAACGGCAGCTCCAACATGGAAGGCATTTCCGGGCCATCACCGCAAATCGGTAGCCCCAGTTTATTGACAGGTAGATACACAATCTCGGATGGACTTTGCGGATTACGCGCCTCCTGAAAGATCAGAAGGCGCCTCGACGGGTGTGGCATCGTCACTATATTTTCTGGCTGGTTCTCGGATCTATTATCCGCGAAGATGGACCAGTATCCCCGGTTGGCGTGCGCTTGCTAAGTTGGTTTTCCAAAAATGGCGTCGCGACTATACACCGACTATGCTCTCCACTTTGCTGAGAACAAGTATGAATTTTGCTAGTGGATGAGCCGAATTGAGCACCCGTTCTGTGCCAAGGGTAAGCCTATATTTAGGAGGCATCATGCAGGTTGAACGCACCAAATCGGGCCAAGATTATTGCGAGGTTGAAAATGAAGCCCCACTGAGGGTTTGAGAATTGAGAGGTCCGAGAGCACGATGCAGCGAATGCCCTGAAAGGAAAAGGTAAGAATGATAGTACCGAATAGATACTGCGTGGATGCAGCGGACTTTCGCGCGGCGCGTCGCATCGCCAAACACGTGCGCGGGGGCGGGGACTGCCTTATCGGGAAGCCCCTTATCGTGATCTCCACTTTCCTGATTCGGAAAGGAAGTTTCGCTATAGTGACTCGCCCAGTCTTTATGCTTATAGCACCAACTGGCGACTTTACTTCTTAATATAATAGAAAGATAGTATATATAATATATGTGAATCCAATAAGTGTATGCATGCAATGGCTAAATCGAATGTCAGGGTATCATAGCAAAGGCTCTCGCCCAGACTGCCTCATCAACAAACGCCAAAAGCACGAATAGCCCCGGCAGTATCACTTCCCCGCGGAACATAGGACTATGTATAATCTACGTATCAAGCTCCCCATCTAATACGCGTCGAGCCGCATCTAGGCGCCGTCTCAGTAATCGCACCTGCTTCGGGTCCGGGTTCTCGGACGTCGTGATGTTCTGCAGGTCCAAGCAAACATTGCCCAGACTCTGGAATAGCCGCTCTAAGAGATGAGTGTCATCATCGTTCAAGCCCAGGTTCCCCTTCGCAGTGGCACTCGGGTGAGGGCTGGAAGCTGCGCGGACGGTGGACACGAGAGATGATACTAAGGATGTCGGCGTGGTAGATCCGGTGGTTGCTGAATCTGACCGTCGCGGAGGCAAGTTGGTCTCAGGATAGAGGCTAGCTTTATCCCGGCGACTGGGCTGTCTGCGAATAGCCCGGGGGGTTCCTTCACCGTCCCCACATTGGGCGCCATTGGAATCATTTACATCCGAAGGGTGGTTGTTGCGTAGCTCTAGTGACAGTTAGTTACTCACGCCTTGTGAAATGCTCTTCATGAATCCTTACCATCGTTGAACTTCCGGTCCCAATAGAGGACACTTTCAAGATCATCACGATCCCCTTCGGTAGCCGTAGCAAACGTCGCCACGGTGGATATGGAGGTAGTGCTATTTGCGCGAGAATGGCGGGTGGAACGGTGGTCGATCGGCCGCGTCGTTTCCACAGACGAGGTAGAAACATTGCTCTCGCGTCGCAAGCGAGCCTGCGTGTAGTTTCCTAGAGCGCTATGTAGGATGAAATGCTCATAGTCGAAAGCATCCTCTCGCTCCTCGTGCGGTGTATCCTCCAAGCTTTGTGGAGCCGCTGGGAAAGCCTCCAACGAATCATCAAACTCATCATCCAGGGGTTCGCGCAAGATCTCGTCCAAGGCCTGGCGATCCAATCCATCATCGGCGCCATTTATGTAATATTCACCCTCTTCTGCGTCCTCATAGAGTGTCCCTGCAACAGACTTTCCGTCATCGTCGTCCTCCCTGGACTCGTAGCTCCCATAGGTCGGCTCGGCATGCGATGCCTGGGTAGAAGGCAGTTCTCGTTTTCTTTGACTTGTCTGACGGGAGACACCAACCTCGGGCTCATATCTTGCACCTCCATAGTCACTACGGTGCTGGCTATCTTGCGTATATCCAGCAGACCGCCCATTCCCAGTATTAGCGTCATTATTGGTCCGGCGCTCTTTCACCTCCGCTGCACTGGGTGCCCATTGATCCGTTGCGGAAAGAGGGCTCGGGGTCCGCAAACTTTGCATGCTGCGTCGACGTAGGTTATCCTCCTGGGCTCTAACCTTTAAGCTAGATATCTTGATATGAAGGCCCTTCATTTGATCCTGGAGATCTCGCACCTGCAGTTGCGACTGGGATCGAGAGGGAGGTTCATAAGTTGGTTGGACCGAATTGGGTCCGTTCATGGTCTCAGAAGACTCATCCTCGAATACTTCCTCGGAAATTCCCAATCCTTTCGGTGAATCAGAGGCGGCTCGCGGATTCGAGACCGGGGGCGAAGAACGGATTTGTGGCCTCTGCATCGATGACACGGACGCACGATGGGTGAGATACGCACGCGTTGGATCATAGCGGAAGCTTCGCTCGTCATGATGAAGGTTGGGGGCCGTGGTTGAGCCGAGAGCGCTCACCGACCGGGAGAGATTGCGCTCAACGGCAGGCAGACTCGATTGCGCCGCAGAAGGTAAGTTGGTTTCGCTGTGAACACGGGAATGACCGTTGTTATTAATTGCGTCTTGGGATGATGTATAGGTTGCGCGTGGTCGATTAGCTGAGCCTCTGCGGTCGGCACGGGAGATGGATTGGTACAATCCACCAACTGGCTGACCCAGTCCCAGGGGTTGGTGACCCACGGATGGCGTTGGTGATGCCGACAGCGACGGGGACGCGCGCATTGACGTACGGGCTCGGCTTAGATTGCCCTCCATGAGCTGCATACCAGTGCGACAGTTAGTCACTGATCGGGATTTCATAAGCGGACCTGAAACACATGGCCAACATACCGTGAGGCGCTTCTTCGCATTCTCCAGAATTCTCTCCGCCTCGGTGCTCAAAACAGCCGACGAGAGCTCCACCCCAGATCCGCCTTTCTCCGTGGTCGCCATTAGACTCGGAGTCGAACCATTTCCTTCCAGACTGTCAACCGCAGAGCGTACACCTTCAGGGACTTGGTGAGGATTTTGCACCGTACCGCGACTCCCCTGGCGGTCCTTAGCGGCGTCCTGCGACGAGTCGCTAGCACCACTAATTGTCGAGCTAGACGAGCTGCTCCACGCCGCCATTTCCCTAGCCTCCGCCTCAGCCGTCTCGCGTTGCGAGACAGGCGAACCCGCCATCCGACCCGCCTGGGACAGAAATGGAAGGGTCCTCATGTGCGCCGGCGACGACGAGACACTATCCTCCTCCCCGATGTCCGACAATCGACGACTAGAATCCTGAACTTCAGTTGGCCACATGCGACGCGAGAAACCTATTTTCTGAGGCCGGCTGCCATATGAGAGAGCAATACCGGCGGAGCCAACGCCTCGACCCTGGTCGTCGACATCATCGGGCGCCGTGCGGTTCTCGTAAAAGGACTGGAGGTTGGACAAAGAGGGGAGGTTGAATGGCGGGGACGGGGTGGAGGACTCGCGCTCATTGTGGTCGAACGGTAAGATCATATCGGGATTCGAGAGGGTTGGCGATGGGGGGATCGGAGGTGGTGGTGGACGAGGAGAGTGTCCAGCATCCTCGGCGGACAGCATGCTTATACCGTGCTGTGTAGCTGTTGAGGCCGGTGTATGTATCTAATGACGAAAGAAATCAAAGTATATCCCAGCACACGACAGGAATCGGCGCTCAGACCCAGGCCATCTGCAACCAGGGGAGGGGATGAAGGCTCGTCTGGTTCAGCTGGAGAGGTCTGGGCCTGCAGGTAGGACCAGGATTGAAGGGATGAAGGTCAGTGTGGTAATATCTGCAAGAGGGGATCTGCTGCTGGAGATGCAGAGATGCAATCGCAAAGTCAATCTGAGACAGGTTGGGCACTACCCTGGTCGAATCAGCGAATGTGGAGGGCGGTGGCAGCGAAGTCAGCGTGGACTTCGATTAGAAATTAGGGAAATAAAAACAAATTAGAATTAAGCATTAACTATTAAAAGCATCGAAGACGGGAAGAAGCAAAAAAGAAATAGAAGGAAAAGGAAACCGAAAGGAGGGAATAAGATTTGGGAAAGAGAGAGAGAAGGCAGCAAGGACGCGAACAGGAAAGGAAAGAAGAGGAGTCAAATTGCCAGTTCCACGAATGCAACCAGTTCAGTTCAATTCGATTCAGTTCAGTTCAGTCCAACACCAAAAGAAAGTGTTCGGGGAGGGGGGAACCAATTCCAATCTGGGTTTGGGGAAATTTCCACTGCCATAATTATTCTTGTCCCTGCTTTTTTTTTTCTCACCCGTTCCCTTTTTGCCTTCTTTTTTTTTTTTCTTTCGTCTCTTTCTCTACCAATCTCAATTAGGCAGGGATCTGAGCTCGTCGCTGGAGATCCTCAATCAACGGTTGAGGACGATAAGAATCCTCAGGAGACAAGTGGGTTACTGGTTCATGGGAGAGAGAGATGGAGCAACTAAACACCTACTGGAGAGGTGGAGTGAGACCGAACCAAAGAACCGAACAGACAGGGGATGTACAGTAACTAGCTACTACAGTAGTAGTAGTAGTATCATCTAAGCCATGGTACATTGTTCCCTCTCGGTTACCCACAGACAGCTACTTGAAGTGCATGCATTTCATTTAACTAAACCTTGAGGGACTTCCAGGATATCAATTGATCATTCATTTCCACCCCTCTCATCATTACTATCACTGCATCATCAACAAGCCCAGTTCCAGCCCGGTTCCTGAACCACCAACCAATCCCGGAGATCGTCATTTAACGATCGGTCCGGCCTAAATTCAGCTGCACCATGGAACCAACCTCATTCGGCCATACTAATTTAAGTTACTATGACTACAGACTAACTCCGTACAGAGCTGAGATCTTCTCCCCCCTGAGATTATGAAACACCATCCCCTCCGGAAGGCTACCTGCTGAGATGCATCAGGAGTAGATGCCTGGGGAGGATGCTGTGCAGCTTCGGCTTCTTGGGGAGTGGCGTCTTCAACGCGGGACGTGCGGTTTCAGAATCTTGGGGCCATGGGGGCTGTAACATCCGTTTTGGGGGGGTCTTTTCTGCGCTCGCTGCTACCCTACCTTTACACTATCTATCCTATGGTTAACTATGGGGAAGTGTATGTACGACAATACAATACTTTGCTACGTCTTGGAATCATGCTAAATAAATAATGAATATCAAAATGCTTTTTTCTGACTCGTTTTGGTCCCATGTCTATCACAGACCCTGTACAGATGGAGATATCACCTATAAAGAAAAAGGAATCAATATAATAAGAATCCAACGAACACCTCGATGAGCAAATGAAATGCGTTTGTAAAAGAAAAATCCCGGCCAATATTACAATGTTCCCCTGCTAAGGGACCGAAACGGAAAGACTCTACCGGATCTTCTCCAGCAGCAGCTTCGCACCACTGCTGACCGGGCTGCCCTTCTTTCCATCCTTGCTGGTCTCCGACGACGCCTTCTCCAGCGCCTTCTTGTTCTTCTTCAGCGTCTTCAACAACTCGGCCTTCTTCTCGAAGTCGTCCGACTCCGCAAGAGCCACCACGACGAACACATTGGATCCCGTGGCCCACGACATGGTCTCTTCCTGGATCTGCTCGTAAAGAAGACCGTGGAAGTTGAGAGGAGGCTGCACCTTCTCGACCTTCTTCTCGGCGGGGTTGAACCGTCCACCCTGAACCAGCGACTTGAGCAACCGGCCCACGAACGGAGAGTCCTTGGTGTCGGCTCTGGATTTGGCGGCCTCAGCCACAGCGGCCAATGCGGCGCTCTTGTCTCCATCGGCTTCGAACAGCACCTCGGAGATGAATTGGCATCCGAAGCTCGTCTCGAGGAGAGAGTCGGCACGTGCGGCAATGAGCTCGAGCACATTCGCCGATGCAGCCTTGACCAACTCCTGTCGACGAAGCTCGGGGTCCTTCTTGGAAGTCTCCTTGCGGATTTCACGAACCTCCTTCAGCAACTCATGGTCGCCGTCAGGCAGAAGCCACTTGACCCGGTCTCCGACAAACGGATACAGGATGGGGATACGCGCTGTCAAGTCGTTCACTTGGAAGAGCAGCTCTTCGTTCCGAGCCTCGGCATCCATTCCCTGGTTCAGGAGTTCGGGGAAGACCAACTTGGAGGTAAGCTTGGTGTCATCAATAACTTCGTACGCGGTCAACAGAACCAAATGTCCGTGGAGATCGCCGGCCATCATCTTGATAGTATCTCTGTAGAAACGGGTAAGGAGCTTGCGGTCCTTGGCGTTGGAGTACGCCAGACTCAACGACATCACCCGAGCACCGGACTTGGTGAAAGCCAAGTTCTTGACCAGATCTCCCTCTTCATCGCCCTTCAGCAGCTCAACAAACTCGTTAGCCTCGGAGCTGCCCGGCTTAGTGTTAAGGTAGTACTGCAGCATGGCGTCGTGCAGAATGGTGAAACCAGAGTTGCGCTTCTGCACCAGCTGGTTGACAAGCTCCCAGAGGTAGTGCATAATGGGGCCCCTCTTCTCCGGGTGCGCCTCGAGGATCTTAGAGAGGTCCGCATCGGGCGGGCCGTTCTTGTCATCCCTGAAGATGACGAATTCCGGACCGTACCACTCACGCAGGAGGTTCGCCTTCTGTTCCTTCGTCGCAACGGTGCGGTAGATATCATCGAGAATCCAGGACCCCTCGGGGTGTCTGATGAGTCTCTTGACATGTCCGTAGAACTCAGGCACGATCAAATCACGAACCTCAGCATCACCGTGAACAATCAACTTTCCGACCAGGAACTTGGCATACCGGCTCTGCGCAAGCTCGTTGTAGCTACCCTTCAATTCCGTGGCGATCATCTTCCGTTGCTCCATGTTGGCGTATTTGAGGGCCGTCTGGATGACACGGACCGAGTCATGCTTGAAGACAAAGTCCTTCACACGTCCAGTAATGATTTCAAAAAGCTCCTTGATGAGCTTCTTCCGCTCCTCGAGCGGAACATGAGACTTGCGACGCAGCTGCTCCCACAGCTTCTTCGAGCGACCGATCATATCAGCGTTGGGTCTGGCGGCCTTGCGCTCTTGCAGGAGGGCCTTTTGCTTCGCATGCGATTCGCGCGACGTAGACTTATCTAAATGAAAAAAGCAACACATTAGCACCAGACCTTTTCACCAGAGAGATATTTCAATCAATCAAGCATACTTTGCTGAGCATCCGCATCCGCAGACTTGGACTTCTTCCCAGTATCTTCTTCCTCCTCCACATCTTCCATATCAACATCCTCCTCCTCGTCATCCTCATCATCCAAAGCATCAATCTCCGAATCATCAACATCATCCAGATCGAAATCATCCTCATCATCCTCATCATCATCATCATCATCATCCTCAGACTCAGACTCCTCCCTCTGCGCCTTCTTCTTACTAGAAGTCTTCTTATCCTTCTTTCCACCCTTATCGCCCTTCTTCGACACCACAGACTTGGAAGCCTTCACGGGAGCCGCAGACGACTTGCTCTTCTTCGCGGGCACGGGCACCTGCTTCTTGGTCCGTTTTCCATTGCGCTCGTCACCGGCGTCTACTCGACGCTTTACCCCGACCATGGTGAATATGTCTGGAAATCGAACAAAAAAAAGTGGCTATACCCTTGAGAAGAAAAACTGAAAACTTCTCTGGCGGGGATATCAGATAGAAAATATAAAATGGTACGCCGCCTGCGGGTTAGCTTGCTCAATTTGTCCCGGAGAATGGACTTTTTTTTCCCTAAACCGTTTTTTGCTTTTTTCGGGGGACAGGGCGGTCGAGATTTGGTTGGGTTTGTTTTGTTTGCATTTGCTGATAAGAAGGGTGTCCGTGTCTAACTTATCTATCTAATGGGGCTCCCGCGGATGGAATTGGATTATTGTGAATTAAATAAATTGGTTTTAGTGGTTTCTAGTCATGTTTATGGATGCAGATAAAAAGATAGATTTCGCACGCAGGAATCTCTATCGATGAATCTAAAGAAACATCAAAAAGTCACCGATGCAAAGCCCCGACAGCGCGCAATGCGATTAAATTTAAGCCAAAACCCACACAGATTATGAATCAGACAAGCAACAAGCACAACTGTCGAGGGTGATTGAACAGAGCAAAAGAGAAAAAAAAATGACACTTCAATGGTAATCCCCATCCAGACGCCTACAGATTATGAATTACCCAGTATATAGTTACACACCCCCTGCGTTCGTATCACGCATCATGCACCTCCGATTCCGCATTAACCGGCGGTGCTTTGAAAGTACCTAGCTCTGAGCCTGGATTGCTTGGGCCTCTTTTACGGCCCGGGATGTGAAATCCAAGAGTCGAAGATTTAGAGGTACTAGAGTTCTGGGCGGAGTCGTTTGTAAAGTCACCGAACCGAGAGAAGATGCTCTTCCGCTTTGGTTTGACCTCCTCGTCGTCGAGCGCAACCTCTTCGTATTGCTCTTCTTCCATGGCTTCCGGTTGCTTGCTTAAATTCGAGTAAAGCGTAGATGGTGTTGATGTTATATGGGAGACTCGAGAGTCGAGCGATGTTCGAGATGGCATCGCATCGGTATAGCATACGGGTGATCGGGCGGAGATATCCTGGAGGCGCAGTGTAAGTCACTCTTGCGACGAGAAAGTGAGATCAAGTACGGATGGGTCATTACAAATGATCGGCGATACGAATCGAATGATTCGCGAGATATCGAGAAGGGTTCGTTCTCATTTACGAGATCGCGATGGTGCGAGGATCTCGGGGAACCAGGGTACTTGCGCCAGAAGCCCTGTTTCTCTGGAGGTGAGGGCTATTGACATGTGAGTTACTTGTTCCGCATGCGAATAAGACCCGCCATGTGATTGTAACGGTAGTGGTTCACATACGGGATGGTAGATTCCATTGGCGTCGACGACTGGCGGGAAGAGGATAGAGTTAGCGGGGTAAATTAAGGATCCATTGAAAGGGTCCCAGGTGGCATACCACTGAGTTTATATTCAGGTGGTTCGTTTTCCGAACTCTTCCTGAAGTTCAAAGGACTCGAGCCATGAGTATCGAGTGAGGCATGGCTAGCAGAGTTATCGGTGGGAGCGGCACTGACTTCCCCGCCATTGGGGGCAGTGGACTTTCTGGACAAGAAGTTGCGGAACGGCGCCATGGTGAAATGATAATAAGGAAGGGAAGCAGTCGCGCAGACGCAAAGAGACGGAGGGTCCCTGACAGGAGAATAAATATGCTGAGGTGGTCAAGCAACAATGGCGAGACCTGAACCGGGCGAGTTGCTTGCCAGGATGTACAACGCTCAAACCTCACATGATCGGCGGTCTCGGGCATCGGTTCAATTTATGAAAGGGTGGTTCATCCGCTGGCGGTGCAATCACAATCTGCTGGACGGGGTCGTTCCGACTTTTGCGAGGGGTAAAAGAAAAAAAAATTGGAAGAAGAATAAAAAAAAAAAAATGCTAATGGCTCTCAACACAGTTGATTTGCCACTGAGTTGTGTGCAACGAACCTATCCAGACTAGCCAGGCATTTTGATCTCTCACTAGTCAAAAACAAGGCCGGGGAACTTGGGCATATCATCATCGCCTTTATCCCAGGCATTGTAGTTCCATACTAGTGTCCGAGATAGCGTCATTGTGCCCCATTCATGTTTCTTTTTTATGAGGGGGTTTATTCATCACCTGACTAAGCATCCCCTTGTCTTGGTAACGTCAACAATCCCATCGTATACGTAGTCTACTTGGTGCTATTACTACATGACTACAACTCTACTTTGACTATCAATAGTTACTTACCTTGTCCCTCAATTCCCCACAGTTCTTCTGAACTCTGTAGTGGCTACTAATCTGCCATGATTGTTTTTCGTTGCTTTGATTTCCCCCTTGCCGCATGCTAATCTGCACGACCATGACCTGCAAGAAAATACCACTGGGAAAGCTCACGTTCATTCATATCAAGCAAGGCGACATAGCTCGCTGTAGATCATACTTACTTGCAGTGGCGTCGTCACTTTCATAAGTCAGAAGTTGTGGCTTGCAGAACCCCATCCTCATACATGCCAATCTATCCGATACGATATCCCATTGGCTGTGTTCCCAAGCCAGGGGGCACATGCAACCTCTGCCGACTGTGCTTCATTGAAGTCTATCTAGATGCCTCTGGCTAGCTAGGTTGATGCAGACTTTTATAGGTGCTAGCAGCATACTCTGTGCAATGCGCTCTGTAGGTGTTGATCTCTTTTCGGCTAGCAGACTATAGACGTCCGAGTCGATTGTGCTCTAGCCCGAAGACGATTGGCCCATCTTGTTGGATCTTCATTACTATTACATTTGACACATACACAGCATATACATATCCCAGTTGCAGCTATGTTCACGCCTTTCGTATCTGATTAAATATTGGGAAGAGCCTCCCAATGTTGTGCTCCTGAAGGCTGCCGACCTAGTAGCATGCGGTCAACACACACCTTTGGAGGGTACCTGCCCGTGAAGCTCTTGCCAAACATGACTGAGACGGTGGGGTGCCTTCCATATCTACTGGGTATCTATATTGTATTATCACTCATCCTATCGTCTTCTTGAGACATCCCACATTGATTCCTCTGGCACATTCCCCTGGTGATCTAGATATCACCATAACTTGAAAAGGTATAGGTCAGGCTCTCCACGCTTTGCTACGGGCAGATAATCGACTCCCGTCTGAGATGGCGACACAATCAATTCGAGGTCTAGGTGTATGATCTAACATCCTGTGTCCTCAGCCTACTTTATCAACTATCACCATGCCTAAACTTTCAGCGCTGATTTTATCGATACTATCGATTTTCATCTTGGCCGGAGTAGTCTCTTCCACTGTCCTCCCCCGAAATATCAGACGCGAAGTTACCGCACCCTACTGTGAAGATAGAACCGGCCGCCTGATTACTACTCTGCGCCGTGACGTTCATGGCGACTACAATGCCGATGTCGAAGCTATCAGCGATTCCACTCCGGAAAGAATAGCCGCCCCTCTCTGCAGCGACAATTCTCAATGCAACCTTGGCCAAATCTGCAATCAAGGTTTCTGTGTCGCAGGTTGTAAGTCCAATGTGGACTGTTCTCGCTTTCACACCTGTTCCAATGGGTCGTGCACAGATAGCCGTGGCAGCAGATGCGCCCCAAATAGGAGCAGATGTTCTCTCAGCGCCGAGTGCTGCTCGGGTCGATGCAAGCGCTGGGGCGGTCTCCTGGGAAGAAGAAGGTGCAGGGGCTTTAGAGATGTGTGAGGTTGTTGGCCTAGCTGCTTCTATTGGAGTCTTGTGTGTGCGGGTTGGTGGCTTGAGGGAATCGCAGCATCGTCTACCTATTGTGGCGCTGAATGTGTGTTGCTTCTTTCGAGCACAGGGCTAATTCCTACCGTCTCACCTATTGCACGAACCATGTATCAATATCAGAGCGGAGGGGAATGAAAGAAAGCATCTTTAGACGCCATGGTGATTGTATTAGTAGTTTTTGTTGATTGTAATAGGCCAGTTACGGTTAGACGTAGGGGACACATTTAACCTTACTAGTGTGTATCCGTGTTGTCAAAACCTCACACCGGCTAGAGGAGTGGGTAATGTAATGACATATTCACTAAATCGAATTATATCTAATATAAAAATCTGCATTTCCCCCATATAATGAGCGAGAATCGAATGAATACAAGTTGCAGTAAGTAGTATATAATGAATGTACAATAATAATATTTAATATCTGTCACGGATAGTCCGGTGGGAGGTCAGCCGCCAAGTCAATAACCTTGCTTAGGTAATTGCCAGCGGGACTGGTGCCTGGTACGAATCCCGGGGTCGTCATTGTACTCGTGCGAGTAATCCACGATGCTATGAGGCGCTAAGCAATGGAAGTGACCCTTGAGGGAAGCAATTCTGCAGAGACATTTCCACCCCGGGATGGCGTCGCCAGATTACACCGTCCCGTTACAGGGAAATTGGCACTTTGGCTGGGCAACTACTATTCTCTTCTTTTTGCTGTTTTACTTTTTGCTCATTTATATGAGCAATCGTTCCTCCTCGTTTCTTTGCTAATAATTTTGTTGCTCTGCTTGCTATCCTTTTGATTATTTTCTATTTTTTCTGAATGTTCAAATGTAGATGGTTGCTCATGATGTTCAACTACTTGTTGTGTTGGGCTTCGGTTCCGCTGCAGTATATATTCAGTAGTATGGTCATCCCAGTCCAGTCTACCCTGCTGGCCACCCTCTGGGCATACTATGGCATAATTGAAACTGTTTCACTTCAGGTGTACATAGAATATGCGGCACGTTGTTTCTCGTGAATATCTGGAGCCCATTGATGAAAGAATACAAGGTGTAGGCAAGTAGTACACTATTGAATCTAGCTGGCATCATTGTTACTATGTCGCATTCACCTCGCCCATGAACCTTCTTTCCCCCATTGCAGCATAACTGCACCTTCCTCGACTACCAAACTTAACGAAGGACCAGTTATCTGCTATTCTACCTGGTAGTTTGCATCTCTCACCCTCCAAGTTTTGAGCATCATACATCGTTCAGTATACCCTCCGGGCTTACCAACTAAAGCAGCAACGCCGATTTTGACATATATCTCAGAAGTGCCAGAGACAATTAGAGTCCACGCCAGCGCAGTCACCTGGGAGAGGCCTTCCTGTGTCTAGTTTAGACTACCGCTTTCCTGCATCTACAGCGGCTGCATCCCCCATCAAAAGACTTCTCATTCACCGAACGATCATGAATTTCTGGGTTGGTTGGGCGCTCTGGCAGAAACTGAGCTTTGTAAGATCCCCAAGGCCTTGGGAACGAGGAATGTCGCTAACCTGCGACCAGGCGCTCGCAGGTCTTCTGGTAAGGATCCAGTACTGGATTGGCATACATTCCACTGACACGTCAAGGCACTGGTACTGGTGTACTCATTCATCGTCCTAGCCTACAACAGGCGAAAGACACAGAAGTATGCCACCGCCGAAGCACGACAGAAAGCAGAGATGCAACCCATGCTGGCCGAACCAAGCGAGATACCGTTTGGTGCTAGAGCTTTGGAGAAGGGAATTCAAGTAGAAGGCATATGGACACCCGATTGCCGTTCTGCGAGACAGTCCACCACTCACTCGGGTAGTAGACCTGAAAGTATTGCGTCGGCACCCAAGCCGACGTTGATGGCGCTGACAGGAGATGATATCCAAGGTCTTGAGCGGACATACCAACCGGCACCTAGCCCGAGCCTCTATGACCAGTGCAACTCCCCCAAGGTTCTAGACATTGAATACGGACAGTCAGAGTACATCTCTCTCTCGCCAACCAACCAGTCTCTACAGCTGGATGGCCCCATTAGTATTGAACCGGAATGCTCTCCAGATCTAGACAAGCGTCGCTCAAGGTGGTTTGGCGCGCGAAGCTCGTGGGTCAAGAAGCCCTTCGATAGCTACAAAAGAAGATCAACACCAGAGGGTAAGATCCTGAAGTATATTGGCTTGAACTCGAAATGCTAAGCATACACAGGGCTTCGCCGCACTTCATCGGAGAGCTTCAGAAGGAGAATCAGCAAACTCATAGACGAGAATATCCGGACAAACCCAGCTGAAATATGTCAACTAAGAGCCATTAACCAGGAGACGCTCGAAGGCCGTAGAACGCCCTCACCGGCGAGGTCGCAAGGCTTTTCAAATGCCGTGTTATGAGGTGCGAGACTAGGTTGTTTTGCCAGTCTCCCAGGCAGCCTCTGCCGTTGACCATGTAACATGCAATGGCAACAATACTATCGAGGGGCCTATGAACGAATCGTTGGATATCATTTAGTCATTGATAAGCCTCGGTTACTATGACGAATCATGTTGCGAAACAAATGCACGACCGGAAGCGCGCAGGACATGCAACGGAAACAAAATGTATCTCTTTTCCTTTCGTTTGTGATACAGAGCAAGTATGTGCTTCATATGCAATAAGACAGGTTTGGCCTGGCAGTTACTGTATTAACGTAGATATAAAGTGGACTAATAGCTGTAGGTAAATGGCCCACCCAAGGCAACAAGCTGATGCCAGTGGGCACGTGATGTCGCGACTGCCTGGACGCGTCCACAATCCCAACATGACTTGAATAACGCGCTGCGACAACGGCAATTTGCCACCATAGAATAAAAGAACCACGGGTTTCTGGACAGTTTTGCCTTATTGCACACGGAAGCTGGATTGTGTGTTGCAATCCATCCAGTGTTGAAATCTGAACTACATCAGGAAACCGCAACTGATCTAGACGCGTGTGTGCGCGGTTAACAAGCTACATCTATTGCCATTTCTCCGAAGATTTTTGCAGTATTGCTACAAAGGCCACTGGATCCTGACGCTACAGAAGTTTGAATTCTTTGTGAAAGATGACTGCCGACGCTGATACTCAGAATGAGTATGACGATGGGCTTCCAGGCCCCGGAGCGCCTACGCCACTCTCTTCCCTGGAGGTGAGCCATTCAAACGGCAAAATAATATATTTGGCGATGTGTGGGTGAAGTTCAAGTGCTGATGCTTTTAGTAACAGGGTGTTTCGGGCCTGACAAGTAGGGATATCAAGCTGTTTGTTGATGCTGGATACAACACTGTTGAGTCGGTTGCATATACGTACGTCTTTCCTCTGCCAGTCTGGTTATGTGCCATTGCCCAATTCCAGTCCTGCTCACAAGCACATTTATTGAACCTTGTATAGGCCAAAACGTTTGTTGGAACAAATCAAGGGTATTTCGGAACAGAAGGCCACCAAGGTCCTGGTTGAGGGTGAGTGTTACTCTTGTGGCATTGGAACTTGTGGCGAATATCTGGTCTGACTCCATAACTTTGTAGCTATGAAGCTTGTGCCGATGGGCTTTACTACCGCGACCGAAATGCATGCGCGACGAAACGAACTCATCTCAATTACGACAGGCTCTAAGCAGTTAGACACCCTTCTTGGAGGTGGCATCGAGACAGGCTCTATCACGGAGATATTCGGAGAGTTCAGGACAGGAAAAAGTCAAATATGTCATACACTCGCCGTGACTTGCCAATTGCCTTTTGACATGGGCGGAGGAGAAGGAAAATGTCTGTACATTGACACAGAAGGTACCTTCCGACCAGTGCGTCTATTGGCGGTTGCACAGCGATACGGGCTGGTGGGAGAAGAGGTGCTGGATAATGTGGCATACGCTCGTGCCTACAACTCAGACCATCAACTTCAGCTACTCAACCAAGCTTCGCAGATGATGTGCGAGACTCGTTTCTCGCTCCTTGTCGTTGATTCTGCCACTTCTTTGTACCGGACAGACTTCAACGGTCGTGGTGAACTGTCGTCGAGACAAACACATCTTGCGAAGTTTATGCGTACCCTGCAGCGCCTCGCTGACGAGTTTGGTATCGCGGTCGTCATTACGAACCAGGTCGTTGCCCAGGTGGATGGTGGCCCTAGTGCAATGTTCAATCCCGACCCGAAGAAGCCAATCGGTGGTAACATTATTGCGCATGCAAGTACGACGCGGTTAAGTTTGAAGAAAGGACGGGGTGAGACTCGGGTCTGCAAGATCTATGATAGCCCATGTCTCCCTGAGAGCGATTGCCTGTTCGCTATCAATGAGGATGGTATTGGGGACCCGAGCCCCAAGGACTTGGAGAATGACTGAAAAGGGCGCGGATAGATTCTCAGGCTACGAGTTCATGATTATAGTTGTTTTGCTTGCATGTATAGGCTGCGTACATAATAATAGCCTCGGGAATCCCCGATATTTGACTAGTATATCATTTCTTGTAGGAAGAGTCAATTCGCATTATCCATCGAATCGATTGGTGTAGTTGCGGAGATGCAGCAAGGCGGTGGCAGCTTTATTGCTGGGGGCGGCGCCAAGACCTGTTTTTTCTGGAGCGCCGAAAGAGCTTCAGCTTCTGCCCTTCAACTCCGCCGTGCAGCGACTCCTCCCTCCAATTACCTCCATCGGCCATGGAGACTTGAACTGACCATTAACTCCAGATCGTGAAGTGTGGTCTGTTCCTTAGTCAAGTCATGGCTAAAATCTACAAAGATACCCGAGTCGACCTCCGGCCGTACTCGCCGAACACCGTCGTCAACATCCCGATCTCGACCCAAGAAAGTACGCAAAGCCGCGCGCGATTCTCGGTGATCTCGAGCCCCAACCGTGACGAGCCGGTCGCGAAGGACGAAGACGAGTTTTCCAAACGATACCTAGCGAGTCAGGGTTCCATCTATTTCCGCAAACGCAATGTCTACCCCCGAACCTATCTGTGGAGGGTTGTCGATAACAGCAAGATCTTGGAGATCCAGTGCGTGGATCTGACCAAGGCTGGTATCGAGCACCACGAATACAATGTAACACTGCGCTTGGAATTTGAGGAAGGCATTGTCCCTTCAGGTGTTGATTTTGCCGATCTGGAGGAGCACGAAGCGTTGAGCGTGTTCGTGATCACCACCTCCAAGAGTCTCCACACCTTGACACTACGCCCTGAGTTCTTCCGTAGGACTGCATCAATTGACAACAACATCTCCGACTGGTGCAAGACTTTCAATCCCGCACCTCTCACATTTTCTTACCCACACCGTCTACACGCGAGCAGCCCGTTGGAGCTGTTCGTGTCTCTCGACAATGGCGCGCTTTTGCGCTTGACCAGGAAGTCTGGTGACGATGGTAATCCCACAATCTTTGCTTTAACCACCAGTTGTCATATATATGCGATACTGACCTATCTTGATGTGTTCCAGGCTCACACTGGTCTCCCCTGACCTTCGACGAAAGAACTTGGGGCTCGTCGATTCGCGGGCTGGTCAAATGGCATGCGCAGCCGTCGATCAAATACCAAGGACGCACCCTCGAATTGAGCGCGCCAAATGCTATCGCTACCACAACTGATCAGACCTATGTATTCGCTGTCTGCTTGAACCACACGCTCAAGATCTGGAACCTTGCTACCAACAAGTTGGCCGCTACGAAGGACCTACTGGACCGTGATGTGCAACCGTCGGAGGAATCTTTGTACTCGCTGAATCCATCCGAAACTTCCTTTATCAGGGTCTTTAACATGGAGCGTGCGCTTGACGGTGCGTACCGTTATTATGTTGTCACCTACTCGCCGTTCGAAGACGGACTCTTCAAGTTCTGGGCTGTCAAGGGAGGCCTGACGTCGCCGCTTGTTATCGAGGACCTGTACCCGGGTGCTGCACTGAAGCCTCTGGATCCCGACTCGACCGGGAGCATGTTCTGGAGCATCGCCGATTTCCAGATCAAGCCTGCTGAGGAAGGAAAGCGCATGGAGCTGTGGGTTCTGTGGAGAAACAGCAGTCTATACCAGCTGTTTACGCTGCATTTCAACTTCGAAACCCTGGTGACGGATTGGAAGTCCAACTGGGCGTCTACAGTTATGGACACCCGCGGTCAGGCATATCCCCCCGTTATGGCCTTGTCTGATGTGGTGGATCCGACGGAGAAGTGGCTCGAATTCCTCCTGCAGCCCAACAAATACTCGACGGAGGTCCTTGAGACTGCCCTCTCTATCTACCAGGAGGCACTCAGACCTCTGTCGTCGCCCAGCACGCTGAAGAGAAGCGCCCCTCTTGCAGAAAGGCTCTGCTCTACCGTTGCTGCCACTGTCTCTCTTCGCAAGTACGCCGATGATGGGATGGACTTCACGCGGTACCGAACCGATACAGACTCGAAGTGGCGCCAATTCTGGCAGATTGCGGATGATGTCAACAAGAGAAGGTTTGAGCCAGTCTCTCTTGCATATGATACCTACTATGAGACACCGTGGATGGTCCTTTCCGACAGCTGTGCCGTGATTCGTGAATGCAGCGCAACCGAGCTTATTCTACATAACTCCGGCCCAGAGCTTCGCGCGGAAGCACCTAAAATCGTTGATCGCTGGAGGCACCGGAACCTGGATTCAGAGATCGGCAGCCTCTTTGAGGATGCCTCTCACCTTATGAACGTTGCCTCCAGCTTCCGGAGGAGCTTCGCTCCCGAACTCGAAGTGGCATGCCAGGGCGCCCTTGAAGCAGAGCTGTTCACTGAACCCTCCATCTCTGTGCAGGATAGAATGGAGGCGTTCCGCGAGCGATGTGATTTTGGAGAGCAAATCTCCAACAAGACATACGATGGTCTGGTTGGTGCCGTTAATGAGCGTCTGAACATCTTCAGCTTGCCAAATGAAGTGTTCTACACCCTCGTGGACACGATTCCGCTGGGCTTCCCTGGCAAGGACTCTGATCTCGTCAACACTCATTTCGGTGTCAAGGTCATCGTCAACGGTGTCCAGGAGACGATCTCCTTTACGCGAAAGACTCTGACAGACCTCTTGTACATGATCCTTTTCATCGATGGTGAAGTTCAGCAGGAGGAAGACTCGACGTTCGACGCCGCAGACTTGTTTGTCACTATCATAACCCTCCTGAGGGAATACGAGATGATGTCTTGGTTGAGCTCGAATTCCCGCAAGTGCTCCGACAGACCGGCGAAGACCACTGATGACATGTCCGTCACCTCGTTCTCTGTCAAGGAAGCGCCTGCAAATAAGGGTGGTGAGAGGATAGCGACCATCCTTGAGGATCTGTTCGCCGGCGATATCAAGCCACGTCAAGCTGTCGGCCTGCCCCAGAGCTACACGATATCTCTTGGTATCAGTGATATCCTCTCCTGGGTGACTCGTCAAGGCGAGGTCGCCTACCCCAATGCTCTTGTCTACATACAATGCGACCTCATCGCTAAGAACAATATCGACCTTGCATGGGACTTCCTCCGCTTCCAAGCAAGCACATCCTGGGCCACCTATGTCAAGGGTCGGCTGTACGTGGCCATGTCCGAATACGATACTGCGGCTTTGTATTTCCGCAAAGCTGCCTATCTTCTTTGTAAGTCCTCGTCTCACAACACGTTGTGATCCTCTGTCTGACCTTGCACAGCATGCGGAAAACCCCTGGGTAACCTGCACGAGATGTCCTCGACCCTCCTCGACATCGTCTCGGTGGACTGCTTCCACAACGGTCTTCCCAAGTACTTCCAACACATCTTGACGATATTCGAACATGCGCGCTCGTTCTCCCATGTCGCCGACTTCGCCAGCCTCGCGCTACAGGCCCTTTCCAGCGAGCACGGAAGCGAGCAAGATCCCGAATTTGCCAGCCTACGGGCCGATCTCCTCTCACGTCTGTTCTATGCTTCTCTACAGAACTGCCAATTCGACCAAGCCTACTCTGCGCTGGCCAGATATAGGGATCGTGCTCTGCAGAAGTCCGCCTTAAGCTCTCTCATTACCGGCATCCTGGCCGCCTCAGGCCCCGGCACCGCTGGACTACAGAAGATCCTCCACTTCCCGACAACGCTCATCCCCAACATCGCCTCCCACGTAGATGACATCCTGGCCTCACTTGCCCGCAAACAGACCTCCTTCAGCTCCTACCTCGACACAGAGAGCAAATGGGCCGACAGCACCCCCGACTACCAGCGAATCCTACAAGCATACCGCATCGCCCGGGGCGACTACCGCGGCGCAGCAGAGATCGCCTACCGCAACGTCCAGCGCCTCCGCCACGCCAGAGACCACTCAACCCATCTAGTCCTCTCCCGGGCGCGAGACACCGCCGAGGACAACCGACCCATCGAGGAAGACGACCCGGAGAGTAAGGAAATCCGCCACGAGCTCCTCTCCCTCATCAACCTCCTCGCCTGTGTCGACAAGAGCGAATCCTACATCCTCGTGGACAGAGACGGACCCTCCTCCTCCACCTTCAACCCCCTCACCGACCGCCGTCGCAGCAGTCTCGCCCCCGCCGACGACGACGGAAACGTCTTCATGGAAGACGCCGAAGCCACCACCAGTACTACTGGCGGCCCGGCCTCTCCCACCACCCCCTACAGCTCCTCATCCCACCCCAACCAACACCGTCGCCTCAGCACCAGCCCAACCGCCATCCGTCCCTCCAGCCGTCGCGACAGCAAATCCTCCATCACATCCGCCACCATCACAATCCCTCAACGTCGCGTCATCGTAACGCTGGACCATCTGCGTCGCGAGTTCCAGACCGAGCTGGATCGCGTCAGCCGTATCGAGCGTGGCGATTGGGAATTTGGAATTCTCGATGACGGTGATCCCGTCGGTGGTGGCCAGGATCATGATGATACGATGCTTCTCGCGTAGATTTGCTACTCTTAGCTTAAGGCTGAAATCGCTTGATTTTTCCTTATTCTCTAACTCATTGTTTAACAATTTCTTTTTCATTTTCCTAATTTTTTTCCCCATCCATCCAGTCATCTACTACGCAATAAATACGGGAGTTGAAGGAATCTCTTAGTTTAGTCACTACCATCTATATCTAGTTAGCTAGGTAGTTGCCTTGTTACACTAGTCTAGTCTAGTCTAGTCTAGTCTAGTCTAGTCAAATCGATTCGGTTACATCGTGATCACCATTGTTCTCATTAAATCCTCTTATTATTATTATTATCACCTCACCAATCATTCATTCTAACTATATTTAATAAGGGTAAATCTCCGATCCGGAACAATCTCCTTGTTTTTTGCTTTCTTTCCTCCCGCATGCTTCCTGCTCGCTCGATCGATCGATCTGGCCGGCTGGCTGACTGGCTTGCTGAAAGGGATCGTGTATGTAACTATGTATGTATGTGCCCTGTAAAGTAAGTACTGACCCGTCTGAGAAAGCGGGCTAGTAAGGTAAAAAAAAGGGCAAGAGTAGAATGCAAATAGGTTCTATTCTAAGCCTAGAGACATCATTCTTCTATCCCGTTGTGGGTTCTATCTAGCTCAAGCAAGTACCGAATTGTTCTAATCTAGAACATCGGGAGTGTGTTGATCTTCTCTCTTGAAACAACTTCCCAAGAACGCAGTGGTACTATTACATATTTTTATTGAAATCATGTAAAAAAAGTCAACATGTGGGATCAGGTCCACGTAAGTCCGGATCTAGTTTGTCATGGAAGAAATATTATATGCCGGGTGATTATACCGGAGAGGATTAGTTTGGGTCGAGTTTCCTTGATTTCTTCCCTGTTCCTTGCCGTCAAGGCATCCAGAGTCATGCATGGCTAGTGTGGGTGGGACACGACACGCTAAGGGATCGGGTCCATCCGCTTCCCCCCCCCCCGCCCTTTTCCAAGGAATCGGGGAATGAGTGAAGAAGTGGCCCTTCTTCAGATCAAATCTCGTTTTCGCACATGTTCGCAGGAAGGAGAAACTCAATTATATGACCCGCTCGGATAGATCGAGCTTAAAAGTTTCATTAAATTAACCCCTAGATCTTAATTACTATGTATGTACCGTCATGAAATGTGACCCATCATGGTTCATATGTACCTCCCTGCTGGCCGCCCCACGCCATCAAACCAGCTAGCCAGTCACACTAAGCCTGGGGCGACTCCTCCTGTTCATCCATCGCCAAACTTGCATAAAGCCTGCTAAAGTGTGACTTGTCTGAACAGAGCAGGGTATGCGGGTTTCCGCACTCCACTATACGACCCGCGTCTAGAACGACAACCTTGTCGTAGTCGAGAATCGTGTCAAGTTTGTGCGCAACGGTGAGAATGGTGTGGGAGCTAAACTTTTCGCGGATGATCCGTTGCATTATTTCGTCGGTTTTGGTGTCCACACTATGCATCAAATCCTGGTCAGTACTATGCCCGTGGTCCTGGGTTGGAAGGGAACGTGCGTACCTGCTTGTGGCTTCATCAAGGACAAGGATATTTCCTGGCCGGAGAATGGCTCGTGCGAGACAGAATAGCTGTTGCTGGCCATGAGATAGGAAGAGATCATCGATGTCGACGTCAAGGCCGCCTTTCTCCTGGACCTTGGAATACAGGCCCACGCTTTTGAGAGCATGCGTAATGGCTTCATCGGAGAAGCATCCCGTCGGATCGGCATTTGCTCTCACACTACCCTTCATGAGAAGGGGGCTCTGAGAAACCCCATTGATCCGCGAGCGGATTCCCTGACGTGGTAATTGGCTTATGTCGAGTCCATCAATCAGAATATGGCCGGTAGTGATATCCACCATGCGGAACATGCTCATGATGAGTGATGTTTTACCACTAATCGAATGGTATTAGCGGCTAAGTGGTACAATACGTCGGTCAGGTTCCTTACCTTCCAGTCCTGCCGCAAATACCCACCTTTTCACCACCATGTATGGCCAGTGATACCTCTTTAAGGACTGGCTCAGACGCCCTATATCGGAGTAGAGTCAGCTCCGAGGTGATGTAGTGAATGGGATATCCAGCAATCCCTACCTATACTCTGCAGACACAGATTTGAACTCGATCTCTCCGTTCGATGGCCATTCTGGTGGTATCTCATGGATTTCCGTAGGTAGATCCTCAGACGGGACATCTTCTGTGAATGTTCTGACACGATGGATCGAGCCAATGTGTGTTTCAAGATTCGTCCAGAAGGTTATCAGCAGTTTGATGCTTTGGCTGAACTGGATGACGTTTAGCAATGCCACTCCAACGTACCCTGCGCTAATTGAGCCCCTGAGCACCACAACGAGCACAATTAGCAAAACTGCAATGCCTGCAACCACCATATCTAGGCTGAGTGTAAGCCAGCGTTGGATGGCGTATAGAAGGTAGAAAGGTCTTTGGGAACGATCCAGTAGCATGTCATTCTTCTCTTGCAAGGCCTGTTGCCACCCAAAGGCTCTCAGGGTAACCAGACCACTAAGACAATCGGTAAAATGCGAGAAAAGTGGCGCCTTCTCTTCCAGATCTAGGAGCCGTAGTTGTCGAGATGTCCGGAGATACACCTTCTGTATGAGGTAGACGATGAGAATCACCAGTGGGAATGAGATAGCGGCGTATTTCGAAGCAACGGCTATCAAGATCATCTGAGCTATGCAGAGAGCGAGAGCTAATAAGAGCCAACAGTAAGCGATAATGCTAAGAAGCTCATCTTCCAGCCTTGAAACCTACTTGCAAATGTGTTGATAGCAGCAATAGGAAGTTCCATGTCGATGAGCTGCAAATCCTGACTGAATCTGTTGAGAATAGCACCGCTATCGGTCTTGGAGAAGAACAACATTGGCGCACTATTGATGAGTTAGTGTGTATTTCTCATCTGCCATGTGGGACATACCTGAGGACTGTAGTCAAGAGCTTCCGGTGGAAGACCTCTCCAGATCTTGGCACCATAGTAATCACCATTTGCCTAGATAAAGTTAGCTAGAACTTTGCTCAGGGCTGTAGAATGGGTCACTCACCAACATCCAACCATGAGGCAAAGCATGCCGATAACACCGAGCATAGCATATATCCCGAGATAGTATCCTGTGTGCTTGCCAGGTTCCGCCTCATTCGAACTGGCCCACCAATTCACCCATATGCCTGCGTCAAAGTCAGTTGATAACTTTATCATTAGAGGTATTTTCATAGCTCGTACTTGGAAAAGATATGCAGAAGACAAAGCTCGCTATAGCCACAATAAAGACAATGGTAGGAATCCAACCAATAGCTTTAACGTAGTATAGGTAGATCGACAAGTCACCGCCTTTCCCTTGTGTTTCTGTATTGGCACCGGGCTCAGTCTCAGTACTGGCAATCTTCGGCTTTTCTTTCGTTTCCACCTGAACACCTGATGCGGGGAACAAATCTGCTTTGTAGCCCCAATCGGGTAGACCAAGAGCAAAACTGGAAACATAGCCACCAGTTGCATCAAGGGCCTTGAAGCTTCCTTGCTCTATCACGTGTCCGTTCTTGTCAAGTACAACAATGTGGTCTGCATAAGGAGCACGTTTCACTATGATTAATTAGCATGACCCAAAAAGGTAGGATACTGCAAGAGCCATGACTCACCCGAAGAAGATGCGAATATAATAGTCGAATCTATCGAACGCAGGAGACCTTGGTTCCCGATCAGGTGGTGGAAGATATGATCTTCGGTTGTGGCATCCAAGCTGCTGAACACATCATCTAGAATAATAACACTGTTGCGAGAATAAACTGCTCTGGCTAGTGCCTACTGATATTAGTACAAGTCGATCTGCAGGTATGGATGCAGCCTGGGCACCTACAATGCGTTGACTTTGACCACCACTAAGAGCAACACCCTTGCTCCCGATCACCGTCTGATCACCCCGTGGTAACTGTTCAAAATCCTCAGCCAAAGCACAGGCGTATATAACTGACTTATACCACTGGCTATCAAAGGCAGACATGGCGACAATGCAATCACGGATGGTTCCGTTCATGTGCCAAGGAGTCTGCTCGCAGAAGCTAAGGCTATTAAGGGAAAGTTGGATGTTCCCTTGGAGGCAAGGCACTTCTCCAAGGAAGGCTTTCAGTAGTGTAGACTTTCCGCAACCAGAGGGACCGATCAGTAGAGTCAAGCCACCTTGGGGAATCGACATGGTCAAGTTCTTCAGCAATGGCTCCTTGGTCGTATCCCATCCAAAAGCGCCGTTTTGGATAGTGACAACATCTCGAACTGATGAAGGCAAACTTTCCTTCGACGATGGGAAAGAAATTGATCTTGACTCAGTCGTGCTAACCTCTGTGTCCTTGATTAGAGCCAAATGGGACTTTTCGTCCAGCGCATAGGATGAAAGCCCGGTCGACTTGTTTCTGGGATCGATGTGCTCCTTTTGTTCGAGGAATTCCTCAATTCTCTTGAACGACCCAACTGACCCAGCATAATTCATTAGAGCCATGACGAGAGACAACAGAGGGTCTGACAAGAGCGAAAACAGAGACAACGATGTATAGACAACTGAGGTCGTCAAAGCAGCATCATTTCCTCGATCGTGAGAAATTCCGACGAAAGCCCCGAAGGCAAAAATAGGCGCAAATATGCGCGTCAGCCAAGCTAAAAGCGTATGGTCAGACAAATTCATCCATATTGCAGTCTGTAAGCTTACCAAGGGCCATATTCCAGACCAGAAGCTTCCGGAATTTCCTGGAGATGCTCAACTCGTCCAGACGTAGACCATGAACACTTTTGAGAAGCGCTGATTGAAGACCAAGCATCTTGATGCCTTTCATAGAACCAAGCATAGATGATGTTGATGAGATGCGCTTCTCAATAGCCTCAAGCCACCTAGCTTGTCTTGACATAACGAAAGACATTGCTATAAGCGAACCAACTAACGCCACTAAAGAGGAAAAAGGAAACGTGAGCTTCTATGAATTCCAAGGAGACAAGAAGGGCAGTCTTACCAATAGCGACACCAACAGGAACGACGCAAGATAAGCCCAATTGCCGTTCGAGGAGGTAGATGGCCAGACCGATCTCGAGGGCATTACCCCAGATATCATGCATCGTCTGCCAACCTTGCACAATTCTCTCAATGTCTGCGCTCATCAACGTGACAGAAGAAGCCGGATCCGCGTCTTTAGTACTCAAGGTGCACGCTTTTTCGTAGATCATAGAAACCACCCCGCCTCTGACCATTGTGATGGATCGATATGTTAGATGCTGATACTGGCCCATAGTAACCTATTATCACGCCGTGTGAGAGACTGAAGAAGAGCAGAAAAGGCCTATTTTACTTACTCCTAGCCCAACATAAACGAGTATATAGGCACCAATTAGACCATATCCAATGTTGTCCGTGCTTGTGCTTTTGGGCTGCTCGGAGAATGATAGAGACCTTTTTAGCAACAGGGGTTGGCAAATGTTGAGGGCAGCCAGCATGATCCGTGGCGGAATCACGGCTAAGATTGGCCATTTGAACGCCTTCAAGCAGGCGGACAACAGCGAGCTTCCACCATTTTCCCTGTCTGCCAAATGTCAACGGCATTGACCCTGGAACCTCCGATACACTGAGAGAGAATCTTACCCTTGGCAACCACACCCTTCAGGATACGGTGCAGCCTCTTGGATTCCAACTGTTTGTCGAGGGCAAACAAATCGTCAACACCCAGGACTTTGGAAAACCCGCGGCGGAATAGAGAGTTCAGCCACCAGAAGAAAGACCTGTTGTAGATGCCCGCGAGAGCTTCGGACGGGTAGTTTTGATACGGATGTCTGAGGATGTATCGCTTTTCCGTGGCTTCCAGGACGAGGAGGAGAACTTTGAGCCCAGCACCCACGGAAGTAATAATCGCGATAACTTTATTGATCCCATCAGGATGCCGCAGCCAGAGCGTTCGCGTTTTCGCTATGTCGAAAAGTAGAGTCGCGCCAAGGTAAACGTTGAGAAGAAAAGACGGCCTAACTGACAGATTGTGTTCTGCATAAGAGAAAAGACAGAGTAGAAGAATTCCCACGGTCAATACAGCGTTCGCAGCAACTGAGGCGTCCGTTCGTGTCGCAGATGGAAGCGCCCATAGAACCGTCAGGACCAGATTTATGACGCTTAATGTGAGCCATGACACCTGTGAGAGACATATGAAGTTCAATGGTTAGCGACAGGATCGCGGGGTCATTGAGAAGTCACGGGTTCGACCAAGTCCGACAAAGTCGCGCCTGCCTATTCGAGCAGGTCGACGGATACGCTCCTTGTGGCAAGAAGGCAGGCAGTCTGGAAGAAGAAATTGGGTACGTACTGTCTTTGCCCATGCCAGACAAGAAGCTACGACTTTGCGCGGTCTTCCCAGTAGATGACTGACCTGAAAGGGTATTAACAACAGAACAACGCCCAAAGGTAATACCCCCAGGATTAACTCTTCGAACAGCAGCGAAAAATCAAAGCCACTTCGACAATATGAGGGGGGAATATGTAGAGTGTTGTCCACCTGCTGGCAGGAGAGGAGTGCCGCCATAACTACCTACACCCGAAATTCCATTTACAACCGCGAAGGTAGGTATCCAGAGTGGGATGCAACGATATGCTTTTGGGGCGACAGGGAAGCACTGTAGATTGTTAGGTTTTATGTTCAACAAGTCTTACTGAGGTTGACTTGCAACCTTTTGTTTTTTGCCTTACGAAGCCTAGACTACCAGCTCTCCAGGGATGTGCAATTTTTTAGTTTCTTAACCATTGTAAATACCTAATACTGATCGATAGGGCCTCATGATCAGGGGCAGTGCTAGTTCAATTGTCCTCGCATGCAATGATATAATAAGTATGCTATTTCTAATACTGTGTCTCAGTTTTCCCCTTGTATTGTTTTTATTTTTATTTTCATTCCTTATTTTTTTATTATTTATTTTTTTTTTTTTTATTACGCTTGGGTTTAAGCGTTTCGATTACTAAATTGGGACTACGTATTTTCCATCTCATCTTATTTTGAAATAATACTTATTTATTAATCCATACCGGACTCCACCTGGAACTAAGTACTTGCCGATGGCGATTAGCTACGTTGCAGAGTCCCCAGGGCGCTCGGCTGGAGATCCACCTTGGGCTCTGCACCAGCGCATCCATGAATGGTTAAGGAAAGCGAGCTTTTTTTCGAGCAAGATGATTCGGCCCGTTCCACCCAATTCCTGCTCGAATGCATGTTTGCTTTTCCCCCGGTCCCCTTCGCATCATTGCTTTTCTTGCCTCGCGCAAGCGTTATAGGCTATCACTTCTCCTTGCCCTCGCATGTAACGTAACGATGACTTTTTTCTGTTCATGGGACCTCGACCGGCCAACACGAGTTCGGTTCGAGCCTACATAGCCCTTCGGGCTGATGAGAGGCGCTCAAGTTCATCAGGTACACGAAAAATCAAGCCCAGTTCGTAGTTCGCCCCCACTGTTTTCGATGCTAACCATCCCATCCGTCCGAAGACTGAACTGAGCCTGCTGGCCAAGCTCGCTAATGGGATAGTGTACCTTCCCGACCATTGTTCTCAAGCCATTGTTCCATCCGTCAGACGTGGGCAAAAAAGCCACGAGCGGACCGAATCAAAAATAGGAAGTTGTGTACTAGGATCCAGTAGTATCTACCTGCCTCAAAGCAAGCCAGTCCACTGAAAAGGCGCTTCAACTACTAGTGAGCGGTCTGGAAGCCCATTTTAATGCCGTACACAAAGTGGCAGACGTGATTCAAATCCCGACTGACACCGAAAATGGCCACTGACCGCTAAACTCTGGAGTATTGAATCTTATCCCTCATAAAGCTTCCAAGCCAGCTTTCCCCGCAGTGGGATGCGAAACCTGGATATAACCGAGATTGCCAGATAGAGTTTGCCTTGCAAACCCCCTTCGTGTTGATCCTGCCAAATCCGAAAAGGATATAGACAACATCATAACAGGGCGCTTTTGCGAATCTACAACGAAAAGCAAGGGAACGGCTGAACTTGACATATCGGCCATGTCACTCCACTAGATGGTAATTCCGACGAGAATTGCCATCGAATCAGGGATATCGCTCCCCATATCCACAATTTTAGAGACCAGTTTTAGGGGAACTGATGCTTACCTAGCAGGAGTATGACATTGGGTACATAGGGACATACCGCAGTCAACTGACTATTGAGTAACTTGTGTCCAGTCTCACGAGAACAGAAACTTGGTGGCAAACATTTGGTCTAATCGGTCAATAAATACGACCATGATCCGGAGGCTAAAGGCTCCCAGCCATCAAGCTAGTTGCAAGCGAAGTGTAACGTTGTTTCTACCCTTATGTGTGTAGAAGCACTCAACGTAGTAGTGGCTGAGGACCTAAGGTAGGACGGGTAGGATGGTCGCCACAAGCGGGATAGCAATTGAAAGTTGATTGTTTACACCCGGGATCTCGTGCAGCAGACCTACCTTTGGTACCTGCTTTGTCGAGAGGTGTGTGTATGTGTGTGAGTGGGTACGGAAGAGCATACGTCCATGGTAGGGAGGCGCCCAGGAACTAGAACCAGAAGGAGAGAGCGGCGCTCACTGTTTAGGACACCAGTGGACGAGCACTGTACCAGTAGATGGACACTTAATCGGCAGAAATTCCTTGCACTCTTTGAGAAGGATTTAGTGGCTGAAAGTTGGCTGCATACCCACCATTAAGTGTGCTGTTAAGTTGGCTACACACGGCCTCAAGCTTGGATAATCGCATTCGTTAGTAGCGGAAGTGGAGATGGGATGGCTTTGGCGGTGGGCCACTCCCAATTACAGTATAGTTGAGCCTTTAGTGCTGCGGAAGGCTTCCGGCTGCCGTGACCCGCCTGGCAGCCTGGCAAGACTTGACTTGAGCGTTCCTTTACTGCTTTGTAACTACTAACTAACTAGTTAACTAGGCCCTCCGGAACTGACTAACTAACTATGTACAAAGCAATGCTTAGATAAAATGCCTTGGATGCCTGTTGGGCGGGAGAACCCCCCAAACCCCATCGGTGCTAGATGGCCACCCCCCGTTGTCGCTCTCGACCACATCTTAATTCCCAGTGTTAATTAGCCCCTATCCCCGACTTGTCTAGAGGAAAATCCACACGACTTGGCCTTTCCTTCTTCCCTCGGCGCAGATCCTGTCATCGACGCGATTTTTAGATCATAGGCTCGAACCCAAAGCCTAGACGTCAGGCCGGGGCCAATCTCTCTATGCTTACTTTTTTCTCTAGCCTGTAGTAGTGAACTGTCAACCAAGACATCGACGCACGACACAAAATGCTTTCCCTCTGTTTTCCCTTTTTCTCTCTCCCCATCGTGGACACGCCCTTTATGTCACTTACCGTATGCCGTAGGTACCCGTTGTATTCCCTTAGTCCTCGGTAAAACGGACATCTCGTATTCCAGCAATTTTGAAGAGATCACGGAGCATTGTGCCTGATACAATCTGTCATACGGGATGTTTGAAATCCAAAGAAGTGGTAGTTTCGATGACTCGCGGTATGATCAAGCGACCAGCAGTATCTTGACAGTCCTATGAAACATGCCGCACTTT
The DNA here is from genome assembly GCF_003184625.1 of Aspergillus neoniger CBS 115656. Lineage (NCBI taxonomy): Eukaryota > Fungi > Ascomycota > Eurotiomycetes > Eurotiales > Aspergillaceae > Aspergillus > Aspergillus neoniger. The sequence continues at coordinate 1,446,294 of NW_020291129.1, forward strand.
ATTCTCCGGAAGCTATGGAAGCTTTATTATTTTTTTTTTTGGCCTGCCTTTTCGCTCCCTTGAGCGCGATCGATCGACTTGATTGATACTTCCCGGACCGAGTAAGGATCGACCTCCGTCCTTACCCGCCCGTTCCTGACCCCATCGCCCCGATTTTCCTTGCTTTTCCCCTATTGATCCGGGTCGCGCCTGTCAAACCTGGATGACGAAGGATCGGCCCTCCGACAAAAAGTAAAAGCAAACAGGGAAAAAGAAAAAAAAAATATTCTTGTTTTTTTTCCTTTTTCCTTTTTCCTTTTTCCTTTTTCCTTTTTCTTTTTTCCTTTTTCTTTTTTCTTTTTTTTTCCCCCCCCGTTTTCACGAGCGGTGATGGTGGGAAAATTGTGATATGCAGCTAATCCATATAACAGCTAGCATGCCGTACTAACGACTCCATTCTCATCTTCCTATGGCCTCAATTATCCGAAGCGCCAAATCCGTTTCTCAAGCCCCCCTGCCATCCTTGCATGGATATTGATTTTTAGCTCGCATAGACTCTTCCGAAAGTATCAGCTATTTATGCCAGGAAGGTTTTGATCCGATAACTAATCGCCGCGGCGGTCGGAAACCATCCAGCCCGATGTAGAAGTTGAGTGGCCAATGATAGAGTTCGGGGGTACATGCTGGGTTCAAGACTAAACATTGGCTACCCAATGGCTCCATACAGGATCGATTTATGGAACTCAATTTCACCGATCTTCCCATCAACAAACCATAACCACGGAGTATATGTAGCGAGGGTTATGCGTACATAGCGATCTATTCGGATAGCCACAAGCGTATGTACACGTCAAGTGGCCACCACGGAGGAACGCAAGGGCTGAACTCTCGTGTTCAATGCAGCATTGATGCAATGCCGTTGGTGAAAATCTCGCCGTCGCTAGTACGTACGTAGTAGCAACTTCGGAGAAAGCTTGAAATAGCAACTAGCTTCCTCCCAAAGAACTCTCCTTTCTCAATTTTTGTCTGGTTCAGTTCAGTTGTGGATGTTGAACAATTCGTCATCTTGCATTAGAAGCTATCCTACTCTCCGTTGGAGTGATCCGTCGGATTTAGATTTGGCATATGAAGGAGTCATGCTAATAGCTTACTCATGCGCTTCAAATATTTATCATCTTAGTAATTTTACTACTTTGTATGTACTTAATATAAGGATATCTATTGGTAGAATAGCACTAGCTTTGCTCCGACGGTCTGACCGTCTTTACTACCTAAAAGGGGAAACGGTAAATTCCGCTGTTAATAACTTTAATACATTGTTGCCGCCTTGACACCCACCCTATCTGGGTGTACCTGATCCAAATCATCCAATATACTTTGCGGAGTACATGATGAACACAGAAAAACATGCAAAACGAGAGTATTCTGTAAGTCCCAGCATAAGTGGACTTGATTTTTCAGGTTAAATCGCGTGCAAGGAAAGTGACGGAAAAAAAGGTACCTATCATGTGAGACCCTCTTCGCTTTTTCTTTTTGTTAATTTCTTATCCCCCCTCCGAGTCCGGAAACTTAATTTTTTTCCCTTCCACTCGAGAAAGGAATACTAGCCCCTGGTTGTGGGGTGAACGTATACGAGTTTCAGTTGGACATGAGATCCATACTCATAACAAGGCATATTATCGACTAGAGCCGGCTTTAGGGTATGGAGCCGTACAAGCCCCAATTAGATCCGAGTATTAGCTTCCCGATCAGGAACTGGACTTTTGTACCCGGTCAGTTAGCAGCAACTTCACCGTCCACCACTCTCCGTGTCCACTCCACCCCCCAGTAGAACCTGGATCTCTTTTCCCTACTCGCCTGCAGTGTCTGAGTTTCGGGGCTTCCTACTCGCTCCCCCACCGTTCCGACAGTTCTCCGACATATTTCTGAGTACACTTAGTATTATAGCCGCTACGTGCAATTACCCAGGTAGGTATACCTCCTGGTGACTTGGCCCAACGTCGAGACTAAGACGGATGAGACCTTTCACTTCGCCGAATTTATTCCCGCAAGTCTTACTACTGGTCAGCATGCAGTCTGTCAGTCCTGTACCATCAATTCCGGCATGTAGTGGAGCTGGATGCTTATGCAGCGCCTTTCTGACAGACAGAGTTCCCTAATCGAATGTTGTTTAGCGTTCGAGACCGACCTCGAACCTCCGGCTTGATTGAGAGCCGACATTATGCACCCAACGCTGGATACGCCCTCGTTATGCGCCCCAATTTTGTGCACTAACCAACGTCATGCCTTGGCCTGTATTGTATTGTTCAGCGTGTCAAGGCCGGTTTCCTTGATTTGGATTTGGCCTGCCCAGTGTCAACTCAGAATTTTTTTCTCACTCTCATCATCAATTTCTTTTTGTCTTCTTTGGTCCTTTGTCTCGTTGCCTTTCCTGCTGTATATCCACCCCTGGGAGATACACTACCAAGTGGGCAGCCCGAGTCTGATGGTTTACGCCATCGGCTTTTGGGTTCAAGCGCCCTGCAGAAGTTTGTAAGCCATGGAATCCATTCCCTGTTGCCTCTTCAGCTTCGCCTAAGCAAGGGCATATGGAGTATACTGTATTAGCGTGGTGGCCAAATCCACGCCTTTCATTGCACTACTTCCCGACCCAGTCATTGGCCGCCGTCATTTTCGTATTTCGATGCCCGTAAACAATTGGAAATGCTGCTGAGGGAATTCCGCGCCTAGGTCCCTCTACCGATCTATTTTGGGCCCAGAGAATTACGGGGGGCCCCATGATAATGGTGGCTCCATGGGCACACATTTGACTCCAGTTTAAAAGTAGCATAATGTACGGGTTGGAGATTTCTAGGATAACCCATCCACTCCCTTCCCCTTCTCCTCTAGGTATCCCATCCCAAATACTCAGAGAGATACTTTCAGATACCCCCCATCTACATCATGGCCCAACCTGTCTCTTGTTGCTTGCCTAAGTTTGGCACGAGAGCTCATGGGCCAAGGCGGCCTGCTTCGTTGAGGATCCGGACGAGTTCTTCCCAGACTCTCCAGTTGCTAGCCGCTTGGGACCAATCCGAGTTAGATTCTTTACTCAAGGCCTCTTGGGCCTTGCTTCTTCATCGTTATGCTGGCCTAGAGGACATCTGCTTTGGTTACCAACCGATTGGAGTCGATGCCGGTCCCCGCGATACTGTTCCTTCTTTCGATACCCATAATAATATTCCCTTAACTTTTAATCTGACCATCACGGAGGACGACTCTGTCCATGCCATTTTGCGCAACACGAAGCAGCAGAATGACGCTGAAAAATGCGGAAATTCAAGCTCGAGTTGCCACAGTTATACCCTGTGCAATACCCTTTTAATGCTGCGCAACTGTCGCAGTGTTACGAAAGACCCCAGAGCCCCTCTTGTGCAACCGGCCTTGGCAATTCCCTTGCCCGAAAAAGTGGGTGACTTTCCTCGTTATCTGGCTTCCTCTCACTTTCCCTTCGCTCTATCTCCCCTTTCCCCTTCCCAACTTTGCTCGTGTGCGCTTTATCAGCCCACTGCTGCAGGTAGCCTTGGCCTTTTAGCCCGGACTGGCTGACCCCTCTTTAGTGCCGCGTTCGACTGCACGTCAAAGTCCTGCAAAAGGATGTCGGTATCTTCTTTGAATGGTGGAACAATGACATGTCCACTGAGCATATGAAGAGCGTTGCCGACTACTTCGAGCAGATACTTTCACGCGTACTCTCGGCAGAAGATACTGCTGCGAGGGACCTGAACCATTTCTCGGATCGAGATTGGTCCAGAGTCTGCAAATTCAACTCTACCACCCCTCAGGCACATGACCGCTGCATACACGAGGTCATTCATGAGCAAGTCCTGGCTCGCCCCGAAAGCGAAGCAGTCTGTGCGTGGGATGGAAGTTTGACCTACCAAGATCTAGATGTTCTGTCATCTCAACTTGCTCATCACCTTCGCGCACACGGAGTCGGTCCTGAAACATGTGTCGCTCTGTGCTTCAACAAATCAGTAAGTCGGCCATCAGAGATCGTTATGGCCTTTTGGCCAGGTTGTGTCATCAGGCGATTCTCGGCAGCTTCGGCATTTGGTACTGATTGATTCTCATAGAAATGGAATGTAGTGGCAATGCTGGGTGTTTTGAAAGCTGGCGGTGCTTTCGTCCCCCTTGATCCAACACATCCAACCTCTCGCTTACAATCGCTGGTGCGCGCTGTAAAAGCCAAGATCATGCTTTGCTCTAGAGATCGGGTAGGAGATTTGTCCGGAGTAGCGGAGATGATAATACCTCTGGACCAGGCCACCATAGACGAAATCTCCCTTCCAGCTGAAGATATCCCTCAATTGCCGGATGTACGAGGTCACAATGCAGCCTACGTGATATTCACTTCTGGATCAACAGGAGAACCCAAGGTGCGCTATCTTCGGAACCCCCCCCCCAAATCCACATTAACGGCCCGCGTTTAGGGTACCATGCTCGAGCACAGAGCCTATGTATCCGGAGCCGCTGCCCATGCTGGACCGCACCATATGTTTTCGACTTCGCGTGTCTTGCAGTTTGCAGCGCACACATTTGATGCCAGCCTTGTCGAGATATTGACTACCTTGTTGCAAGGCGGCTGCGTCTGTATCCCGAGTGAAGAAGAACGCTTGAGTGACATAGTCAAGGTCATCAACGAAATGAACGTAAATCATGCCATCTTGACACCTTCCTTCGTCGAGTTCGTTGAAGCTGTGCAAGTCCCAGGTCTTGAGACCTTGATTCTTGCTGGAGAGGCAATGTCGCAAGGTCAACTGGAAACATGGTCGTCCGCCCTCCATCTTATTAACGCCTATGGTCCCACAGAAAGTTCTGTCGCCGCCGTTGTGAATGACAAAGTCACACCTTCTTCTGATTGTCGGGATATTGGACTCCCCGTGGGCGTACGTTGCTGGGTTGTAGACCCGAGCAATCATGACCAATTAGTACCGGTGGGTTGTCCGGGTGAATTACTGCTCGAGGGACCGACGCTCGCTCGATGCTATCTCAACAATCCACAGAAGACGAGTGAATCATTCATCCATAATCCGGCCTGGATGAGAAGGGACGGTATCGATGATAGTAACAGGAGAGTGTATAAGACGGGTGATCTGGTAAGATACAACTCCGACTGTGGCTCACTGACGTATATAGGAAGAAAGGACACGCAGGTGAAGTTTCACGGACAGAGGCTCGAGCTGGGTGAGATAGAAAATCAGCTGGCTGCCGACCCAATTGTCACACATTGTCTAGCTTTCCTTTCAAAGACAGGTTTCTCTGCAGGCAAATTGGTGGCGGTCATATCCTTATCTGTTCACTTCGAATCCCAAACGGAATCAAACGCAGCACCACTGAAACTTCTCGATGCATCGAAGAAGACCTCTATCGTTGCAGAAGTTCGCGAGAGATTATCAGCCAAGCTACCAACTTACATGGTACCCTCTGTTTGGCTATGTGTGGAGGCATTGCCCTTGCTTCCGTCTGGGAAGCTGGACAGAAAAGCGACCGCAAGATGGATTGGAGATATGGAACGAGACCCGTATGCTCAAGCTATAAGCGCCAGGCCTTTGCCTGCGGATAAATCCACGCTTCCTTCAAGTGCCACCGAGGACAAACTCGCTGTAATCTGGAGCCGGGTTCTCAATATTCCTCGAAGCCAACTTGCCCTCGACGAGGGCTTTTTGAGTCTGGGTGGAGACTCTATTGCCGCCATAACGTGTCTCGGGTATTGCAAGAAGCAAGGAATGGGCTTGACGGTACAAGAGGTACTTCATAGCAAGTCAATCAAGGAGCTGGCTTCTCGGGTAAAACAGATCGATCAGTCTGTTGTGTACGAAGAAAAGATCGATGAGCCGTTTGACCTTTCCCCAATCCAGAAGCTTCACTTCATGGTCCGGAACGAGGACCAAGGCCATTTCAACCAAAGCATTCTCACACGTCTGAATCGACATATTGATGAGCATAGTATGCGACGCGCAATCGAGACCATCATTAGTCGTCATTCGATGCTCCGTTCCCGCCTGGTCGAAACACTTGTTGAGGGGAAAATGCGGCAACGAATCACGCAAGATGTAGCAGGATCTTACCGCTGGCGGTCTCACAACAACAGCAGCCGAAGGGAGGTCGACCATGCAATCTCAAACAGCCAGTCATGCATCGATGCCTTCAGTGGCCCCGTACTTGCAGTCGATATCTTCTATGGAAACGACAATTCTCGCCTGCTGTCATTAGTTGCCCATCACATGGTAGTCGACATTGTTTCGTGGAGGATTATATTGGAAGACCTGGAAGACCTACTGATGAACCCTGATCAACCAACATCACAGAATGGCTCCCTCCCGTTTCAGAACTGGTGCCAAATTCAAGCAGATCGTTGTCAGGAAGCGACAGCAGAACGGGCTAGGACTTTGCCTGAAGTTCCCGCACCCGATTTTGCTTACTGGGGACTAGATAACCACCGAACGACCTATGGAGATGTGGATTGTGAAACGTTTGATCTTGATAGTGATGCTACTCGTCAGATTCTGACTGGGTGCCACCAAAGTCTTCAAACGGAGCCAATCGATCTTTTACTGGCGGCTTTGCTACATTCGTTTGGCGAAACATTCAAAGACCGATCATTGCCAGTTATCTACAATGAGGGACATGGGCGAGAAGTCTGGGATTCATCAATAGACATCTCTCGCACTATCGGCTGGTTTACCACATTGTATCCCATTCTTCTATCGGATCTTCCTGCAAAAGATCCTATCGAAACGGTTGTACGTGTCAAGGACTTGCGACGTTGTGTTCCGGATAATGGTCGACATGATTTTGCTCGTCGTATGTTGGTTCCACGCAAAGATGGGACCTGCCGGCACCATAGCCCGATGGAGATGTCTTTCAATTACGTTGGCCAGCATCGTGACTTGCAGAGAAAGGATGGGCTCTTCCAGCTTATGGACCAGATGGCTGGAGAAACAGGCCGCGGAGGCGCAGCGGCTGACTTTGGTGAAGACACTCCTCGCTTTGCACTGTTCGAGATATCTGCAATGGTTGTACAGGATCAACTTCGCTTTATATTCTCGTTCAATAGGAACATGCAGCATCAGAGAGGTATCCGAGATTGGGTGAAGTGCTGCGAAAAATTGCTGGCATCCCTGGGCGAGCGCTTACAGACCTTCCCACCGAAACCAACGCTGAGCAGTTTCCCCATGTTAACAATGACATATGCCGAACTCGATGCGATGGTATTGAAAAAGCTACCAGATGCCGGTATTCAAAGCCTTGATGATGTTGAGGACATCTACCCTTGCTCCAGAATGCAGCAGGGTATTCTACTCAGTCGCTCTCGCGATAGCTCACTCTACGCTGTACATGACACGTTCGAGATATCTGGTTCAGGAAGCACACCCGACATCAACCGCTTGACACTTTCCTGGCAGAAAGTTGTTGCTCACCATGCAATGCTACGGACTATATTCTTGGAGGGGCTGAGCAGCCACGATCTACATTGTCAAGTGGTACTCAAGACCTTTGATTCCTGCCCAACTTACGTCGCATGTGATAATGAAAGCGAAGTGCTATCTACATTTGATAAACAGCAGCCGATGAACTACGATAACAATGTACCACCTCATCGGCTTACAATCTGCCAGACGACTTCTGGGAAGTTGTTTTGTCGGCTGGAGCTTAACCATGTCGCCATGGATGGCGCATCAATCTCCATCATCCTTCGCGACCTGCAGTTGGCGTATCAAGGAAAGCTCGAAGAACCAAAGCCAAAGTTCAAAGAGTATATACGCTATCTTCGCGAAGTTCCTCAAGCCACAAGTCTTGACTACTGGCGCAGTTACCTTCTGAAAGCCCAACCGTGCCATTTCCCTGTGCTCAGTGACGGCAAAGGCTCTGTAAGGCAACTTCGGACCAAGAGACTGGGCTATGTGCCCTTCAAAGAGCTTCGAAACATCTGCGATAAGAATGGTCTGACTTTACCGACTGCCTTTAGTGCTGCATGGGGATTGACAGTTCGCTCTTTCTGTGGATCGGAAGACGTCTCCTTCACCTATCTTGCATCACTGAGAGATGTCCCAGTAGAGGGCGTTGAGTCTGTTGTTGGGCCTGTCATCAATACACTGACCTGCCGTATACTGTTTGCTAAAGGAACCTCACTGAAGGAGATCCTCGCAAAGGTTCAACAGGATAACCTAGACAATTTGCCGCACAGGCATATCTCGCTCACGGAGATCCAACAAGCTTTGGGACTGACGGCCTCATTGGCTAATAGTGGTATTTCTTACCGAAAGCTACCTAGCCAGAATACTTTGTCAAGCGAGGAGATACAATTCTCTGAAGTGGGAACAATTCACGATCCAGCAGAGTCGCCCATTTTCGTCAATGTTGAAGCTACGGAAGACGACGCACGTATCGACCTTAACTACTGGACAGACCACCTGTCAGACGGGCAAGCAGATAATGTCGCGAGCACATTCCTCAAATCGATTGAGAATATCGTGCACCACTTTGAGGATGACGCCTATACAATTGACAACTTTAGCGACGCGAACAAACAGAGCCTAACGCTCTGGAATAGCGGGATTCCAGAGTCCGTTGACAAATGCATGCACGAGATAGTCGAAGAATGTTCGAAGTCTCATCCCCATGCCATGGCAATTTCCGCTTGGGATGGGAATCTCACTTATGCTAAGCTCAATGAATTGTCATCGATACTTGCAGCGTACTTGACAACCCTGGGGGTGGGCGTCGGAACAATCGTGCCCCTCGATCTCGCTAGATCCTCCTGGCAAATTGTAGCCATCTTGGCAGTCATGAAGACAGGTGGTGTATGTGTCCCGGTGGATCCAGCCCGACTACCACAGCAATTCGAGACCTGGCTCGTCGACAACGAGATACAGGTTGCTCTAGCATCCCCGAATCAAATGCAGCTACTTGAAGGGGCCGTTCCGTATGTTATCTCTGTGGAGAGCCCCCTGTTTGAATATCTACCAGAGAGCGAGGAAGTTTCAAGCTCAACGATTCAGCCATGCAGCGATGGATATGTAGTGTTCAGCGCTGCGAGTCCCAAGTGCATCCTGCTCGACCATCGTGCAATGACAACTCGGGCAAGCGTGTTCGCTTCAGGCCTTGGACTAAATGCGCAAACGAAGATGCTCCAACACTCTCCCTATACATCTGACATGTTCCTTCAGGAAGTCTTCGGCACGTTCCTGTGCGGTGGGACTATCTGCATTCCTTCCGATGAAGGCTTGGCAGACCTATCGAAAGCTACCAAGACAATGCAGGCGAACTGCATCAGCATCACACCCACAAAGGCGATGGCTCTAAGCCCCACAGAAAATCTAGGCCTAGATATCCTTGCTTTTTGGGGTGAACGCCCGACTAAGAAACTTCTTGCCACCTTGCCTGAAGGAGTTCAAGTGCGTGCCTTCTATGGAACCCCAGAATGCTCCTCATCTTGCATTCGATCCCATCAACTTGACGGATCAGACGAATGGTCAATTATTGGGTCAAGCTTTGGATGTAAACCTTGGCTTGTAGATCCCCTCGATCACAATGTCTTGGTCCCGATAGGCTGTGTCGGCGAATTGATGATAGAAGGCCCAAGTCTTTCTCGTGGTTACTATCAAGATGCGGAACTCACGCAGCAAAATTTCGTCGAAGACCCCTTATGGAGACTGGCCTACGAATCACAATCAGCATCAGGCAAAGATATAATCATGGAGGGCCAGAAACCGTCCTATCGATTGTTCAAGACTGGAGATCTTGCTCGGTACAACTCCGACGGCACTCTAGTATACGTTGGTAAGAAGGAGAAGGGATTGCATTGGCAGCGACAGACAGCAGCCATGCACATCGAAGAGCAAATCGCATCTCTCTCATCTCCCATTGTTCAGTATGTCGTTGAGGAGATCAGCAAGCGCAATAACGACTTCCGCGAATCGTCTCTAGCCGTCTTCTTCTCTGATGAGACCACCAGCTTTGAGGCAAACCACGAGCTTATAGCACAATTGACACCCGAGCTGCACGACTCAATGATCAGATTGTATACCAAGCTGATGAGCTCCTTGCCAGCGAATGATGTCCCAAGCTTGTATTTCCCGACATCCAGCATACCGCTGAACTCGTTCGGCAAGCTGGACCGCCAGTTGTTAAGAAATGCCGCTCAAAACATGCCAGAAACCTTGTTGTCTAAATATGACATCAAGCGCTTTGACAGATTCTGGAAAGGGCAGCTAGCTAGACTGGCAGTTTCGCCAGTTTTCCCGTCACCTGGTGATTACTCGTCTCTGCGGAGCACACCGGTCATCAAGCAAGCGACAAAAACCATGCAGATGTTCTGGTGTAATACAATCAAATCAATGACTGGAGGTACACGATGCGCTATTCTTTCTGCATGGGCTCTTACTGTTCGCGGCTATACCGGCTCCCGTGATATCGTTTTTGGGGAGTCGCTGTCAAATGTTGAATCGGTCTTCACTGAGCGTCAGGACAATCATACGCAGACCGCAACTATCGTTCCCCGTCGCTTCCATTTCAACGAAGAATGGACCGTTAATGAGTTACTGAGTATGGTGAAGAATCAGCTGGATGCAGCTGAGCCCTACCAGTGGGCTGGAATAACTCAAATCCAGAACCTGAACGCTGATACGGCGCGCGCCTGTGATTTCATGAACTTGATCTCGATTACGGACAATTGTGGCCATGGACCAAGGCCAGTACCATCGCAGCAGCGGGGCAGCACTCTTCCCAGTTATCCTTTGGTGATTGATTGCTTCCTTGAAGATGCGACATTCGAACTTGTGCTTAGCTACGATGACAGCACCCTAACAGCTGCTCAGACCGAACGACTGGTTGCCCAATTCTTCGCTTGTGTTGAACTTCTTAACTCCGAAGCCAGTATGAGCAAGACAATTGGTGCCTTGTCCAGGGATAACATGGACTTTTGCACCTTCCGCCATGATGTTTCCTACTGGAAGAACTACTTGGAAGATGTTGAAGCTTGTCTTTTCCCAACACTACGTGTAGATGAGGAGCAGAATACTCATGCTGAGACCCAGATGACACTCCGGAACACCAAAGATCTGCGTGATTTCTGTGATCGTGCATGTGTTAGCAAAAGCTCTCTTCTTCAGCTTGTCTGGGGTTTGGTTCTGCGATGCTACACAGGCTTACAAGACGTGTGCTTCGGATATCACATCTCTGGTGCAAGCGACAAATCTGCCAAGTCTGGCATTGTGAATGAACCAGGTGTCTCGGATACATTCCCTTGCAGAATGCTCTTGAAGGGAGATCTAAAGGTTGCGGACATTTTGCGCGAGCGATTGCGTGGATTGAAACAAATGCAGCAGCATCAGTTGCCATGGGCTGAAGTCCAGCACGAGCTGGGGTATGGCGACAGCGACATCTTCAATACCGTTTTCACTTACTCAGAACAATCAAGTGACGAATCGAACCTGGCTGGTCTCATTAGTATTGATTCGAGCAAGTATCTGATTGCTGTCAACGCCAGTCTAGCAGGATCATCAGGAGCCATTAGATTCGGTTATCAAAGGAAAAACTTCTCAGATGCTGATATGGAGGGTGTTATCGATTGTTACAAAAATGTTTTGGAACAATTTCTCCGTCCCTCTTTCTCAGATCTCTTGGTAGGCGAGATTGACTTTATGAATGAGCTTTCCTGCCAGAAGATATCTGGGTGGAACTCGGCGTTGCCCGATCGTCCAGTGCTATGCGCGCATGAACTCATCCAACAGCAAGCACTGAATCGTGCTTCGGCCCCTGCAATCTGCTCATGGGATGGCAACTTCACACACGCACAACTTGACAGATTGTCAACCTTACTAGCAAACCAGCTGGTCGACTTGGGGGTCAAGCCCGACGTCTTTGTTGCCTTGTGTTTTGAAAAATCGGCATGGGCAGTTGTCGCCCAGGTTGCTGTTTTGAAAGCCGGAGGAGCTTTTGCTTCATTGGATCCTGCTCACCCAGAAAGCCGCCTACAAGGCATGATCGATGATCTTGGTGCTCAGGTTATTCTCTGTTCTGAGACCCACTACGAGAAAGCCTCCAGCATCTGTCGTCGCGCACTGATTGTTAGCAATAGCGCACTTGACAAACTTCGTCATTCACCTCTTGCTGCTGCAACCCAAGGGGTAACGGCAGATAACGCGGCATATGCTATATTCACATCAGGAACCACAGGGAAACCAAAGGTGACAGTCCTCGAGCATGTTGGACTTACCCTAGGCTGCACAGAGTTTTCAAAGGCTCTCTTCATGAATTCCTACACTCGTGCTCTGCAATTTTCAAGCTACACCTTTGACGTCAGCATATTGGAAACAATCATCGTACTTGCTGTTGGTGGCTGTATCTGTATCCCTAGTGAGGATGAGCGCATGAACAACCTTTCTGGAGCCATCAGAAATATGAGCGCCAACTTCATGAGCTGCACTCCATCTATAGTCAATACCCTGGATCCCAAACTTGTTCCTTCTTTGCGAACGATAGTCCTGGGGGGTGAAAAGATGACAGCAAGCCATTTCGAGCGATGGGCTGACAGGTGTGTTATCAACGCCTACGGTCCGTCCGAGGCTACTGTCATGTTCACGGCAAGCACAAAATACGACCATACGGGAGTACGCCTTACAGATGACTATGGTTGTATTGGCACGGCTGTTTGTGGCAGAACATGGATTGTTGATCCTCAAGATTACAATCGTCTGGTGCCTATCGGTGCACCTGGAGAGCTCATTCTTGAGGGATGCACTGTTGCTCGTGGGTACCTCAATAATGACGCAAAAACCAAGGCTGTCTTCATCCAGAACCCAGACTGGACACAACGTGATGGGCTACAGCATATTTTGAGACGCAAAGAACGGATGTATCGTACAGGGGATCTTGTGCGCTACAACTCCGACGGCTCGCTTGCTTTCATCTCGCGAATTGACACGCAAGTGAAATTGAACGGTGTGCGTATCGAGCTGGAAGAGGTTGAGCAACAATGCCTCAACTATCTTTCGACAGACACTCAGGTCGCCGTCGAGGTTGTTAACCCAGAAGCCAAAACAATATCGAAATGCTTGGCGGCCTTCTTCACTATCAATGAACACCATACGGAAGAGATGGAAAGTGGTGAGTTGATTCTGCCAATGTCGGAGTCTGTAGTTGGCATGGTCAAGAAGCTACACGGTTCCCTAAGCGCCTCATTGCCACTAGCTATGGTACCCAAGCTTTACTTCCCCATGCGGCGCCTGCCGTTTGGAAGCACTGGCAAAACTGATCGCAAAGCTCTTCGAGCAATGGTCGATAAATTCACCAAGGAACGTTTGTGGCCATATGTTATTTTCAATATTGGCGCAGAAGACCGCTCCGATGTGGGAACGGAAGGAACAGAAGGCGTTCTCAGAACGCTATGGGAAGATGTCCTTAATCTTGCGCCAGGTTCTATCAATGCCGAAGACAACTTCTTCGGCTTGGGTGGCGACTCATTTTCTGCTATGAAACTAGTCGTAGCCGCGGCATCTCAAGAGATTTCACTCGCAGTGGCCGACATATACCGAACCCCTATTTTCAAAGACATGGCAAAGAGATGTGGAGCGGGTGAGGCACAATCTGGCGTACCAACAGTGGACTCATTCAGCATGCTGCCCGAATCTCTTTCGCGCGAGGATATTCTGGAGGAAGTATCTGATCAATGTGGTGTGCCTACGGAGCGAATTGCGGACATCTACCCCTGTAGTCCGGTGCAAGAGGGTCTGGTCACACTCTCTATCAAGCAACCCGGAGCCTATGTCGCTCGGCCTGTGTTCCAGCTTGCAGAGGGCGCTGACCTTGAGAAGTTCAAAGCTTCATGGCAGAAGGTGGTTGATGAAATGGATATTCTACGAACTCGCATAGTACACACCGAGTCCGCCAACTTTGTCCAGGCAGTGCTCACTGATGCCCCTATTTCCTGGGAAATGGCGAAGGAATTGGAGGATCTGACAAACGATACCATCGACTTAGCCAAGAACAACGGAGGCTTGCTCACTGGATATGCCATTGTTGAGACTGGACCCTCGCGCTCCTTTGTTTGGACCATACATCACGCTCTTTATGATGGATGGAGTGTGTCCCAGATCCTTCAGAGAGTTGAGGAAATCTACTCGGGCACCACAAAGCCCAGCTCGACGCTTCCTTACAAGCTATTCATCAATCACCTGGTCCAGCAAGAGGCTCACACCTCGGACGAATTCTGGAAGACTCACCTCGCAGCCCTGTCGTCATGCCCTTTTCCCCAGAACAAGCCGTCACCTGATGCCATTCGCATCGGTAATCGGCATTACAGCTCACTCAAGCTCTCTCGTCCATCTAGTGGAGCTAAGTTAACCGTCCCCGAGACGATACGAGCTGCTTGGGCGCTAATTGTTGCCGTCCACACCGGATCCGGTGATGTTTGCTTCGCCGAAACCCTCATGGGTAGAAATATTGATATGCCTGGCGCTATGGAAGTTGCAGGTCCTCTTTTGACTACGGTGCCCATACGCATGGCTGTCGACAACGAGCTCCCTATCATTCAATACCTTGACACTGTGCGCCAGCTGACTACAAAGATGCTGCCGCATCAACATTCTGGGCTCCAGAGAATCCGCAAGTTAAGCAGCGATACTGCCCTTGCCTGCGAGTCCCAGAATCTGCTGGTTATCCAATCAGAACAGGCCCATTCGAACACAAGTATCTGGGAGCAAAAGAATAACCTCACTGAAGGTGAATTTTTCACCCACCCAATTGTTGTTGAATGCAAGGTTAGCGACTCGCAGGTGGCCGTTACCCTTCATCACGATGAACTTGTTTTCGACAGTTGGCAGGCCAAGATGCTCATAGAACAGTTTACCTTCGTTCTGAGTCAACTGTTGTCGATCTCCAATGAAGAATCCAGAAAGCTTGGAGAGCTAGAGATTTCCAGTCCGCGCGATAAGGAAGAAATTGCTTCCTGGAATGAGAGAAGCCTAACTTGCATAAACAGATGTGTTCATCATATCATTGAGGAGAAAGTATCCCTACGACCCCAGGCTCAAGCTGTCTGCTCTTGGGATGGACAGCTATCTTACCAGGAGCTCTACCAGCTTGCTTCTTCGTTTGCAGCTTACTTGAAAACTCGTGGCGTCGGTCCGGAGACTCTGGTTCCGATTTGTATGGACAAGTCTATGTGGGCTATTGTCACAATACTTGGTGTTCTCATTGCGGGTGGAGGATATGTTCCCCTTGACCCTGCTCATCCAACGTCAAGACACAAGGAGATTCTGACTGAGGTCGAAGCCCGTGTCGTCCTTTGTTCCCCCAAGTATCAAAACCGGTACTCTGGTTCTGTGAAAGCAATCATTCCTGTTAGCAAAGAGACGATCAAGGCGTATTGTGCTCTTAAAGCGACAACAACCAAGGCCACCAACAGCGCTACACCCGAAAACGTTGCATTCGCTATCTTCACCTCTGGCAGCACTGGTCGTGCTAAGGGTATCATCATCAACCATAAGGCCCTCGCCAGCAGCGGCATGGCATTCGGACCCATGGTGCACCTTGACGAGAATTCTCGCGCCTTCCAATTTGCCTCTCTTACTTTCGATGCTGCTGTCATGGAAACACTTGTCGCCTTGATGCATGGCGGTTGCGTGTGCATTCCAAGCGAAGATGAACGCCTGAATGATGTTGCTGGCGCTATTCGTCGGATGAATGTCTCTTGGTCATTCTTGACTCCATCCATAGCCAGTATCATTGAGCCTTCGTCCGTTCCAT
Source organism: Aspergillus neoniger CBS 115656 (assembly GCF_003184625.1). Taxonomy (NCBI): domain Eukaryota; kingdom Fungi; phylum Ascomycota; class Eurotiomycetes; order Eurotiales; family Aspergillaceae; genus Aspergillus; species Aspergillus neoniger. Next base: position 1,462,065 of record NW_020291129.1, read on the forward strand.
CTCTAAAGGATCTTGTGTGTGGTGGAGAAAAGATGTCGCGCGAAGTCATCACCAAATGGGCGCATCGAGTAAACTTGATGAATGGATACGGCCCAACTGAAACCACTATCTTCGCGGTGATCAATACGGATGTTGCTGCCAATCCGGACCCTGCCTGTATCGGCCATGGCATTCCTTGCACTCTTACCTGGGTTGTCGATCCTGATGACCACAATAAACTGACTCCTCTAGGGGCTGTTGGTGAACTGGCGTTGGAAGGCCCTGCACTTGCTAGGGAGTACTTAAAGAACCCCAATAAGACAGCAGAGGCCTTCGTGGACGAGCCGGAGTGGATGAAAGACTTTCCCAGCGACTTGCCTCCACCGAGAAGGATTTACAAGACTGGAGATCTCGTTAGATACAACTCTGACGGTTCCATTCAATACATCAGCCGCAAGGATCATCAAGTCAAGCTTCACGGTCAGCGCATGGAGCTTGGAGAGATTGAGCACAGACTATATGAGGACCCGCGAGTCCGCCACGCCGTGGTTCTACTGCCAACGACAGGACCTCTCAAGCAGCGGCTGGTCACTGTTCTGTCACTGAACTCTGTGATTTCAGAGAGAAGCATCATCACAGACAACGCATGTGAGCTTGTTGATTGGAGTGGCTCTACACGGTCAGCCTACCAGGAGCTCGTTGCTATCCAGAAGAGCTTGGAGACTCAGCTACCAATCTACATGGTCCCACAAGCTTGGGCTCTAATCAAGCAGCTCCCGATGCTCGTCTCTGGCAAGCTAGACAGAAAGCGAATCACAGCTTGGCTGGAGAATGTTGATGATGCTGCTTACGATCGCATAATGGAGGATTACGACAACATAAAGCGTGGTGATGTCGAGCAAGAAAAGGAAAAAGAAGATGACCAAGAGACTTCTGTAAAGCTTCTTCAGGAAGTCTTCTCCCAGGTTCTCAACCTACCATCCCACAAGGTGGGCTTGGACAGGTCATTCGTGAGCCTAGGTAAGCAAGGCCAGTCTGGTGACTGAAAATGGAAAACTGCTAACAGTGCGGTACAGGTGGCGATAGCATCACTGGAATGGCTGTGATATCTCGAGCACGTAAGCATGGAATCACGCTTACACTCCACAATGTGCTTCAGTCGAAATCGATAAAGGAGCTTGCTCTAGCCGCTCAGACAAGCGCCAAGACTGTTAAAAGAGAGGAGAAGTCCAATGAGCACTTCGAACTGTCCCCGATCCAGGGATTGTTCGTTCAAACAGCAAAGGATTTCCGTGATTCTTCTCGCTTTAACCAGAGCATGACAGTCCGCGTAACTCGTAAGGCCGAGCCAACGAGGATGCAAAGTGCCATCAAGGCTGTTGTTGAACAGCACTCCATGTTCAGAGCACGTTTGTTCAAGTCTCGCGACGGAAAGTGGAAGCAGAAGATCAGTGATGTACGTCTAACTTTCCTTACTGGCTATGTTTGGTAACATTAAGCTAACTGATCTAGGACGTTGATGCCTCCTATCGCTTCCGTCACCATATGGTCGAAAGTGAAAATGCAATTCTCCCCAAGATCGCCGAGAGTCAACGATCTGTAGATGTTCAGCATGGACCCATCGTTGCGGCAGACATGTTCGAAGTACGCAACGGTGCCACAATACTTTTCCTGGTGGCCAGCCATCTATGTGTCGACATGGTATCCTGGCGTATCGTTCTCCAGGATATTCAAGACTTCCTCGATGCTGGATCATTGTCCCCGGAGAAGCCCCTGTCATTCCAAGCTTGGTGCAACCTACAACTAGAAGAGAGCAAGAAACAGACTGGCAGAGTCCAGCTGCCATTCTCTATTCAGCGTCCTGACCTGAGTTATTGGGGCATGGAGCAATCCCAGAACCTCTATGGAGATGTCAAAATGGAAGGGTTTACGCTAGATGCTGCAGCCACAACACAAATCCTCGCGGCCTGCAGTAAGGTTCTTCGCACCGAAGCTATTGAAGTCATACTCTCCGCTGTTATCCACTCTTTCCGCCGCACGTTTACCGAGAGGGCGATGCCCACTATTTACAACGAGGGCCACGGTCGCGAGGCGTGGGACAGCTCTATCGATCTCTCAAGAACAGTGGGCTGGTTCACAACTATGTGTCCACTGCATGTTGGTGAAGGATCAGGTGAGTTTGAATCTGGGCCTGTTATGGAGCTATTTCTGACTGCGATAGATTTACTGGACACCTTGAAGCGTGTCAAAGACACAAGGCGTCACCTTAGCAGTAAGAGCCAGTCATACTTCGCGGAAAGCCTGCTTCATCCGGTAGATAAGCGTGATAACTTCCCTGTCCCACTTGAGATTCTGTTCAATTACCTCGGCCAGCTGCAACAGCTGGAGCGCGACGACTCGCTTTTCCAGCACTATGGTGAAGCTTTTAACGCCGAAACATTCGAGATGGCAGGTGATATGGGCTCAAAGACACACCGATTTGCTCTGTTCGAAATCTCGGCGCTCATCATCAAAGACAAGCTGCAGGTGTCGTTCACCTACAATAAGCACATGCAGAAAGAACAGCGGATTAAGGGCTGGATTTCTGAGTGCAAACGAGTGCTTCAGCATATGTCTCGTTTCGACAGCTTCACCCCTGAGCCAACGCTCAGTGACTGTCCCTTGCTCCCCATCACTTACGAAGGTCTGAACAGCATGGCCAAGAGAACATTCCCCAAGATTGGAATCGAAAACTGGGTTCAGGTTGAGGATGTCTATCCCTGCTCCCCAGTACAAGAAGGTATTCTTCTCAGTCAGCTCCGAGATCCGGAGGAATACCTGTTCCATGTCATCTTCGAAGTGCACCAATCCAAGGGTAGCAAGGTGGATACAAGCAAACTCCGAAAGGCATGGTCCATGGTTGTCAGCAGACACCCTGTCTTACGGTCTGTTTTCATTGATAGCAATTACAAAGGCGGATCCTTCGACCAGGTAGTGGTCAAGTCACTCGATGATGAGGTTATTGAGTTCCAGTGCCCTGAGTCGGATGCAATGGGTACACTCGGAGAAATAAAGCTGCGCGATATCAATGCTGAGAGATCGATGAAGCTCGCCCATCAGCTGACCCTCTGCAAAACAACTTCCGGGCGAGTTCTGTTCAAGATTGAGATGAATCATGCCATTATTGATGGTGGTTCGGTTGATCTGATTCTCAGAGATCTCGCACTTGCATACAATGATCAGCTTTCTGCTGAAACCGGTCCACGCTTCAGTGACTATGTCAAGTACGTCAGGGAACGATCCCAGGGAGAAGCTGTGGCGCACTGGACGAAGTACCTTTCTGGCGTACGACCTTGTCACCTGCTGGTATCTTCCAAAAAGGGTGGCAGCCACCAACTCGGTGAGCGCATGATATCTTTCAAGCGCTTCCCCGAGTTGCAGAAATTCTGCGAGGAGCACTCTGTTACCCTCGCTAATTTGACACTCTGTGCCTGGGCAATTGTACTACAAAATTGTACAGGATCCGATGATGTCTGTTTCGGATATCCCTCTGCTGGTCGTGATTCCCCTGTTCCTGGAATCCAGGATGCAGTCGGTATCTTCATCAATATGTTGTGCTGCAGAGTCAAGCTTTCTCCTGGCCAGTCTCTTCTTGATATTGCCAAGAAAGTCCAGGATGATTTTGTGAGGAATGTGCCATATCAACATTGTTCTCTGGCTCAGATTCAGCATGAGCTTGGGATGCATGGAGAGACGCTCTTCAACTCGACTCTCTCCATCCAAAATCGATCTGCCAACAAGGGCAGTGCAAAGCTGCCGCTCGACTTTGAAGTCAAAAAGGCCCATGACCCGACTGAAGTGAGTTGCTACTGTCTCAAGCGTAGACGCAAGCTAATATTTGCTTTAGTACCCTGTAACTGTAAACGTGGAGACCACCAAGGGCAAGGAAGGAGTTTTGCTGAGATACTGGAGCAACGCAGTGACCGAAGCACAAGCGAAAGAGCTAGCGGAGGGTGTTACTAAGGTCTTTACATGCTTCATCGAGGAACCATCGAAGCTGGTTTCGAGCTTGAACCTCCTCAACAAGCTACCGCGAAACCGTTCGCGGCACACCCACAAGGAGCCCATCATCCTGGACCAGTTAATTGACAGCCAAGTCTTGCAGAAGCTGATTGATGACCGCGTGAATGAGATTATTAGCCAGATGCTGAAGGAAGGCAAGCTCGCCATACCCCTTCCTGATCAAAAGACTAGATACTCGAACGGCTCTGTTCAACTCAAAATGGTCGAGGCTTCATACCAGGAGGACCCCATTCTGGACGAAAAGGATCTTGCAAACTCGACATCGTCATTTACAGACGATGGCAGAAGCTCAAGTGACAATAATAGGCGTCTTTGGGATTTGTGGAAGACGACATTAGGGCTATCTTCAGACACTATCCAATACCGGAGTAGCTTCTTCAAGCTAGGCGGTGATAGTATTACAGCAATGAAGATGGTCAGCGCCGCACGAGAAGAGGGCCTGCAAATGACAGTGGCGGATGTGTTCAACAACCCGGTCTTCGAGGACATGCTGGCTACGATTACTCCGAGCAGCAGTCCGACCTCGAACGCCGATACCCAATGCGCAAACAACATTGAAAAGCTCCTGGAGGTCGATGACGCTCTTCCAGCTGCTACGCCACCACAGGATATCTCGGTACTACGACCAATGCAGCTCGACGCAATGTCTCTGCTTGACGTCATCTGCCCTAAGATAGGGGTCTTCAAAGGAGGAATTGCTGATGTTCTTCCTGTAACGGACTTCCAGTCCATGTCGATCGCTGCAACGCTCTTCGGATCCAGATGGATGCTAAACTATTTCTTCCTGGATGGAAGTGGTCCTCTCGACCTCCGGCGTCTGCGAGAGAGCTTCTTAAGAGTGGTCGATGCTTTTGACATTCTTCGGACTGTTTTTGTCTGCCACCGAGGGCAATTCTTCCAGGTGGTGTTGAGAAAGATCCGACCGGATATTTTCGTGCATGAGACGGAGCAGAGTCTGGACGAGTACACCAACAGCTTACAAAAACGGGACCGCGAACAAGATCCACGCCAAGGAGAGCAGTATGTGCAGTTCTACATTGTCAAGGAAAAGAAGAGCGACCAGCACCGCATCTTGATCAGAATGTCACACGCTCAATTTGACGGCGTTTGTCTGCCAAAAATCATGAACGCAATCAAGCTGGGATACGAGGGCAGCACCCTACCTCCAGTCTTCTCCTTTTCGAACTATATGCGGATGCTTCCTGGAAACATCACTCCGGCCCACTATCACCACTGGTCAACGATCCTCAAGGGCTCTAAGATGACGGATATCATTCGACGCACGCAGCCTAATACCTTTATGCATATTGGTGCATTCGCGGAGCAGAAGAAGGCCATCATGATACCCTCCACCGCTATAGGGAACGTCACCCTCGCAACCGTTATGCAGTCCGCATGGGCAGTGACTTTGGCGAAGCTGACTGCCCAGTCTGACGTGGTCTTCGGGCTTACTGTCAACGGCCGTAATGCCAGTGTCCCTGGTATTGAGACCACTGTTGGGCCCTGTCTCAACATTCTTCCCATTAGGGTGAAATTCAGGGAGCATTGGACTGGCCTTGACCTGTTCCGTTATCTTCAAGACCAACAGATTGCCAACATGCCCTATGAGTCGCTAGGATTCAGAGAGATTATCCGAAACTGCACCGACTGGCCCGACTCTACATACTTCACCACCTCCGTATTCCATCAGAACGTCGAGTATGAAGGACAGATGCAACTGGACGGCAATTCGTACCGGATGGGAGGCGTTGGTGTTCTGGACAACTTCACCGACCTCACGCTGGCTTCCAAGTCCTGTGGCCAAGAGAAGCTCGACGTCTCAATCGGATACTCGCTCAAAGGACCTATCCCAGCAACCTTCATTGCTAAAGCTCTGAACATGGTTTGCGAGACTGTACAGAGCCTGATTGCCAACCCCAGCGTCCCACTTGCCTCTCCTGCCACCATCCGCTCCCTTCCGAGCCAGGTCATTCGTGAAGCACCCAGAGCGTCTGATTCACCCTTCCTCTCGTCCAACCTAAACAGTCAGAAGATGTCGGAGATTGTAATTCACTCAGATATCCTTACCCGGTCCTGGCAGCAGGTGCTACCCCGTCGGACTGACAACCCACAATACCAACTCGACGCATCTTTCTTTGATCTCGGCGGAGACATCATGAATGTCGCCCAACTGGTCTGGATCCTAGGAGAAGAAGGCTTCAGCGTCCGCTTGGAGGACCTTCTCGAGCACCATACGTTCCTAGGAATGATGGCCGTGATGACAATGCACCACAAGCCGGAGTTGAATAACAGCATGGCAACGACCATGGCTGAAGAATCAACCAAAGACATGAGAATGACTATGACAAAGAGCAACAGCTGGAGTTCGCTGGGCAAGGCGATGACGCTTGCTAAGAGATTTACTAGATGGGGGGCTGTGGCAGCCAAGAAGTGAGGTTTACATTCATTGTGGAGGATCAATACTGAAACGCACTCTTTTGGTTTCTAACATGTACTATTTCTGATTCTTTTTGTATTGCATATAATTTTGTCAAACTACATTCCTTTTTGTTTCCATGTTTGTCGATGCTGATGTTGAAGTTGTCTGTTCTTTGGAAGTTAGATCTGTGTTGGTGATCTAGATTTTTGGTTATAAAAGCTCATATGATAATTTAAGCTACTTGTTTTGACCATAGCTCATCATCATGATACTAGTCCCGAAATCGCCCAACTAGTCTTAGAGGGTAGAGAATGTAATAGAAACTGTGTCGAAGCCTTCATTTTCTACTACAACTATGTCCTTGGACTAGGCATCATCCTTATCACACCACATAAATATTCACCGACAAAGGCATGGAGCTATCTACTGCACGACGCAATGAGCCACCTTTGCTACACATGCCATGTGCCGCACAATACCCGGTCACAAGATTACAATATGCGTTCGCCGCTGTATGAAAAGAGCAAATGCCGCGCTGCGGTGAATTAGGCTCACTCTTATTGGTCAAGCCAGTATCAGAAAGAAAGACCCACTTCAATCACCGCACTATACTATAGCAGCACAGCCAACGTCACTTCAATTATTTCTGTTCAGATGAATGCAATACTCTCACTGCAGCTCGCTTTCTAGACGTAATGTTAATGGCAAGTAGCAGTATAAAATATACAAAAAGAGAGAAAAGTCCCAATAGTCAAACGACTCAGGAACAGGAAAGCGAGAGTGAAAGATAAGATCAGAGCGGCGTTGGTAGTGGATCTCTATCGCCGCTCTATACACAACCCCAGTCTCACGACTCAAATGTAGTATACTAATTTCCTTCTATATAGAAAGGGTAGGGTCTGCACTCTCATCAGGACTGCAGCTATCAATACCAACAACCCTATCCATCAGAACTGAAAGACATTCCATACCCACCCTTCTAAAATCCCAGCAACAATGTCCTCACCACCACCACCACCAACCTTCCCCTCCTCCCTCCCAACAATGGCCATGACCACCCAAGCCATCCACGCCGACGACACCTTCACCCCTCACCGCGCCATCGCCCCAGCCATGCACGTCGCCGTCACATATCGCTACACACGCGATTCCGACTCCCTAACCCCGAACGACAACACAGACGTACGTATCTCCCTACCCTTTCACCACCACCACCTCCTCCTCCTCCTCTTCAAACCCAACCTAACCACTAACCCTATCATAATACACACATAGCCCACCCCCCCACAAGACTCCCACATCTACGCCCGCTACTCCACGCCCAACACCGCACGCTTCGAGACCATCCTGCGCAGCCTCTTCAACTCCCACCCAGTACTCACCTACTCCACCGCCCTAGCAGCCTTCCACGCCATCCTCGTACACCTAAACCCCCGCCGCATCTTCATCGGCGACGGCTACCACGGCGTACACGCCGTCATAGACATAATGAGTAAGCTTACGGGGATGATAAAGCATTCTCTCGAGGACCTGGAGCACAATATACGCCCTGAGGCAGGTGATATCATCCACGTCGAAACGCCCGTGAACCCCACCGGCGAAGCGCGGAATATAGCATACTATGCTGGGATCGCAAGGTCCGTGGGGGCGTGGGTGACTGTTGATGCGACGTTAGCGCCGCCGCCTTTGCAGGATCCGATTGCGTTGGGTGCGGATAGCGTAATGCATAGTGCGACGAAGTATATTGGGGGGCATTCGGATTTGTTGGGTGGGGTGTTGGTTTTTGGTCCTGGGGCGGTGGAAAGGGGGTGGGTGGAGGGGATGAAGACGGAGAGGTTGGTTTTGGGGGCTGTGATGGGGAGTTTGGAGGGCTGGTTGGGGGTTAGGTCTTTGAGGACGTTGGAGTTGAGGGTTAGGAGGCAGTCAGAGACGGCGGTGGGGTTGGTGAGGTGGTTGGTTGGGGAGGTTGGGGAGGGGGATGGGTCGGTTGTTGGTAGGGTCGTGGAGAGGGTGAGGCATGCTTCGTTGCAGGAGGAGGAGGATGGGTGGTGGTTGAAGAGGCAGATGAGTGGAGGGTTTGGGGCTGTGTTTTGCGATCTGGGTGAAGAAGGAGGAGTGGGCTAGACGGTTGCCTGGGAAGATGGTGGTTTTTCAACATGCTACGAGTCTTGGAGATGTGGAGAGTTTGATTGAGTGGAGGGCGATGAGTGATGAGGGGTGTGATAGGAGGTTTTTGAGGGTTAGTTGTGGGTTGGAGGATTTGGAGGACTTAAAGGGGAATTTTGTGAGGGGGTGTAGGGCTTTGCTTTCTTGATCTGAGTTTGATGGTTGGTATTTTTAAGTGTGTATGTGATTTAAGGGCTTGATGGTAATTGTTCGTGTGCATAGTTCTATAGCAGTAGTTTGCTTCATATACGGTGCTAACCATACTGTCTTGCATTGATGATGTCTGCTTACAGCTTCTTAAAGAACGTCGACGTACCCCCCATCGGAACCCTCACCCGCATAGTCTCCTGACAAAGCCCATGCGCGACGGCATAAAAGCCCAGACATCCGGCCACAAAACCAAATGCCCCCGCTACTTGCATGACCTTCACGCTCAACTCTTCGTCTCCGTCTGCCTGAATGAAGTTGGCCGCTGCGGTCAGCCCGAAGCAGATCTCGATGGCGACGAATATTGCAAAGTACACGACGTTGCTACTCGCGGGTGAGCCATTATCTTTGAGAGATACCCAGGATAGACCTACATTGCGAGACTGGCGATGACGAAAAACGTATTGCAGACGGTCCAGACTGAGATTTTTGGTTTCGTACAGCTATCATGAATGGGTTAAGACGGCTTACTCCATATAAAGAACCCCAAGGCATTGTAGTACTCGGATGTTTTACCACCGTAGGCTTCTGCAATACCTAGACTGGGTAGCAGGATGGCACCGTATCCGCCGTAGAAGAGTCCTGTTTCAGCCTACTAGTTCCCACACTGCGTCTGCTGCTGTAGGTGATGTTGAATGAGCTAACCAAATGCACTGAACACCGTATAGGAAAAGGTGTTTCCGCGAACAAGCTCCCACTAAGCAGATATCAGCAATGCGATGCAGCCGACAAAACAGAAGTTTCCTATAAAGACGTCTTGCACAGATACACCCCGGAATCGCATCATCGCTAGGGAGAGCGTGAGTAGTGTCGTGGCAAACTCACACATGCCGAGGGGGGCCTATATAGAAACTAGTTAATGCTGTGATGCCAGCAGGGAATTTTGTTTCGTCTGCTTACGGGGTCGCCCATTCGCTGATGTAGGTTGGTCGGGATAGGATTGCCTGGGTGCTTGTCGACAGTGTTGGGAAACATTGTGATTGCTTGGATTTTGCTCGAGGAAATCATCTTCCCTGATCCATTTCATCGGGGTGTATCTCAAGCAGTTTCATAAATCTGGTTCACTTCTGCTCATGTAAAATGGAACAGAGTTATTAGCATAGAACGTATATTACGCGTATCGTGCGACCCCACCGCAGTCTTTGATATAAATACCGATACTATTACATCGCCGACCGGCAATCACCGCACCTCGCTACCCAATCAAACAGCAAGGGTTCGCCGCGGCAATGTACGTCAAGTATTCGCCGAAAAGGCAGCATGATATGCCGCCTGTATCTCCTGCCCTATACCGCTTACTCCCTCGAACATATTAGCCGATTCCATGGAACCAAGTATTGACTCAACGCCCTGTCGAAGTTCGCGCAGCAACCTCTCGGTGTCTTGTATTTCTGTGTCCGATTCGGGCTGATGTAGAAGGTGGCGATAAGTCGACACTTGATCGGAGATCAGCGCTGCACGAAGTCTGTAGTACGTCATGAGCAACACGTAAGAGCTCTGCATAGCGCCACAGACAAAAAATGGCAGTATATGAGATGATGCTGATAGCTTATATCGAGAACTGCGAGAGCCTAAATCTTCAAAGGCGCGTGATATAGCAAGTGCTGATTTGAGGCATATTGACGACGACTGTTCTTCAGTAAATGGAAAGAAAGACTCGAATCTCGGTTGAGAACGTAGTTGGGCTGGCTCTGCCTTGTCCTGGATGGCGGCTATGTTGCAATGCTTGTTCAGGAACAAGGGTATGTCCATGAATGCACGGTATCGATGAAGTCTTACGCGAGCTCTAGAAGTAGCCGTCAGTGGGTTGACAGCAGTGTCTATCGTGTCATATTCATACAGATGAATCAAGAGTCGGGCAATCAGCAGCATATTCCGTACTGCACGTGCGTCGGGTCCTGTCCGAAGTTGTTCGATGGAAGGCGTGACTTCCAACCGTCTCATCATAGTGAATATATGTGAGTCTAATTGCTGGATTTTCTCAGACATGTTGGATGACGCTGCGGTCATCGCTGGATGGGCCTCATTATTGTCCATAGTTTGCCAGACAGTAATGAGTGTCTTTTCGGCCTGTAGGAGCAGCGGCCAGGGCTGATAGGGGTCAGTAATACAGTTGCTTAGGAAAATAGTCCCATCTATGGAAGCTCAAATACCTCTAATGTTGTGTTAAATGAAGGATAGGGTGTTGTTATTCTGATATCATCGAGTGTGATGATGGGTGACTGAGAGCAGTTAGATAGATGAGACATTCAGGCTACCTAATACTAGGAGACTCACTACTTTTTGGTCAACAGATGATAGATAAAGCACAAACATCTGCAAAACTTGTCAGAAACCCTAAACATCGGAAAGCTGAAATAACTCACCGCACTCCACCAGGCGCGGCGTGGTGCCTCCATTGCTGTAATACCTAAACAATGCAAGCCAAGATCCATAGCGGCCGTAACAGCTTGATTAGCGCGACTCCGCATTCGAGATACATTTCCTCTCTGGCAGTACTCGTATATGCTCAGCAGGACAAGGGCTAGAACAGGAGACAACTGTGAAAGGTTGAAGGAGGCCATTGCTTGTCTCGGAAGTAAAACTTGACATATACGGTCCATCTCTTTGTCGACTTCACTGAACGCTGCTTCTGCATACATCTGTGCATATGAACGTCTCGACTGAACACTAGAATCGCTAAATGCATCTGAATCTTGAGGAAGTGGTATCAAAACCAGGACAGCAGAGATAGCCAATGTGAGTGCCGAGGCAGGCCAATGCGGCAGTGAAGATCTATCAATACTTCCGGTGTTAATGCTCGGAACCTCAACCACTACTGGTCGATCAGTGATTTGGTCCGACAGAGGGGGTTGGAGAATCGGAAGGAAGGGGTGAATATGTATGTAGTAAGAGTCGAATCTACGAACGTCAGTCAATCAAGACGTCACATTCGCGGTATTGGAAACCAACATCTCTTCCTCAGACGCATATACGCGCAAATGTGAAGACTGAGCAGAACCTATAGTCCCATACACATTACCCTCAACATCTGGCACCAGCACCTCACCCGACCCATCTATCGAGCCCAGATCTAGATTTCGGATCCCACTAAAAGGACTGAGTAGATGAGCTATATCCGACAGATCATAATCTCCAACCACCTCGCCAGAGATAGATGGTCTCTGTGTAGGGGCTGGTAGACTCTGCTGAGCTACCGAAGGAAATACATTGGGATCGTGAGGCGAATGATGCAGAGCGATATTGTGGTGGGTGGATGACTCTGCACGATGCCGGAATCCGCCGCGACGGCTTGGACGATAGACACAACTCAATCCTTTATGAGAGCACTGTTTTAAAGTTACATATCTTCCATGAAATGCATCGTAGGATTCTTGAGAAGAGCCTTACTCTGCTACATGGGTGGCGGCCATCGCATCGGATCTTGCGCGCGCGACTAGCAAATAGGTTAGTATGACAATAAGAATGGGACAATAAGAGCTCACCAAGCGAGACATGCTGCCCTGCTTGGTTGTTTCTGGATGGGGTGCATGGTGTGGCGGTATAGTTGATGGAAAGAGGTGAAGTTGGACATTCCCAGCCATCATTGTAGTAAATGCTGGATGCGGGTTCCACTCTTCGGCGTTGTAATGGTATTACCGTCACTATCTTTTATAACATTACGGGAATCCATACAACCGCGGCAGATCTGAGTGGACTACATTATATGCTGTGTGGAGGCAGAAACGATAACTATATCTTAATCAAACTATTCAACTAAGCCTAGACATTAATCATTGATATTACGTACTAGTAGTTCCTATCTATCAATACCCCCCGCCATGCTATGCGTATCATGCCAAAACCAACAAAAAAAAGACCAGAGGTATCTCAAACAACAACAATCTGACAACCAACAAATAAATCCCAGTAGACAAAAACTTTTAGCCCAGCTCGTCTTCACATCAAGTCATGAAAAGACAAGCCCAGAATAGAACGTGGGGTATATGAAACGCAAAGGGTATAAGGAAGCGAGCAAAGGAGAATAAAATCAATACCCGTAAACCGAAGCGCGGGACCACTTCCCCCTAGCCCTAATGCGCTTCCCATAGATATAAAACAAATAAGGAATGGGAATCAACGCAACAGCCACGAAACCCAACACACTGGCCGCCCAATTTACGCCCAGACGATGAAACATGATATTAGCGAAGAGGGGGAAACAGCCCGCGAACAAACTTCTCAAGAATGTGTTCGCGGCGACAGCACTGGCAGAAACCTTCTGGAAGGTATCGATGAGGTAATTCAGGGCGGCTTGGAAGATGGTAAAGAACCCGAAGCCCATGCAGACAGCGCCAATGATGGGAGCGATCCAATGGATATGGGGATCACTAGTCCAGGCGAAGATGAAGAGGCCAGCGGCGAAGACGATCGAGCCGAGCATCATCGGCGGTAAACGGGCTTCGGGGACGGGGAAGTTATTGTTTGCTTTGAAGCGGGCGATGTAGAATTTCTGGTTGAAGAGGTTGATGCAAGCGCCGAAGAGAATGCCGACGAGGTAAGCGAGGAAAGGCAGGGCGCCGACGACCTGGTTCCAGCCGCGGACTTCTTGGAATTCGATGGGGAAGGAGGCCAGACTGAGGTAGAGGATGCCGTAGACGAAGGAGGCGTATATGGCGACGAGGAAGCAGATCGGGGTTGTGAGGAGGGCGAAGGGCCGGATGAGGTACTTGTTACCGAGTTCTTTGAAGGTGACGTCCCATTCTTCGTGGCGGGCGTGCAGGGCCCAGTTGCCGGTTTCGAAGCGGAGGCGTTGCGCTTTGTAGACGAGGAGAACGGCCGGGTAGCTTTCGTCCAGGAAGATCAGGTCCATTGCTAGGAAGAACATCATCATAATTCCTGTGATGTATTCCGTCCATCGCCAGCCGAGGTAGCTTTGGCAGATGGCTCCGCCGACGATCGGACCTAGTACTGGTCCGCCGACGACTGCCATGGCGTAGCCAACAATGGCGGCGCCGCGCTGCTCCGCGGTCCAGATGTCGCTGAGGACTCCGCCGGTGTTGGTGACGGGCGCGGAGCCGAAGAAGCCGCAGAAGAATCGGGTCAGCATGACGGTTTGGAGGTCTTTGGCTGTGGCGGTGCCGAAGGAGAAGATAGCTGCGATGAAGTATGGCGCGAGTACGGCGGGCTTGCGTCCGTAGACTTCGGATAGAGGTGCCCATACGAGGGGACCGAGTCCTGACTAGGTCAGTTTATGCGCAGAGAACGAATGGTGGTATAGATGGAGACCTACCGAAACCGAACAGCAGCAGCGTTGTACCCAATGTCCCGACTTCCTCTCCCACGCCAAACTCCGCATCGATTTGCTTGGTGCCTGTAGAGAAACTGCGCTTTGTCAGTACCTGGAATATAGATCTGCGGGAACGGTAGAGGAGCAAGCATACATCGAACTAGCCCAAGTCGCACCTATCGCACGCACCCACTGTCAGCACCACATCACCTGAAGAGATTCGAACAAGTATAACAGCAACCGCACATACCCATAGTAGTCAACCCATACAAAATGGTAGTAACCGCCTTCTTGCGAAAACTCCAATTCATCGGCCTATACGGATCATCCGGCCCTTCAAAGTCAACAATGACGTCCTCGGAGGTCTTAGTATGCGACAGCGGATGCGTGAAACGGGCAGTTTGCCCCGGTTCGCGACTGCGAATGCGCGAAATCACCGAATGCGCACGGTTCTCGAGCGCCGACATGCCCGATGCCGCAGTGGTTTGCTTCTCCAATGCAGTCGGGTCGTCCGGGTGCACGTATGCGCTGTGGTGGTCTTCGGAGGACTCGACATCTTCGGATGAGAGCGATGAGCGGGAGTGCTCGTGTCGCGACATCTTGAAGAGCAACAAGCAGTACTATTTTTATTCAATCAATTGATTTAATTCCGAGCTGATAAATGGTAAATAGAATCCTTCGAGTCACTATGCATATGCGAGGGGAGAAAATGATATCAGAGGGACGGAATTAATAAAATAAGAAAAAATGTCCCCGATAAAAATGATGTAAAAAAAATCTCCGAATCTCCGAAAAGTAAAGGTGGGATAAGATAATTGCCGAACATGCAACAGGATTATTTGAGATTAGTTTCAACCGCCACACGGTTTGAGCAAGTACCTGAGACAAAATGAATGATTCAACAAGTGGAGGCAAGGATCCCAATCTTCTCAGTCAGGGCAGGCAGGATATGCCAGTATCTTTAAGGCACATTTTCTCACTGGCGTGGAACCGAAGCCCGAAGCCGTTTTACCCGGGGAGCAGCGTCATAAGCATCGGACGTCCGATAACGGGACCCTCCAACATTGCTTCTTTGCATTTGCCGCACGCTGATTCGGCCATTTCGGTAGAACAGTCTGCCGGATCGACGTCAATTTCCTGGATAGATCAGGTCCTTTTCAATCGCCCTATACGCACCATGAGTCACATCCTGCACGTATCCCAGCCTGACAGGGCAATTATACCCGGCCAAGAAGAGAGCGCTTGTCAGGGACGGATGCATCCGATGGGGCAGATAGGTGACAGGGCCGGAAACTTATCCGACCCACGGTGATCGTCGCCACCGCTAGAAAGTCTAACTGTCGGTCAAAGAGTTCAAGAAAGGTCTACTATGGTCTAGACGGGGTGAGAGATACGGGCGGGTCGTGTGTATCTATAATTGTCGCTCCTACGTGGTCAGGGTACCCTTGTAAAAAAACAACAAACATGCATTGATTGCTCCGTCTATCCCTTTAATGTCTTGTCTTATCGTAATGTTCCAATGCTGGCGGTAAATGTACAGCGTCATAATACATCAATCATCCATCCTCATCCGGATGTTGTCGCGTGCGCACTCTCCCATTTCTCAACGGCCTCCAGTGCGGCCGTCACTTTGAGCCCAACGCGCGCGTCTAGTTCATAGCTCTCCCACTTGGCCGCCTTCTCTAGGTGCTCCTTACATTCGTGCACTTGGCGACGCTCCAGCTGTGTATCGTTCTCGGTGCTTCCTGCAGCTAGTTTCTCGCTAAATGACTCCGGTCCTCCGTGAAGAGCACTGTACGTCGGCCGTTCCATCCACAGATTAGCCGCCATCTCGAAGTGTGCCACCGGGTAGATCCAGTCATCCTTGAGATGTCCAGTAAATTGGGACTTGTCCTGGCTGAAGATGCTCGTGCGAATGATCTCTTTCGCCTCATCGTGCCGGCGCATGGCACGGAAGACGGCCGCGCGCAGGAGCTGCAAGATAGCCTTCTCTTCCGTACCTTCGCGTGACCATGTCTTATTGGCATCGCTTTCGGACCACGCCAGCTTCGTCATGGATTCTTCCAGTTGTCCCTGCGTCATACGACTGTGTCCGTTCCAGAAGAAAATCATCTCTTCAATCGGATCCACTCCCACGGCATCCACCAAGGGCACCTTCCACTCTTTGGCGCGGGCCTCCCACTTGGCGATCTTGCGAGAAACAAAGACGTCAAAAGGCAGCTGTCGAGCCATGAACTTCTTCTTGCCAGCCAATGGCGGCGCTTTCCGGAAGTACTCCACGGCCTTTTCAGCCTGTTTAGCTGCCGCAGTAGCATCCGTTCCAGCAACGTTTCGGTATAGGCTGAGATGGGCCGATCCCGCAATGTAGTAATAGAGTGATCGAGACCAAGAGTTGAGTTCGACGCACTGTAATGGTCAGTTTGATTAAGATCTTCTATACGTCAATCAGGACAGCATACCTCGAGGAAAGACTCAGCACAAAGCTCGTATCTGTGAAGATACATGGCGTTCAGA
This sequence comes from Aspergillus neoniger CBS 115656, assembly GCF_003184625.1. Classification (NCBI taxonomy): domain Eukaryota; kingdom Fungi; phylum Ascomycota; class Eurotiomycetes; order Eurotiales; family Aspergillaceae; genus Aspergillus; species Aspergillus neoniger. The sequence continues at coordinate 1,478,681 of NW_020291129.1, forward strand.
CTCCGTTCGAAAACTCGCAGCGCCTCGACCTGCTTGAGCGGACTGCGGTCTTCTCCACAGAGCAATTCCAAGGCAACATCTAATTTCTTGTTTGCTCCGTTCATCCGCGACTCTTCCAGCAGCCACAGTTGACTCTTCGGAAAGCGCTTCCGCATCAGGGCCAGCAAGGCCTCTAGCCGTTCCTGGGGATAGCCCTGCACGTCATCGCCAGGGACGGGATCGGGCATGATATCGCAGTACCGGACGAAGCCGTTCGAATATCCAAGAATGGAGAAAGCGGCGAGGGCACCAATCAGGTTGTGAAATTTACTGGCTTGCCAAAGCATCCTCAATCCGCGTTCCTTGTCTCCGTGGAAGCCAATGATTCCCAAAAGCTTACTGAACGCGGGCGGGACCATGGAAATCAGAAGCAAGAGAATTCCGAAGCAGAAGTTGGCGCCGGAGTGGACGAACACGTCGATCTGGTTCTTGAAAATGTCCGAATCAGGATCATGGCTCAGCATATCAGAAGGACCCGATGCCGATGTTTCGGAGTCCGCGGAGATTGAAAGGTCTGAAAACCCCTTCTTCAGGTCGTCGGGCTCTACCGGAGATGCAGGAACGGACGTGGGCGCCGCTCCCTGCCCAACACCCCGTGGCAGACTCTCCGTAGAGGTAGTATCCCCGGAGTTCCGCGCCTGCATGATGAACTTTTGCTCCATCTTAAGAATAGCGTCTAGGGTGATATAGGCCTTTCTGAGCTTATAGAATCCTTTGATACTTTCCGTGAGACTTTCATTCAGGACGCCGACGACGGCACTCATGAGCTGCGCCATGGCCTGGCAGAGCGCAAATTCCGTCCCAGGAGCATATATTTGTGAGTGGTACGTATTGGGCGCATGAGAGTTGTGTTGCGCGCGATGCTGGTCGTTGGCGGCACTCGTCTCCGCGGCATTGAGTCGCTCCGAGGCTATAGAACATCAGTCATCAAGGACACCTCTAACAGGACAGTGGTCACACTGGTTACACACCCTGACGCATGATCTCCTGTTCAAAACCCAGTGTGGCCCGGATGAACGCAACGACACCTCTGCCAAGCTATATACCAGGCACGAGTTGTAGATCAGCAGAGGCACTACAGAGCTAGTGACTTTGAAGATCGGCAGGTACTTGTCCAAACCAAAGGCATACGCACATTATGAAACGACGAGGTTCCCTCGGAAAGACCGTCTTCGGCGCCGTCCACATCGTCATTGAGGATTAACGTGGCAGCTGGTTGCCCAACCATTCAGTCAGCAGAGCGCCTTTAGCACTGACCCCGGAAGAGCGGGGATTCGATCACGCATGGAAAATTGGACATACCCCTCATAGCATCCTCAACTTTAAGTCCCAAATAATCGATTGTCAGCAATATTCGCATCTTAGCCGGGGCTGAGAAGACCTCTGTGCTCACTCACGATCTCGCAGTTCGGACAAAGAGTCCAGGGACTGAGTGGAGGCCGGCTTCTTGCCATATAGCCAGGAGCCTACGCGAAACATATTCGAAAAGAAGGGAGCCCGGTGAAAACCAGGCCTGCAAGTATAGAATAATTCTAGAAAGGAAGTTGTGCACGAGACGTATGGCGATCAATTAACCAAGAACCGAAGGGCCCCGAAGCAGACGTAGATGGAATAGGAAGATGATCGAATCTCCCATTCGATACGCACCAAGGACGTAGCAAGACTCCAGGACCATAACCCAAGAAAAAGAGAGAGGTTGGGGGATATGCAAGAGAATCAATAACAATAGTCCAAAAGCGAACAAATTGTACGGAAGTAGAAAAAAAAAAAAGAGGCGACTCCGACCCAAGGGCTAGGCCGGATGGCCTGGGGATTATAAGCAACGGGGACCAGAAACAATAATAGCGTCGAACCCACGGTCCACTTTGCGGCGGCAAGGCGGAGCAACTGACTGGAAATTGCCGGGAGTTGCTCACGAACAAGGCTCTCAGAGATCACGAACCAGTGATTTAGCGCATCGGGAAGAGGGGATCGTTTTTAAATGTCTCACGAATGGGAGGGAGGGAGGAAGGAACTGTTGGACAGAATGGGAGCTGGGGTCATGTCCGGTATGTCCGGCAAGACTGGAGGGGAACTGAAGGGGAACAACAATAAAGCTTGACGTCGTCAGGTCGATTTGACCGACTGCGGACTAGTCTAATAGTGCCGCCGCCCAGCCAAAGTTGAACCGACGCCATCGCCTGCGTCTCCGCCTCCGTCGCCGCCGCGACTCTCTCTCTCATTCCATTTACCTTGCTTGCCAACAACCAACACCACCCACCACCGCCACTTTCGATCTTCTGATCTGTCATCTCTCATTCCTCACCTCCTCTCCTCCCCCACTCCTTCTTTGATTCCTTCGTACGACCCCTCCTTTCACCTCCCTAAAGCCACCTGTCCGCTGCCCTCCCCCCTCCCACACCCACCCATCATGTCGAATCCCACCGCGACCCAGGACACCAAGGCCGAGCCTACCCAACAGCCACAGCAACAGAAGCCCCCCGTGCTGGAAGAAGACGACGAGTTCGAGGACTTTCCCGTTGAAGGTTAGCCATGAACCAGACCGCTGGTTTTTCCCCGTCATGCAGAAGAGGGAGCTAGCTCCGCTTCCATCCCAGACAGACAGCCGGCAAAATGAATCTTACGGATGACGGATTGCGCTAACCTCGGAGCTTTTATTATTTACTTGCAGACTGGCCTCAGGAGGAAACCGAACAAGGATCTGCTGCCAACGGCGCAAGCGCTCACCTGTGGGAGGAGAGCTGGGATGATGACGATGCGGCCGAGGACTTCTCCAAGCAACTGAAGTACGTTTTCCCTTCAAACCAAGTCAAACCAAATCAAACCAAACCAACCCTCATCGGTCAATTTCCATGAGCGCAATATCTCCCCCATCTAATTCAGACCCCATATAAAGCTCAGATGATGGACTAACATGGTTCTCTTTTTCAATTTACAGAGAGGAACTGAAGAAGGTCGGGGCATCTAATTAATAGAATTTATGTTAGATGACGGACGGGTTGTCGGTTTTAATTGAGATGAACACACACACATACACACACACACACGCGCAAATTTCACGAAGGCATTAATCAACTTGATTACACGTGCATCTTTTACCCTCACGCAACTCGGTATCGGTAGTGGATCGATGAGACAATTGTCGATAGAACTTATTTGAGTAAAGAGATTCGTCTTGTGGTCTGCTTTGGCGGTGCCGGTCCAGTGGCTAGCTAGCCCTGATGCGCGGTCGTGGAAGGATTTGTCTGCAGACTAGGTCTAGGTCGTCTATGGTGGGAGGTCTGGTAGCAGGTTTGCTTGCTTGCTGCAACTTTGCTGGAAGCGGTGTATGTGGTGCATAAGCACGTTTATGTACTTTCTACGATTTTATTTACACACATCCATTACTGGATGAATCGAATCGAACCCACCGACTATCAACTTCTTTGAGGCCTCCTCATTGCGACTTCACTTGAATCCCCGCTCACAGCTTCGGACCCGTCACTAGTCAGAGATTGCATCATCAGAACCTCTCTTGAATATGATATAGGCAAAACGCGTATTTTGTTGAGATTAATTATCATTCTTTGTACATTACATTCGTAAAGTGGTCCCCTGTCTTGAGGGGGCGCCGGGAAGGCTGACAGGTAGGGTACTACAACAAGCCCGCCTGTCCAACTAGTCCAGAGCATGGAAGCTCAACCACAGCTCATCATCCTCCTCCAAAGAAACATGGGACGGATTTTTGTCATGCAGCATCATCTCCGCATATCCAGTGTGGTAATATGTCTTGTTCAAATTTACTTACTCGACAGGGCAGCAACACCGGGCAGCTCCTTGCCCTCAAGGAGCTCCAGAGAGGCACCACCACCGGTGGAGACGTGGCTGAGCTTGTCCTCGACGCCGTACTTGGCGGCGACGGTGGCAGTGTCACCACCTCCGATGATGACGATAGAGCCGGACTGAGCAGCGGAGACAACGGCATCGAGGGTCTTCTTGGTGCCGTTGGCGAAGGGCTCCAGCTCGAAGACACCGGGGGGACCGTTCCAGAGGATGGTCTTGGCCTCGGCAATGGTCTGCTTGTAGAGCTCAACACTCTTCTCGCCAACGTCCAGACCCATGTAGCCGTCGGGAATACCCTCAGCATCGGTGGCAGTGCCAGTCTTGGCATCAGCAGCGAACTTGTCGGCAGTGACGTAGTCAACGGGGAGAACGATCTTGACGTCGTGCTTCTTGGCCTTCTCGACGACCTCGCCGACGATCTTGCTGCCAGCCTCGTCGAAGAGACTGTTTCCGATCTTGACACCCTCCAGGGTCTTCTTGAAAGTGAAGGCCATGGCACCGGTGATGATCAGGCTGTTGACCTTGGGGAGCAGGTTGTCAATCAGCTGGATCTTGTCGGAGACCTTGGCACCACCCAGGATGGCAAGGAAGGGGCGCTGGGGGCTCTCGAGAGCCTTGGCGAAGTACTCGAGCTCCTTCTTGACGAGGAAACCGGAAGCCTTCTGAGGAAGGTCAACACCGACCATGGAAGAGTGGGCTCGGTGGGCAGTGCCGAAAGCGTCGTCTGTGATGTGGAGTTAGTACAGAGCTCATGAACTACTGGCCTCCCGAGAGGGGAAGGCGAGAAAAGGATTGCTTACTGATGTAGACGTCACCAAGAGCAGTCAGGCCCTTACGGAACTCAGCGACCTTCTCCTTATCGGCCTTGACCTTCTTGCCCTCGGCATCCTTGGAGCTGCCCTCCTCCTCGGCGTGGAAACGCAGGTTCTCAAGGAGAACAATCTGGCCACCAGTGGCCTTGTTGACGGCCTCCTCAGCCTCGGGGCCAACGCAGTCCTCGGTGAAGACAACGCTGCGGCCAAGCAGCTTCTCGAGCTCGGCAACAACGGGCTTCAGGCTGTACTTGTCGTTCTTCTTGCCGTCGGGGCGGCCCAGGTGGGACATGAGGACAACAGCCTTAGCACCATTGTCGATGGCGTACTTGATGGTGGGCAGGGCACCGACGATACGCTGGTTGTTGGTGATCTCCTTCTTGTCATTGAGGGGGACGTTGAAGTCGACCTGTCCATTGAATCGACTGATTAGCATTGAAGCACTACCACGACCCCACGATGATGATTGATGAAAAGGTGGGGGTTTCCGGGGCAACAACAACATACCCGGATCAGGACACGCTTGTCCTTGAGGTCGACATCGGTGATAGCAAGCTTGTTGGTGAGAGACATGGTGAACGACGGTTCTACGACAGTCGGATGGGGTCAGAGAATGGGAGAGAGAGGGGTGGGGTGACAAAAGGAAGGGAAGGGGAAATTTGGGGGAGGGGGGGACAGCGTAGTATTAGTAGCACCACGGGGTACGAGGGGATTAAGAAAAATGCCTACTTAATAGGTCCGCGGTGAGCGAGTCTGGTCACTCTAGGCACTGGAAGCTACGACTTCATTCGGTTCGGCGGCGGGGTAAAAGTGGTGGTTATGGGCTGGTGGTGGGGCAGCCGGTGAGAGAAGAAGAATCGCGGGCGCCTCGGGCTGATGCGGGACTGATGTCAGCGACCGTGAATCGATGACGGAAGGGTCCGGGGCCTCAGGGGTGAACATTATGCCTGTTATGCCCCGTTCGGAGCCCCTTAGCCTCGGATCATGGCTGCGATGGGAGGTTCTGCTGCGTCCGGGGGTGGATCTATCAAGCAATCGTTCCGATATTTCTCGTCTATGGAAGCCGGCTCGCTCTCGTGGGGATCACCCCGCCTACAGGAGATATTGGAGCTCGTGCCTGGTTCAATCCCGAAAAATAACACTGGTGTATTCCTTTTGTCGACATGGTTTATCGATCAATGCAATTGACTCCGGTGTACCCACGTTGCTGGACGAAGATGACCTATACACCACCCATGAGAGGAAGAATAACAGAAACCCCCAAAGCTCATTTACAGCGCCCAGTAAGCACAAAACAACGCAGGGGAAGAAATAATGACAGACAAATGAGGGAAGAAACGATTGAGAACCTTGTGGGAGCCAAAATATGAGCCCGCTTCTACCCTTACTCGTCCTCCGAAGAGTTGGTCAACGACAGATACGCAGTCCAGGCGATACCGACGGAGGACACAAAGGGCTGAATCAATATGTATCAGTATCACAGCGCACACGACATCTGTCACAATGGAACTCACAATCTGGAACTGGATAGGTACGACACGGAAGTTCAGGATCTGAACAGCGGGCCACAGGACAAAGTTGGCCTTGAGGGTTGGCAGATAAACGTCCTGGAACTTGCGAGTCAATGCTCTCCTTCCTCCTCCCTCGGCGACCGTCATGAAGGAAAAGAAGCACGCCAGACCTGGTGATGTCATTAGCAAACAGAAAGCGCGTTCTTCTTCCTCTGGAGACGCTTCGTACCGAAAGGAGCGAACATCAGCTGATCCACGCACACTCTCTTGAGAGCGGGAATCGACGGGTTTCTCTTGGTAAGGGGGAACGTCCTGGACAAGAAACCGAACCAATGGAACTGAACTGGGGCCATGAAGAAACCGTATGACATGAAGCGAGTCAGGCGCTCAAAGTCGAAGGCCGGCGCCAAATGTCTAGCATGTCCCAGCTCTCCAAGAGCAGGCGGCTTCTCTTTATCGAGGTCATGGATCTCAATCGAGATGAGATCGTTACCATCAGAGGGTCGGCGTCCTCCACGCGCTTTGAAAGCCGTGATCAACTGTGCGACCGTGTCTGCGATCCCACCAAGAATCTAACATGCCGTCCAACGTCAGTCGATCATATGCCAACGACAAATGATTCGTTCGAAGGAGCTCTTACCGCATTGGTAACCATGGTGGTTAAGACTAAAGACGACACAAAGTCAGTCAACTCCTGAAGGCGCCTTAGCAAGGGAGCAACATGACAGCCTTACCTGGTTTCTCCGCATAGTAAGAGTTGAACTTAGCGGCAAGTCGCATTGCAGCTGCCATTTCGATGAGAAAGATTATGGCGTGAAGCAATGGCTAAAAAGGAGAAATATGGAAGGAGTAAAATTAGTGATGAGTTCCCTCATAGGACAAGATTTATTTGTAAGACAATATTGCTTTTACGACAAAAATGTAAAAAGCCCCCCTTGGGTGAGATAGGATGGAATTGAGACCAAAAGTTTCACATACCAGACGGCCGTAGATGTACCTCCGATTGAGTCCATCGAGTATTCTTCGACGACCAGTGGAGAACATGACGAAGGGCGATGATAGACGATAAGTGATTGGCAAGATGGAAGGGGATCGAAGGCGAACGGCCTGGAAATCCCGGTTGGCGGGCTCGGGGCGAGTATGACGCAAAGGACTGCCAGAAAGCACGCACAGGCGAAACAAGGGCGAGCAGGCGAATACTAAGCAAGCCTCCCGACGACTCCTGGAAACCCGGGCGTCAGTGATCGTCTCGTTAGGTGTCGATGAGACGGGCGTACTGGGTACTGTGTACAAAAGAAGAAAAGAAGAAGCAGGTTAGATTTGGGTTTAGGTCGACCAGCGATTCAAGCCCCCGTTAAATAGAACGAACAAGAGGAACGGTAGTATTCTTGAGGCAGCGAAGATGCAAGATCGAGGTCATGTCATCTTGCCGGGGGTTCGAACTTCTCCCCCGCCCCTTGAACCAATCCGCTCGCGTGATCACCCGCCCATCTCCGCCCGCCCGCCGCTTTTTGGGGCGGAGGGTCTGCATTGCCGCTTTTATAGCCCCCCTTCTCCTCCTTTTTACTCAGGGAAATCTTATAATGACTACTAGTACCGTCTGGGGAGATCCAGCGCTTGATAAGTACAATTAAATGCTCTATTGATATGATATACATGCAACTCATCATCAGACTTGACGAATATCTATTCCACCCGCTAAACATGCTATCACCCCTTAAATCGTAAAGATAGCCAAGTCCATTAACATGCATCGTAGCTAGCCAGCATTTAAGCTATCTATCACAAGGATAATCCAGACCTCTTCTCAACTGACCACCTCGGTCGGCTTACCTTTCCTGTCAAAGGAATGGATGTCCGGGAGATCCTTAATATCAATCATCTCATTCGTATTTACATCCACCAGGCGTACAGCTTCCAGACGAAGCGCTCCCACCGCCAAGGGAAGCAATTTCAATTCCGTAGAAAAACAGGTGCCAGGCAAAAGGGGACTATGATATGATCAGCTAGGGTAAAAGGAAAGGAAGATGTGAAGCTACTCACCCAGCCCGAACGTCAGTACTCAGAGAAATGAGTTCTGCTTCCTGGCCAACTACACTCTTCTGGAGTGCATGAACGATGTTGTCATCCGTTACGGCTTCCGCGACCTGAGCAACTTTGCGGCTCGTCGCAGATGAAGAAGATGGTCGCACAGTATGTCCCCGTGGGTCCAACTTCTTCCGGCGAGGGATAGCAACTATCGAAAATTTGCGAGAACCGGAGGATCGGTTCACGATGAAGATACTCCAAGCAAAGGGCTTTCCTACTTCGACATGTGGAGGGCCACTGAACGAAACCGATACACCAAGGCCTGCGGTTGAGTATGCCCGCTCCCTCAGGGAGCTTCGATTAGGCGTGGCGGTCCCCGCTGCGGCGTTGCTTTGGTTGGGTGTCATCGGAAGACTTGCAGGGCGGTTGTTCCGTTGTAGAGCTTGGCTAGGACCCCCAAAAGTTGGGTTGAGGACCATGGAGAAATCAACGTTGGTTCTCCATTGCATCAAGATCCGCGGGTTACAATTGTCCGACAGGTGGATGATTGCTTCTAGCGAGATATCCAGAACACTGACCATCACAGTTGTTGATGGATTTGGGTCAGGTGCATAATCGGGCGTTAACTTGTATACAAGGGTAATATCATCTCGCGGCTGGCAGCGGATGGGCGGGAGCAGCCCCGGTGCATCTGTGAGGGTTTCTATCGTCCCATCCGACATGCTAAGCTCTGCCTTGTCAAATGTGACATCGCAATTGAGGAATGGTGTCACCTCAAAATCGAGGCTTGCAACGGTAGTAGGCCGTCCACTATAGGCATTCAGCCTAGAATAACGTATCCTTGCACTGGCGGCAGGAACTATGCGTATGGGATGGCCGGAATGCTGCTGGACGTTATATATGGGGTCTTCACTGTATTTGGCCGGTACAACTCGTAGAAGCCTAGATGCGGGGAGGAATGGATCTTTTTGATCCAAAGATTTGTCACTCGACAGCGGCTGTAAGATATTTGTAGAGGCCGGTATCAAAGGCGGGAGGTAGTCGTCTCCCCGAGACTCTTGCTGTCGGGTTTCAGCTGGGTTGAGGCTAGCGGAGGCGATGAAGAGGAGGGAAGGGTGTTGAATGCGTATGCGAGGGCGCTCTGAGGTTTATCAGCACGATAGGATGCCGGAACATGAACGTGGACCTTACTCAAGAATGCCTTGACACTCCAGATCACATATACGTGGTTGCCCCCACCGGTGTCTCCCTCAAACTCATTGACCACCACCAATGGCTCCTGTGAATCTACCACCCCTGAGAATATGAGGTCCCGAGTCGGGGTCGGGTTCTCCGCAACTGTCTCGGCGGGATCAATGGCAAAGGCATCGAGTCGGACTTCGAGGTGCGGAAGATACTGTTTCAAGCTAGGTGGGGAGCAATTGGATAGTCGTAGGACAACGCGAACGGTGCAGAACTCATCTGTATCACGCTACATATGAGTAAGAGATAGAGCTCGATCAGGCCAGCAGGTCGTAGCATACCGAAGAACAGAAGAGAGCGTTGCGGTATTAGCGAAAGCACAGAAGTGAGATCATCTGCGCCTTTTTCTAAAGCAGACGTCAGAGCTGCTTCTAGGTCGGCATCTGAAGCATGCGGGACAACTGTATCTAGAACAGCATGTCTGAGGAATTCCCCGGGGATGTCGAGAGTCGGCATGGCGAGAACAGCAGCCGCATGCTCTTCTTCTCGTAACGGGGTAAGAGGATAGCACGCGCACAGGCAACCGACACCAGGAAGGTCAAAAGAAGGCAACAGGCGGAAATCCCCTCGATGCGCATTTAATTTAAGAGCAGCCAGGGACCCAGGCGCGCCGGGTGGAGGTGTTCGATACCCCGGGACGGTGCAAACACGACAAACAACCTTAGCGCAGGAACCCCGGCGAGCTTCTTCGAACGCTGCTTTTTCCCGACCTTCTCTTATCGTCGCAACAGCAGTATCTGTCCCCGGCAGCTTCTGCAACTTCGATATGAATCCCATGAATGGTCCGGCTGGCGCGCCCTCCCTGTGGCAGGAGGCGCGTAACTCTGATGGTCGAGTTTACTACTACAATGTGCAGACGAAGGCGACGCAGTGGTCGAAGCCCATCGAGCTGATGACGCCGGTTGAGGTATGTGTCCCCCTGCCCTTTTTAAATGACATTGCCGTATGTTTCTGTCCTGGATTCTAATTTATTTTAAATTTTCATATAGCGTGCCTTGGCAAATCAGCCGTGGAAGGAATATACTGCTGAGGGTGGTCGGAAATACTGGTACAACACCGAAACCAAGCAAAGCACCTGGGAGATGCCAGATGTTTACAAAACTGCTCTGGCACAGGCTCCAGCGCCTCAGGCTCCTCCAGTGGCGTAAGTTTCATACCCAAATTTGCCTCTCAATGCGCTTATGAGACTAACGTGTTCATGCATAGGGCCCCGACTTTCGTTGCAGGTGGTGTTAGCTCGTTTTCTTCTTACCCTCAACAGCGTGACCGCGACGACTATGATCGAGGCTATGGCGACCGACGTGGAGGATATGGCTCGATGGATACCAACGGCATCGCCGCTGCTCCTATCCTAGGTACACAGCAAGCCGAACCCGAGTACGGCTCTCTCGAAGAGGCAGAGAACGCGTTCATGAAGATGCTGAAGCGCCACAACGTGCAACCCGATTGGAGCTGGGAACAGACCATGCGTGAAACTATCAAGGATCCTCAGTATCGTGCCCTCAAAGACCCCAGAGACCGCAAGGCAGCTTTTGAAAAATATGCGGTCGAGGTTCGCATGCAGGAAAAGGATCGGGCGAAAGAAAGATTCGCTAAGCTCAGAGCAGATTTCAATACCATGCTGAAGCGCCATCCTGAGATTAAACATTACAGTCGCTGGAAGACCATCCGACCGATCATCGAGGGCGAAACCATCTTTAGATCTACGGATGATGAAAACGAGAGGCGCCAGCTCTTCGAGGAGTACATTGTTGAGCTCAAGAAGGAGCACATCGAGGAGGAAGCTGTTAAGCGTAAAGCTGCTATGGATGAGCTGGTGACTATCTTGAAGTCTCTGAACCTGGAACCATACACACGCTGGTCTGAAGCACAGGCGATTATTCAGTCGAATGACAAAGTCCAAAGCGACGACAAGTTTAGAACTCTAAGCAAGTCCGATATTTTGACTGCATTCGAGAACCATATCAAGTCCCTTGAGCGGGCCTTCAATGATGCGCGTCAGCAACAAAAGGCTGCAAAGGCGAGAAAAGAGCGTCATGCCCGCGAGCAGTTTATCGAGCTTCTGAAGGAGCTGAGATCTCAGGGTAAGATCAAGGCTGGAAGCAAGTGGATGAACATCTACCCCTTGATCCACGAGGATCCTCGGTACGTCGGTATCCTGGGTAACTCCGGATCTTCTCCCCTGGATTTGTTTTGGGATATGGTTGAAGAAGAAGAACGCTCACTGCGTGGCCCACGTAATGATGTCTTGGATGTACTTGACGTGAGTGTGACTAAACCCGGTTTTCTGTTTTCTGTCACTAACCTGTACTCAGGACAAACGCTTCGAGGTTACACCAAAGACCACTCTGGAGGAGTTCAACGCTGCTGTATCTGGGGATCGCCGGACAGCCAACATTGATCCGGAGATACTTCAACTGATTTTCCAGCGTATCCAGGAGAAGGCTGTCCGACGAAGCGAGGAAGAGAAGCACGCTGCGGACCGTCATCAACGCCGTGCTATAGATTCATTGCGTTCCCGGATCAAGCGTCTCGATCCCCCTGTCCGTGCAACTGATACTTGGGAACAGGTGCAGCCACGGATCGAAAGATTCGATGAATACAAGTCTCTGGAGACCGATGAGCTCCGACAGGCCGCCTTTGACAAGGTCATCCGCCGCCTGAAGGAGAAGGAGGAGGATGCGGAACGAGACCGCGAGGCCCGCGACAGGGATCGCGGAAGTCGCCGTGATCATCACGACCGTGATCGTGATCATCGCAGCGGGCCATCCTATAGAGGCGAAAGAAGGGGAACGTCTAGCCGTCTAAGCCGGACCCCAGAACCAGATGCCTACGAGGCAGATCGCCGTAAAGCCCAAGCAGATCGTGAACGCTCCTACCGCAAGGCCAGCGGCCTATCGCCCGTCCGAGAGAGACGGGAAGAGCGCGATCGAGACAGGGAACGTTACCGTGAGCGTGAGCGGGATAGGGACCGCGATCGCGACTGGGACAGGGATCGCAGCGCACGCCCTCTTAGCCACTACGAACGCGAGCGCCGCGAGCGTGAGGAAGAGCGCGAACGCCTCTATCGCACACGCGGTGATCCCCGGGGAGGTCGGGATGAGCTGGATTATGGTGCCGATACCCGAAGCACCACAAGCAATGATCGTAGGCGCAGACGCGACAGCGACACGGAAAGTGTTGCCAGTCGCTCTGCGAAGCGCTACCGACGTGATAGTCGGGAGCGCGAACGCAGCCGCGGTGCCAGGCGAGACCGGGACCGTCGCGAGCGGACTCCAGCGGCAACCGATGATGGAAAGAAAGAGGAAAAGGCCGTCCACTCCGGTAGTGAAGAAGGGGAGATTGAGGAAGATTAAGTAGATGCGCACACACACTACTACCCGTTCCATAGGTAATTGCCAATGGACGCTGACTGACTCTACACTTGTAGTGTCGGGTTCTGGTGGATGCGTCTCATCTTTGCTGCCCCCGTATATCGACTTTGTATGTCTAGCGCCCACACGATTGATATATGCATTTCTTGACATGTGAAAATACAAATACAATACCTATAATGATATTTTCCTATGCTATATCTAGTATTAATAGTAATTAAACACAGCCGAAGTAACTGTCGTGGCGTCCAGTTCTACGGTTCAACGTTAAGTTGAACTAGTGCTTGGAGCACTCAGAATACTATATATAGTTGTCTATCACCATCATGTCATACTATTATTACTACTACTACTAGGACAACCACAATTGAACCCACTGATACACATCACAGCACGTCATATACAGTGATGTTTGGGAAGAAATGCCTCGTTTGTATTATTTAAGAGTAATTCCTGATATTTGTTCATGTGATCCAGCGAACAAAATGCGGGAGGTCGATTCCTTACTGGGCGATGATACCTACCGCTATCATCGGGCGGGAGGAGTATGACATCCGGTGGAGACGGACATTTTCGGAGGGGATCTGCTCCGTAGGCGTACACAAGGTGCTTATGTAGAGTTCACTATACTGTCCTGAATAGATTTTACCATGCTTAGGGACAGAGAAAAGCAAGTGATATATACGAAGTGAATGACTAGCGTAATGAAATATGTTCAAAAAAAAAAAGAAATCTTTTGGACAGTGGCCACCTAGCTTGACCATAACCAGCTAATCTTTTTTTCCCTCACCGACACCCTTTTTTGTCGGCGGACCATCCATGTCGCGAATAACCTTGGAACTCTTTTGACAAAAATTGTAACTCCGACATGACTGCGCCATCCAGGAAATCCGTATACCCAAACATAATCTAATAGACTAGTCTCGTTGTGTCTTCACTCTGAACCATCGTGAAGAGGACTAGATTGAACTATGCAGGCGTGGATGGCGCTGGGGAGGGACGACCATGAGCGACGACAAGGGGGGGCCAGAGAGGATTAACTGGAACAGGTTAAACCACTGCTCCTACCTAGCCGAACAAGTCGTCCGCTCCCTCTTCGTCATCCTCCTCCAAAGCACCATCCACATCATCAGGAAGACGCACGCCACGGCAGCGGCGCCGCCTTCTCTGAGCTGCAGAGGCCTTTGTAACGCCGAAAAACGCCACTACCCGAAGGTAGCCCCAGCGACGATAGCGACGCCGCTGGTCCGAGTCGCGGCCGTCACGTCGGTGAGGCACGCGGTCATACTTGCCCGGAACAACCTCTTCATTTCTCTTCTTCCAAGAAGAACTGTGAAGAATGCAAGTCAGTATTATGTTTCTCATGAGAAAAAGAAGATACCACCACGGCTGAACTATGCCAGTGCTGAGGTGAGAAGATTGTAGACTTACGTAGTTGCCGGCCAACTTCTGCTCCTGGTCCATCTGGGACTGGTACTTGTTGATACGAGGGCGGTAACTGTTGGGGTCACGACGGAAGGTGACATCCAGGTTCTTCAAGAAAGTGTTGCAACCAGTGACCAGGGACTCAGGGGCGTTGGCGTGAGCATCGATGGAGGGCTGACCGTCGAAGACGATGACACGATCGGCGAGATAAGTGGCCATGATGAAATCGTGCTCGACGATGAATGCAGTCTTCTTGGTGTGCATGATGAAACGCTTGATGACCCTGGAGGCCACGATACGCTGCTCGGAGTCCAGGTAAGCACTGGGCTCGTCAATGAGGTAGATATCGGCGGGAATTCCCAGAGCCAGGACAATGGCAACACGCTGCAATTCACCACCAGACAGGTTCTGGACTTCCTGGTCAATGAAGTCATCAAGCTTGAGGGGCTTGTAGACATCAGTCTGGAACTGGGGCGACAGGAACGCAGCCTTGATACGCTTGAAGAAGAGCTGACGGACGGTACCCTGGAACTTGGGGGTGATCTTCTGAGGCTTCATGGAGATGTTCAGGCGAGGAACGCTCTTGCCACCGTCAGGCTTCTCAGCACCAGCAAGCATCTTACAGAAAGTGGTCTTTCCGGTTCCGTTCTCACCCATCATGACAATAATCTCAGAGTCGGTGAAACTTCCAGCATCGATCTTAAGGTGGAAGTTACCGAGAGTCTTCTCCATGCTGGGGTAGGAGAAAGCACGAGCCCGGTCCACCATGAAGTCATCACCAGACTCAGCAAGACGGAAAGTAAGAGACTCGTCGCGGAATCGCAAGTTCTCGGTGGGGATGTGACCATCCAGGAAGATGTTGATACCTTCACGGACGGAAGCAGGCAGAGTAACCACACCGTAAAGGGCGGGTCTTCCGTAAAGCACACAGACGAAATCAGACAGGTAATCAAGAACAGACAAATCGTGCTCGACAACAATGACATAATCGTCAGGGCGCAGAAGCTCTCTGATGGAGCGAGCGGCGGCGAGACGCTGCTTAACATCAAGATAGGAGGAAGGCTCGTCAAACATGTAGCTGTAAAATTTGTCAGCTTGTGCGCATCGAAAAACGGTTCGAGATATTGCTCTTACACGTCAGCCTTCTGGACGCAAACCAGACCAATGGCGAAACGCTGGAGCTCTCCACCAGAAAGGTGACCAATATCACGGTCCTGGACCTGTCTCAACTCTGCATAAATCATTAGCAGTGTTATCACAAAGCTCAGATTGCAACTGTGCCATACCAAGAGTGTCGAGAATGTGTTCCAGGTTGCCCAACTGAGCGCGGGCCTTGATGAGGTCTCCAACGTTCTGAACGGGGCCCTTGACAGCCCTGGGAATCTGATCGACATATTGAGGCTTCACAACAGCCTTGAGATCGTCCTCCAGAACCTTGGTGAAGTAGTCTGCATACAGTTAGAAGTCTGTATAAATCGACCCCACGATACTATATATACGTACTCTGCAGTTCGGAACCACGGAAGTACTTGAGAATTTCTTCCCAGTCGGGAGGGTTGTCAAAACGTCCAAGGTTGGGCTTCAGCTTTCCACTGAGAATCTTCAACGCCGTACTCTTTCCAATACCGTTGGTACCGACGAGACCAAGCACCTGTCCGGGACGGGGCATGGGAAGACGGTGAAGCTTAAAGCTGTTGGCGGAGTAACGGTGGGTAACTTGAGTCTCCAAGTTGGTCGGCAGGTTGATGATGTGAATGGCACCGAAGGGGCATTTCTTGGGACAGATACCGCAACCGATACAGAGGCGCTCGGAGATGAAGGCAATCTTGGACTCGGGAGTGACCTCGATACACAGCTTACCCGTACGGACGACGGGGCAAGACTTCTTACATTCCTGGCGACATTTCTAGAAGAAGAGAAAGGATGAGCGTTAGAAGATAGGTCCGGGGGCGCGAAGAAAGCAGGAAAATCGGAAGATTCGCGTACCTTGGGTTTGCACTATTACCAGCCAAGCGAGATGTCTCAGTATACGTTGGAGCGTCGACACATGGTTGTTGGCAGCGTATGCCGCGGGGTATAGGAAACTCACTTTGTCACTGTTGACAATAGCAACACTGAAAACCCAGATCTGTTAGCTGGTGTGACCAAAAGAAACCAATAAGGTGGATATAAGGAGGCATACCGGGTAAGCTTGTCAGACATGATGGCTAATGTTCAGATCAAGTCGAATGCGCGAAACCGATGTAGTGGGGGAGCAGCTGTAAAAAGAAGCAGTAAGATCGCTTAAAGGGTGAACTGTGCTGGATGAAGCCGATCACACGGCGGCGGTTGGACTGGCAAAATGCGAATGCGCCAGATCTCTGCACAGGCAGCACCAAGGAGAGAGCGAGGTAGAAACGTTGCTGGAGAACCCCGATGAGGAGGGGCTCTTTGGAGAGAAAACTATGCCGGGCATTGTGGGCAACCGTGGCTGCCTCAGGCCACAACTGTTTCCGGGCTGCATTATTTCTGGCGGTGCTGATTGGCTGACTGTTCACATTGACTGATTCTGCTCGGAAGAAAAGTAGCTCCTTTCCCGAGACGCACGTGACAAACAAAGCGCGCTAGTCCGCTTGAAGGCTCGCTTGAGGCGCGCTAAACCATACAGAGCATGGCGGGCAATGGCAGCCTGAGGGATCAGGCGGGCAGCCAATCCCTTCACGGCGACTCGTCCACCTCCAGCCGAACGTACAACACTCTTCCTACTCCCTCATCATATTCTCAGCGGCCTCCCATCGTTCCTTTGCTGCCTCCACCATTCCATCCTCCCCTCCCCCCCACCTTTTCCCTTCAACTTTGTCACCATTTACTTCTTCGTTTTTCCCTGATTAGGGGTCACCAAGCTATGGAATGTAAGTATTTTATTTGTCTTTCCTAGCTTTTTCCTAGACGTGTCCTGCCACTGTCGGCCGGGGTACTTCTCCACGGTCTCGACCCACCGAAGAACTCCAGATATCCCCTACATCCGGTGTATTGAGGGGTTCTCGGGTTCCTCCTGGTCAAGGTCTGGCTGGATTTCCTCTCTTGTACCTGTTTTTGCATTCGGATTCGCCCCTATTATCCCCCATCTCTTCCCTATCACTCTCCGTCGCGTTTCATCCAGCCCGCCATCAAAAACATGCCCATCCATCATACCTCCATCTCCTACCTCGTTCACCTACCTATTCTGTTCGATTCTAGTGGAATCTGAGTCGCGTAAATCTGTTTTACACTATGCCGTGTCTTCCATCCCTCTCCGGCCTCGTACCGGGCTTCAATGCTGATGCCTCTCATCATCAATAGCTACTAGCATGGTGATCCCATCTACCTCCGAACCATCGGCCACAATGGCCCTGATGAATGGGTACTCCGCATCACCTGCCTCCGATGCTGCAAGCAGCAGAGATGATCTTGCAGTCAGCGAGAGTGAAGACCACCTATCCGACTCCTATGCAAACCATGCCGCACGCGATTCATCATCCTCCCCCGAGGAAGACGCCGCAGACGAGTCCTATAACGCCGGCTCCCCGGACGCAGAGGGAGATGAGGATGCTTTTGGAATTCAAAATGACGAGGACCAGAGCAGTGCATCCGGCTCTGAAAACTCTTCATCATCAGAAACCAGGCGTGGCACGAAACGGAAATCATCGTCGGTCAATGAATCAGACTATATCCGACAGAACCCCGATCTATACGGCCTTCGCCGAAGCGCAAGAGCCCGCACGACGCGTCAAATAGTCGAATCAGACTCGGACTCGGACGACTCTGATGCTGTAGCACCCCGTGCTAAGCGTCGACGCGCTGCGGCCTCACAACCCACCTCGAAACGTCCCTCCCGCTCCGCAACACAGTCGTCGTTCTCCGAAGACTCGGACAGCGATGAGTACGGGGGTCCCCGTGCTCGTACAAGTAAGGCGAGGCGACGGCGGCTCCTTCAAGCGTCATCAAACGAAGCACCTTCGCACCCTGAGGTTCGTTTCTCAACGAGGAATGCTTCTCGGGTCTCCAATTACAACGAAGATGATGATGATTCCATGTTCGAAGATGACCCAGAGGAAATGACGCAGAATTATTGGGTGAATACCGTGGAGGATGATCGCCCAGCTGTCGATATTGTGCTCAATCATCGCCTCAAGGATGGTGTGGACCCAAGTAGCCTCGACGTCGGTCGCCACGACTTTGAGTTCTACATCAAATGGCAAGGCAAATCCCATTACCATGCCACATGGGAAACGGCCGAGAGTCTTGCCAACTGTCGTAGTACCCGCCGCCTTGACAATTACATACGCAAAACACTGTCCGAAGACGTTCGCCTCAAGAATGATGCAGATGTTGCCCCCGAGGATCGGGAGAAATGGAACCTCGATCGTGAGAGGGATGTAGACGCAATTGAGGATTACAAACAAGTTGAGCGAGTCATCGGAATGCGCGAAGGCGACGAAGGGACGGAGTACTTCGTCAAGTGGAAGCGCCTGTTTTACGACTCTTGTACATGGGAGAGTGAAGATCTCGTTAGTAATATCGCTCAGCGCGAGATAGACCGTTTTCTAGATCGCTCCTCTCGCCCCCCGGTGTCAGACAAGTCCGAAACCAACCCAGCCACGCGCAAGTCATTCGAAACAATCAAGAGCACACCTAGCTTCCTACAGAATGGCCAGCTGAAGGAGTTCCAGGTGAAAGGTGTCAACTTCATGGCTTTCAATTGGGTGAAGAACCGCAACGTTGTGCTGGCCGACGAGATGGGTCTTGGTAAGACTGTCCAGACCGTTGCATTCATCAACTGGTTACGCCACGTGCGCCGCCAGCAAGGGCCTTTCGTGGTCGTCGTCCCACTGTCGACGATGCCATCCTGGGCTGAGACCTTCGACCACTGGACCCCTGACCTCAACTATGTTGTCTACAATGGCAATGAGGCTGCACGCACAGTTCTGCGTGAACATGAGCTTATGGTAGACGGGAACCCCCGACGCCCTAAGTTCAATGTACTCCTCACAACATATGAGTATGTCCTGCTGGACTCGACCTTCCTGAGCCAGTTCAAATGGCAGTTTATGGCCGTTGATGAGGCACATCGGTTGAAGAATCGCGAATCTCAGCTATATTTGAAGTTACTCGAGTTCAGGTCTCCGGCTCGACTTCTCATCACCGGAACTCCTATTCAAAACAACCTTGCAGAACTCTCTGCCCTTCTAGACTTCTTAAATCCGGGCCTGGTTCACATTGATGCCGACATGGACTTGAACGCAGAAGCTGCCTCTCATAAGCTTGCGGAGCTGACGAAAGCTATTCAACCCTTCATGCTACGTCGAACGAAGTCGAAAGTGGAGTCTGACCTTCCCCCCAAGACCGAAAGGATCATTCGCGTCGAGCTCTCCGACGTCCAACTGGAGTACTACAAGAATATTCTCACCAAGAATTACGCTGCGCTCAATGACGGAGCCAGAGGTCAGAAACAATCACTTCTGAACATCATGATGGAGCTGAAGAAAGCAAGTAACCATCCATTCATGTTCCCCAATGCCGAAGCCAGGATTCTGGAAGGTAGTACCCGCCGGGAGGATGTTCTGAGGGCAATGATCACCAGCAGTGGTAAAATGATGCTTTTGGATCAGCTTCTTGCCAAGCTGAAACGTGACGGTCACCGTGTGTTGATCTTCAGTCAGATGGTTAAGATGCTTGACATCCTCGGTGATTATATGGAATTCCGCGGATATACATATCAACGACTGGATGGTACTATCCCTGCGGCTGCACGTCGTTTGGCAATTGAACACTACAATGCCCCTGGAAGCAATGACTTTGCGTTCATTTTGTCTACCAGAGCCGGTGGTCTTGGAATCAACCTTATGACGGCAGATACTGTGGTCTTGTTTGATTCTGACTGGAACCCCCAGGCTGATCTTCAAGCCATGGCCAGAGCGCACCGTATTGGACAGACGAGGCCGGTTAGTGTGTATCGCCTGGTGTCAAAGGATACCGTGGAGGAGGAAGTGATTGAGAGAGCTCGAAACAAGCTTCTACTCGAGTTCATCACAATCCAACGTGGTGTTACTGACAAGGAGGCGTCAGAGATTCAAAACAAGATGGCTCGTAGTGGAATCTCGGTCAGCGAGCCAAACTCAACAGAGGATATTTCACGTATTCTCAAACGTCGTGGCCAGAGGATGTTCGAGCAGACTGGTAACCAGGAGAAGCTTGAACAACTCGATATCGACTCAGTCCTCGCAAACGCAGAACTTCACCAGACCGAACAGGCTGAGGAGATTCAAGCTGACGGTGGCGAAGAGTTCCTTCGAGCCTTCGAATATGTTGACATCAAGGTGGACGACCTTAGTTGGGATGACATCATACCCAAAGAACAGCTGGAGGAGATCAAGGCAGAGGAGAAGAAGAAAGCCGACGAACGCTATCTTGCCGAAGTCATTGAGCAGAACCGACCTCGCAAGCGCAATGCACCGGGTGATGCACGGGATACCCGTGAAGAACGCAAAGCCAAGAGATTAGCGAGAGCACAGGTCAGTATGGAGAATGGCGATGACTCCGACTCAAATGCTCAGTCGGACCCGAAACGACCCCTTGTGGAGAAAGAATACCGCCATCTTCTGCGTGCCTACCTTCGTTTTGGAAATATGGTAGAACGTGAGGAGGATGTCGTTCGTGAGGCACGTCTCCTTGACCGTGATAGAGAGACGGTCAAGGCTGCGCTCCGCGAAATAACTGACAAGGCTGCCGATCTGGTGCGGGAAGACATAGAGAAACTCGAGGCCCTTGAGCACGCTGGTAAGGTGCCGACGAAGAAAGAAAAGAAGGCAGTCTTATTCGATCTCCATGGAGTCAAGCGTCTTAATGCGTACACCATTGTGGAACGTCCGACGGAAATGCGTATCTTGAAGGAGGCGACGGCCGCCGTGCCTGACTTCAAGAATTTCCGGATACCGGAAGCCACTAAAGCCGCGGACTATACGTGTCCATGGGGTGCACGCGAGGACGGGATGCTGTGTATCGGTATTGCGCGGCACGGATATGGTGCGTGGACGCAAATCCGAGACGATCCCGACCTTGGCCTTGGCGACAAGTTCTTCCTTGAAGAACACCGTGTCGAGAGGAAAAATGAACGTATGAATGCCGAGGACAAGACAACGAAGTCTCCAGGAGCCGTTCACCTTGTTCGTCGCGCAGACTATCTGTTATCTGTTCTTCGTGACAAAGTCACCAACGGTTCGAGTGTCAGCGCGAAGAGAGCTGTCGAGAATCATCACCGGAATAACCGGAAAGGTTCCCGTACGCATGCCAGCAACAGCGTCTCGGCTTCGCCCGCACCGTCTCTTTCTCGTAGAGGCCACCGGGAAACAGAACGTTCCAGGCATCGGTCTCATACCCACGGCGCCAGAGATAGTGTTGAACGACACCATACTCCCAGCCACGATCGACCCAGATCCATGCATGAAGGCGAACGAAGCCGTCATCGAACCTCCGACGCATCCAGTGAGGACATTCGGCGTCGTAAGCCTCATGAGAATGGCTACTCCGCCGGCAAAGAGGACATGGCTCGCTTGTTCTTCAAGCCCATTCGCGAGAATCTGAAGAAGGTGTCAGCCGTTACTAAAGAGAATTTCCCGAGCAAGGCTGAAAGGGCTACGGAGTTGAGACGTCTACTTGGAAAGGTCGGTGAATTCATCTGTCAAAATCTGAAGGGCCAGGGCTCCATGTCGTCTTTGGAGACTCGTTTATGGTATGTCCAATGCAATCCGGCTCTGTTCCGAACAAGGTATACTGACTCCCTCAATAGGCAATATGTTTCGGTACACTACTGGCCCAACAAAGACGCCGGAGGGGCTAAACTTCAAGAAATGTATCATAAACTGATCGCAATCCCTAAGGAGCCTGCTGCATCCAAGCCAGCCTCCAACGGAGAGTAGATGCCGGTTTTCTAATCCCGGTATCTTCCAGCGAAAGGATGTCAAGGGTCTTGTTCTTTACATGGAGTTCTTCTTTTTGCTTCTATTCATGTTAAAAGGTACATATGCATCATTTGGGTTAGCATGGCGACGGCGTCTGGTATGATCTACGAATAAGGAGTGTTGTGTGAGGTTGACCCCATGAGTGGCCTTCTATGATGTTTGCATGCATGGCAGCTATTTCTTTGGCTCTTAACGTCTTGCGGGTTTCCCGCGTATTTGGAGCATCGGGATTTGTGATGTGTTCACATATATCGTTTCCTATTCCTCTTTCTATCGCTCATCATTCGCTCCCCTCCCATATACCTCCAGAATGATGAGCGGCGTTCTTGTTATTTCTCCGATATCGAACCCTGGAAAGAAAAGAGGAAAAAACACCCAGCTGTTGCCATGATTGTTTTCTTAGCCCTTTTTCCCCCTTAAACCATACCATCCGAGCAGGGCTCCTCTTATATCCTTCGAATTCATGTATCTTCTTTTCAGACCATCAACATCGTCATCATCATTATCATCGGGCTACTTTACTATTACTATTCTCTGGAGTTTGATCTCTTTCTACTACGTTGATTCTAGCCTGGGAATGAATGGATATCCATCTTGTTTTTGCTTTTCTTAATTTTGTATCGACGTGTCCTTAGACCTTCGATAGTTGTTTCTTATTTTTTCAACAGGAAAGAGTGTTGTGTTCCCACTTCATTGTCTAGGATACGTCTTGAAGGCTGCTACTGCTTGGCATGCTCGTTCGACATGGTGTTGACAAAGACATGCGTCCGAGGAAAAAGAAGAGGCGCGGAGTGCATTTGTCACTGGTTCT
The DNA here is from genome assembly GCF_003184625.1 of Aspergillus neoniger CBS 115656. NCBI lineage: Eukaryota > Fungi > Ascomycota > Eurotiomycetes > Eurotiales > Aspergillaceae > Aspergillus > Aspergillus neoniger. Next base: position 1,501,724 of record NW_020291129.1, read on the forward strand.
CTTTCTCTTCTCCCAATGGAGTTACTACAATCAGACCACATTTCAACAAACAACAACTATAAGGGTTACAAGCATGCAATGAATCAAGGTACCTGATTTTTATTTCTATTGAATAGTAGTGACTCCATGCTATCATTCAATATTGGAAGAAAGAAAGGAAGCGCCAATCCCATTTCGTAAGGTTACAAAAACACTCAGCAAACTAGTAAAGACCAGGATATTTTGCGGAAATGAAAGCGAAAGCGAAACGAAATGAAAATGAACTAAACCGGAATTGATCAAGTCCCTGCATGTCCCGTGACGTGGTAAGATAATAGAGACAAAAGGTGTATAAGAAAAGGAGGGGGAAAAAAGAATGGAATATGAGTAGTGGCACGTTTATTATCACAAGAGATGTGATGTGACGTGGCCCAATTCCGTGGCGAAGTCATTACCAGCAGCAGCCCCAAGAAAGAAAATTCCCAAAAAGAAGCCCCAAAAACAAGAAGGTAAAGTACAAGAGGAAAGGGGTAGGAAGAGCAATAGCAAAGGCAGGAGTGATCAAGTCAAGAAGGATATATTAAGTGACCACCGCCATCAACACCGACCATCGCATCATGGCGGAACAGACCCAGACCCCTGGTCCTGTGCAACATCCATCTCTGTTGGCTCTGACTGCCGTTGCTCCGACTGCGGTGCATTATCCGTCCCGTTCGCCGGCGCAGACTTGGCCACGCTGAATTTCTCATCGAGGAGCTTAAACAATCGTACCTCGGCCTCCATCAAGTCATCGAAGATCGCTTCCTTCTCCATCCACGATTCCTTTCTCTTGACGCGAATCTTCTCCCATGCGTCGCGTAGCTCCGCACCATCCTGCTGTGCCCAGTGAATCTGTCTCAAAAGCAGCCGATACAATTGCGGGCCTTCAAGCAGCATCTCGTAGGTGTCGAATTCCTTCTCCAATCCACCAGGGGGTATGTGGAGATCGTCCTCCAGTCCTGCTGCCTCCTCATTGGCGCTTTCGCTGTGATCTCCTGCGTCGTCCTTTGGTGGGAACGATAGCTTCAGCTTCAACCGTTGGATCTTGCCAGACGGAGTCGCGGTCGGCGTTCCTGCCGCCGAAGCAGCGACGTTGTGGTGTTTGGGTACGGGGTCGGAGGGACGAAGCGCCTCTGTTTCATGAACCGTTCTCATGTGTTTGGCAAGCGCGTCTGATCGAGTGAAGCTGCGGTCGCATTCTACAGAATAGAGGAACAATGTTAGACGTTGCCAAGGGATAACGGGCAGGGAACGTATGACGGGAAAGGTCTAGGAAAATTTACCAGGTAGAGCGCAATAGAAGGGCTTTTCTCGCGTATGGCTTCTCATGTGTGCGCGCAGCGCGTAGCCACTTGCGTGAGTTTGACCCTTTCGACTGCAATCGGACCATTCGCAGGAGTACTTCTTCTGTCGGCTCCCGACATGTTCTTCATGTATGTGCTTCACGAGGCCGTCCATATTGCCGAGATCACCGGCGTCGCATCCATCCCAGCGACAGACAGTGACCTGGTCGTTGCCTTGGCCGCTGTAGTCGTCATCCTGACTGCCGCCTATGAGAGCGAGGGTGTTGGGAGAGTTGGGAATGTCGCCGGAGGTATCGGACGAGATGGAGGTGGAGGGAGAAGGAGGAGGGAGGTCATCTTGGAAAGTGGTCGAAACGGGAGTATTGCGATCCCAAGAGGCAACGCCAGTGCGACGACGCTTTGAGGGAGGCATGTTGGAGCCGGAGGGGGAGAAGGCTTGCTTTAGGTCGTCGCGATCCGACATGTCGTCGGAAGCAATGGAGGAGAGGGGGGAGCCCGGAGATTCTGTCATGGTGGTTGACAGGAGAGGAGGGCCCGCTTTCAGCAGAGTTGGTGAGTGAATAACGGGGGGGAACTGAGCAACAACTGTGGGCCTTGAGGAGTGTTACTGGCACCGGCTGGAGGAGTGAGCCAGGTTTGAGATGTTTGGAAGTTCGATATCCGGCGCCGGAGTATACACTGGGCTGAGCGCCCGGCACGTGATGAGGCTATTGCGCCGCCAATTTTCTTCGCGCCCGAATTTCCTTTTCTTTTCTTCTCCTCTTTTACACTTCCCTGGTCCAAGAGACTGGGAAATAACGCAACTTGGGGATTCGCCTTGAGATCTAATGTGACTCAATTACTCTTCCAGTGGCTAATTGAGCTACTTTCTAGCTAATTGTCCCTTGTTTTCGTGATCTGTCTAACAGATCCTGCCCACACATTGTTTGAGCAGGGTAAGTTGCCGCCAATTTCCTACCACTTTCTTGTGTTTTGAATCTGCCGCAACTTCCATGATGAATTAATCAAGAATTCTGCAATCCTGACAATCTCCTTTTTGTGAGATTGCATGTTGACTCTTCTACACTTGATCTGACCCCTCGTCTGTTTTCATTGTGTCCATGAAGCTTTTCATTGCTGCCACGTCAACACAAGCTGACAATTCTGGCTTATTCAGGATCTTATTATCTCTCCTATACTATACATATATATAGCAATGATATCATATTCATTACCAAGAAATCGCCAAAGCACACGCCCTATGAAGACCGTACAACCGTAGCTTAGTAGCGACTTCCGACCACCTGGATCCGTTCCAAAATGCCCTTAAGCTCGTCCATCTCAGCATCACTAAGGCGAGGCACTCCCTCCAGGTTCTGAGTAACCTTGTCAACCGTCGTACCACCGGGGATGGGAATAATGGTGGGCATTCCCGGCTTGCCACTGAGAGTGAGGATCCAAGCCAAGGCGATCTGTACAGGAGCGACACCCTTGCGCGTAGCCAGGGCATTGACCTCATTGACCAGCTTGATGTTTTCCTTCATGGCTTCCTCCTGGAACTTGGGTAGCATTCTGCGGAAATCGCCCTCAGGGATCTCATTCACACTGGTGAAAGCGCCGGCCAACACACCGCGGCCCAAGGGCGAGTAAGCCACAACGGGGATGTTGAGCTCAGCGCAAACCTTCGCGACGTCATTGTTGAGGATTGTGGTGTCAAAGAGGGACAATTCAACCTCTACCGCTGCGATCGGGTGGACCTTGTGACTGCGTGATCTCGTCAGCTGCCATTACTTATTTCTTCGTGTAACCAGCTTCTGCAAGTAGATGAATGTGTGTAGCAACGTACGCTCTGCGAATAGTCTCTGCATCCACCTCACTCAACCCAATACCTCCAATCTTGCCCTCCTTGACATATTGCGCCAGGACAGTCACTTGCTGCTCCACCGGCACGTTCGGATCCTGTCTAGCGCATTCGAAGATATCGATCTTCTTCTTTCCGTCCAGCACGCGCAGACACTCGTCCACACTCCGGCGGATGTTGGCCTCGGAGCTATCGGGGGTAAGCTCTCCACGCTTCAAGCCACCCTTGATGCTCAGGACGACCTTGTCGGCGTTCTCGGGGTACTTGGTGAAGTATTTGTTCAGGAGGTGGCACGAGTTGTAATCGGGTGTGCCGTAGAGCTCGCCGGCGTTCCAGAAGTTGGCTCCGAGCCTGAGAGTGGTGTTCAGGGTTTCGAAGCATTGCTCGTCCGAGGGAGGCTGAGGGACCCAGGTCATTCCTTTGATTTGACATCATTATCGTCAGCTGCGAAAAAGAATTATGGTGACTGCGGGGTTGATTGTTTTCCAACATACTCATGGTTCCGTAGCCGGTGTGGCCGATTTCGCGTCCGTTGAGGGAAGGCATTTTGCTGGAGGTGTAGTGGCGATTGGGGTGGTTTGTGGTGTTCGATTGGAGGTCAAGATGTGAAGCTCTTGAAGAATAAGAGGTGATGATGATGGATGGTATTTAAGCTCGAGTTTGGGTCGGGGTTGCAGCCCGCAATGAAGAGGGTCGATGAGGGGCTTTTATCTCTGCTTTCCCCCGCCTCAACACCAATATTCGGATTTCCTCGGACATAGTCCTGGATTGTCGCTCTTGACTCACAATTGGATACGAGACCCGCTGATTGTCATTGAGAGTTACGATTAGATTCAATGAGTTCTGTGGATCGGATCTGCCGCGGTATTAATCATGGAGGCCGAGGGGTCCTTCCCGGATTTAGCTGGAGTTAAGCTCGTAGACCGACGGACGGAAGTTAAATCCACCAAGAACGGAGAATCAAATAGATGGACGGAGACCGAGAGGTTCTAGGATCACCAAGTCAATTTTCTACTACTTCAGGTACTAACTCATTATGTAGCTTCCCCTTGCCATTGGACTTCGTCAATCGTGACACGCCGCTGAATACTTTTTCACAAAAACAGAAGTATAGGAGAGACGTCGAGACAAACAAAACACCCGCCAACCAAACATTACAATCCCAAAAGAGTTGAGACAAGAGAGATAGAAAGTATACTCTCAGCATCTCTCAGTGAAGCGTGTGCTCGTCGCTGCTATCTAGAGCATCCTTGACAGCGTCCTGTATCTTCTGCATCAAGGCCTTCGCGAACCCTGAAGCGTCCGATGCAGGGTTCGGAAGGGTGTTACCCTTACTGTTCTTACTGTTGTCAGAGTATTTCTCGTAGTCTTGGGAGGTCGAGTCATCTGCAACCTTATTGCTATCCTTCCCATTATCCGTCGCCTTGTCATCATCTTGATCGACATCGTTGTTTTGGCTGGTCACGGTCTTTGTAGGGCTGTTGCTGTCATCAATGACATCAGGCTGATCGGACTTATCAGGCTCATTGTCTGACTTCCAGTGGTTGAGCTTGGTCAAGTCATGGAGTCCGATAGAGTCAAAGAGGGTGTCGATAAGATCACTGTTCTCGTCGTCCGGGGTATCGGCTTGAGGGATCATTCGCTGTGGCGAGAGAGTCAGCTAATTGGGTGGGTGTGAGTATACAGACAAGAATACTTACCGGGTCAGGAGATCTCGAACTCACCGCTCTCGATACAACGTCCTTCTTGGATGTAGTTACAGGATATGCGAGGGTGAGAGAAGAGAAGGTGAGGAATGTGAGGACCATGCAGGTCACTGATGGCGTCTTGGTGTGCATGATGTTGTGAGAGGGCAGTGAGATGTGGTATAAAAACCAAGAGCAGGAGTACGAAAGGGCAATGGGAACAAATCAAGTGCTTTGAGGAGTAAGTTTGAGGTGAAATTAAATTTGAATGTTCGACGAGACAGTCGAGCCTAGATATACTCCTCGCCGTTGCCCCGGACCCCCTGTGCGATGAGACTTTGCCGACGTGCGGAATGGAAGGGCTGGATAGATGTCGCGGGGGGAATACCTCGCGTTTTGCAAGATCGCGTCTCAAGATAAGATCCAGCCATGAATTGGATTTCGCACGCCACTTATTTCTCAAATTCTGGAAGTTTGCTTTCTACTAGGAGGTAACTAGTCCTCTCAGGCTAAGTTGATACCACCACCGCTATCGCACGGAAACACCAACTAGTCAGAATTTCCATTTCGTGATACTCCCATGGGCAACAAGCAAAGCTGCCATTGTTTTACTCAGTTATCCAGGCCCGATCGAAATGAGACAGTAGCATAGACCCTAAATGGTAGGGATTGACCATCTCGCATTCCAGGGGCCTTGAACATTCCTGCCGGTTGCTTGCCGGACAGGGATAGGCTCGCCACATATCGATATGAGATCATCCAAGGCCAACTGGAATTGAATTCCCAGGAATGTATTCTATCTCTTGAGAGCCGTACCTGCTGGCTGGGAGATATTAGCGGAACGTTCAACCCGACCACCGCAGGTCTGTATTGGCAGGCGTCGCGTCTATAGTAGACTTACAGGTATGAAGTCGAACACTCAACAATCAATTGATAGTTTTCTCATTCTCCGTAGTAGTCCTGTCGCAGTGGCCTTGTCCGTAAGGATGTGTTTGTCACTCATCGGCTCTGGCATAACATCTGTGTCGCACATCTGTACCAGTCCATTCTGATTTCCTCAACTCGGCACAGATAGCTCCATTGTTCTACACTGGAAGTGTAACCAGGTCAACCACCTCGACACTTATTTGAGTCTCCCTGGGCTAAAGTCTCATGAGACTGTTGCACCTCTTCATTTGCAAGATTTGATTGCCACAAGAGCACAAAGTCCTTCTCCATGAGGGAACAAATGTCTCAGCAGTAATCCCATCTAGGGCACAATGCCAAGTCTGAGTCATCTGTGCCTCAAGGCTTGACTTCGAGACGTATCGGTATCTTGTGTATCACCGAATAGACTAGCGACAGGAGGATGAACTTCAGCGCGCATTCATTGGTCTGAATGAGATGGAGGGTAAGCTGAGGGCGGTGCTGGGGCGATGTCGACATCGAGGGAACCGGTTGGCACCCAGCAAATCGCTCGTAATGTCTCACTATGATCAACCTCTTAGGGCAAACGTCAGCTGTCAAGAACACAGGGCAGTTACTGATTGTCACTTAAGGCAACTAACAAGGAATCATAGACTCGATACTGCAACTTTGTGGTTGTGTATGACATTAGGTGAAACATGCAGATTGTCAAATCCACAAGAATACACATGTTACCTTCGCCTGACTTGGGCTGGCTGAGCGCCTACCAAGGTGCGTTGATTGGGCAGTCATCATCATCCTCCAATGCCAAAAGACACGTAAGTGCGTCGTCGTGGGGCCATAATTCTCTCTCTGATAATGGAACAACAGCGTTCAACACGATGCAAGCACTCAGTGAACAACCACAGCCATCTGAAATCCCAAACAAGTAGTCCAGTCGTATCAAACGAGGGTCCAACAACCAGCAGAACAAACCTCAGACCCTGCCTGGGACCTGCTGCAAGAGGCCAAGCCAGCCAAGAGCCATAGTACGCATACAATCAGCCCATTTCCCACCTGCAAACGTATCCCCCTGACCACATGAACCAACCAACGCTCATGCAAAGCGCCTTCATTTCGGCATACGTGATCAGTCTCAAGCAGCAGTAGCAGCAGTAGCCGCCCCCCAAAAGCACCCAAATTCAAGGGTCCTGCCCCGTGGCTGCTTACTAGCCTACAAGCCTGACTCGCTGAGGGGTGGCGCCCGTTATACTTTGCTAGACGACAGTCTGATCCTGTCACGCATATGTCCAGCGGCATTTACTCGTACGTCCACTACGACCGAGAAGGAATGATCTTCTCTGCAGGCTGCGCCGCCGTGGTTTAGTTACTTAACCTTGATATGTTGGAGTAATTCCTCCAGTGTTGGCTGCGTAAGGCCTGCGGTAGCAGCAGCAGCATGGGCGGCGCGCGCACGAGACCTCCGCACTTACAAGGCGCTGATCGAGATCAGTCAACGCAGGAAAGTAAACTCCGTCCCACGACGAAGAAAGTGCTTGGCCGTACGGGATTATGCCTGGAATAATCCGCTCATAATGAAGGTGCGTATACACATACGTAGCCAAGTCGATAGGAAAGCCGAAGGGGGAAAAGGGAATCCGAAACGTCGGGGGCTCCTCCTCCCCCTTCGTCTTCGTCAAAACGCCCTCATCACGACATCGTATCATCTCTGACGGGATGACTGACTGAATGAATGAAAAGACGCTACGTAGACCTCTTCGGGGATGTGTGTGTGCCTTGCACCGATTCGTTTTGAGTTAACCCCGATGAAGGCCACACTAGTTGGTAGGAGCAACAGGCAGAAAAATTTCGATGCCACGGTTCAGGAAGCAAATGAGGCGAAAAAATGGAAAGGAAAATGAAATAAAAAGTTAAGGGAACCCTTAATTGAGGTCCGCCCCAATAGCTTACGGAGGAGCATCCCCGCTTCCATCTTGAATTTCTTCGTTCTTTTACATATCTATACTAGTCTAGTTGGAGAGCCCTAAGCAATTGCTCGGCGACGCTAGGCTGGGCCCCACTGGACACCGGAGCATTCGTATGCACCTACGTATCTAGGTGTCAAGGGAAATGATCCAAGACGGAGGGTCATAAAGTCAACATGATGACGGGGTGTAAACAATGAGATCGGCTCTATACATGGTATGAACTTGTATCCTCGGTACGATCGTGGCCGTTCTGGGGTCATCAGATACCATGGGATGGGCAGCATGGATTGTGTGTGGGTGTGGTGTGTGTGTGTACCGTGTCATGGATGTAGATTAGAATCGATGAAGGAAAACAGGGTATCTTGGTTAGTGTTTGGTTCGACACCTGATCGGTCCCTAACTAAGCGGTCGTTTTACCCCGTAGTTTGTGTGGCTTACGTATGTTCCCAGTCTAACACCAGGTGATCCAGTCTAGTTGCTTCGTGTTGACCCTTCATCCCCTCTCTTTCTGACTCTCTCTCTCTGACTCTCTAGCCTGAAGATAGTGGCATCGAATTGAGCCCTGAAAAGCATAGCTGAACCGGACCTTCAGCCAACAAGCCACCGGGCGACAGTCTAGAACGGAGGGGGAAAGCGATTAGACCTCAAACAGATTAGTCTCCGGCTAATTCATGCGTATCTGAGGACTAATCTAATTCTACGCGCGGCATGTCAAAATCTCGGACCCCACTGAGTGACGTCTCTGCTTACGCAGCTGGCGTTTGCTAGTGGTGGTGGTGAGGTGAATGGTGTGGGAAGTGTGGACTGTGGATATACCTCCGAGGTGGGTAGTTTAGATAGAGAAGTAGTTGAGTTTGGTTGTATTGTTGGACGGAAGAGACAAGGCGTCTTTGCATGGACAATTGGAATCGATATCGGCTAGGGTTAGTTTTAGTTGGATCCTGCGTGACACCACTTCGATGCTCCGACTAAACTTTTATACTGTACAATCTATCAACATGATATGCAATCTGAACAGACAGTTGTTAAATACATCCGAGCGAGCAATATTTTTGACCTAACTGACTCTGACTCTCACCCCCTACACCAATCCCATCAGTCCCCTTCCACTCCACCTGCTTTCTGCACGATAAACCAGAATGAACCCAACCCTCACTAGCGTGTAGCTGAGAAGGCTACTTGATAACAGCCCCACCCCACTCACTCACCAACAATAACCCTTCGTCCCTCTTTCTTCTTCTCCAATCAACCTTTAAAGTTGAATGGACCCCGAGAAGGGCAAGAAAAATAAGAAGGGAAGAAAGTATATGCGTATCCGGAGTAATCTTACTGCCTCGAAAAGGGTAATTTACCCGTCATGGTATCCAATACCGTTACCGGATTACCCCCTCCCCATCCACCCAATCCAATCTTCCCCCCCTTCGGTGTGAATCTTGTCTCATTTTAAAAAATTCCCATTTCTCGGTTCCTGTCCCTTGGATGTGATGGATGGGTCAACTTCTCCCCTCCCCTCCCCTCGGATATCGACTACCGTAGCGAGCTTAGTCGGGACTCAGTGCTACCTTGGTCCGCCGACGCTTGCCCAGCTGCGGTTCCGAACTTTCTTTCCGGACCCTGAAGATCGCAAGGGTCAGGCGCTCGCCCAACTTCGATTTTTGACGAGGAAATTGTGTGCGTGTGCTTGGCAGGCAGTTGTTATTGTTACTCAGCGGCATTGAGGATCCGGACCAACATTCGGTAGTTGTTGGAACGAACCAGACAATATTCTTCAGTCTGAACTACGTAGATCTATTGTGTTTGTTTTTTTTTTTTTTTTTTTTTTTTTTTTTTTTTTCTTTCTTTTTTTCTCTATAATGCTCTATTGTAAAATCTGGAGGTTTTCTTTTTGATAATGATGTTGCATATGCTGTAGGTACGATGGAGTGCAGCACTCAAGTGACAGACCGACCCTACCCGACTGAACCGCCCCTTATCACTCTCCCTCCACCACCACCACCACCACCAAGTCCCCTGCCAACCCGGGATTCCCGCAGTCG
>NW_020291129.1:1511495-1516055 GCF_003184625.1 Aspergillus neoniger CBS 115656
CAGTCTGAACTACGTAGATCTATTGTGTTTGTTTCTTTTTTGTTTTTTTTTTTTTTTTTTTTTTTCTTTCTCTTTTTCTCTATAATGTTGTATTGAAAAATTAAGAGGGTTTTTTTTTGATAATGATGTTGCATATGCTGTATGTACTATGTACTGCAGCAATCAAGCGACCGACCGACCCTACCCGACTGAACCGCCCCTTATCACTCTCCCTCCACCACCACCACCACCACCAAGTCCCCTGCCAACCCGGGATTCCCGCAGTCGCTGTTTCACTCCAATCCCACCCTACATTTTGTTTAATCCCTTTGTATTGAGTAAGAGCTCGCTGCAATGAACAGCTGGTCCGAAGCGAGCTCTGAGACATCACCTATAACAAACGTGTACTAAAGATAGCTAGTTAGCTAGTAGCTAGCTATCTACCCAGACTAGCAGTAGACCAGGACCCTGTCTCTCCTTTTCTTAGATACGTCGTATCTAAGATCCAAGCCATGTCTCTGATTGTGTGCGAGCGCGTGAGAGTGGCACACACACACACACACACCTGGATTGTTCTGGTCTGTCTATTTCTGCCTTAAGTTGCCTACGTATGCCTACCCTCCGAACTAACCCACTTCGATGTAAGTGTGGGTGATTTACTGGTGAAAAGGCGTATAATTTCCAATGCCGGGATATCCGGGCTCAATGTCTGATCGAATTTCGATCGGTGAGAGGGGAGTCCGGTTCCCCGATGACGGGAATTGCAAAGTAAACGAGGACAAAAAGAAAAAAATGTCCAAAAATAAGCAAAGAAGATGCTTAGACATAACGCCGATTCTAGATCGTTATCTTTCCCCCCGAGGTGGTAAGTAGTAGCCTAGACACTACAGCCCGCGGGACAAGAAGACAAACGGAAAAAGATGTTGAACAATAGTAGTACGTAGTAATGAGAAAAAGCCATCGTAGACCATGCCAGAAACAGTAGAGATTGAAAATACGAGAACGAAGATAACAATAAGAAAACAAGACACAACCCCTCTTTTGCAGCTACTACTGGAAAATCCCTGCATTGGTCTCTGGCACCGGTCGTTCTACCTTGCGCTGAGCAGTACCTAAGGGAGTCTAGTGTAGCCGGGAAAGGGTCCATAGGGCTCAAGCCACAGTAAGGTACTGACACTTGGCATGAGGAAAAAAAAAGGGTTCTTGCTCCATTTTGGTGGTTTTGTTTTTCGTTTTCGTTCTCTTACGTCTTTTTCTCGTTTTGCTTTTTGTTTTGATTTTCTCCGCGGATAAATAATTATCATGTCGAGGCAAAGTAAAAGTTACTTTACGGACGACGTCCGAGGTTTGACATGCACCGATCTGGGCCAGATTCGGCTTTGGAAACATGAGAACGATAAGAATAGCTAGGGAGGACTAAACATTGGTCGTTTCATACAGTGGGTGGTTTACGTCTCTCGAGGGGAAAAGCGAGGAGTAGAGAGAGGAGGATGAGGGTCCAGTGCATTGACAGCGTGGTTCCCTGGCTGGTGCAGACAGTGGCACCTACGCTGAAAGAGATCTTCGCGACTCTTCATTCTTGGGATGAATGCAATGCAGCCTGGGATTCATTCCTTTCAGCCCTAGCGACCCCCCTAAGAGGGGTTAACTAACTGAAAGGCAACTACATTGTCGTCTAGTAACAAACTACTGACGAAGCCACCACGATTATGCCACTGCATACGTATGCTCGCTTCTTGGTTATTTCGCCCTCCTCTCTTAACGGCGTGTACTCGATCGGGGACCAGAGAATATCACTAGCCTAGCTGTCTACTAGCACCTGAAGATGGACCCTCGCCAAGCCTAATCTAGGTAGTGGAGAAGCCGCTTACAAAGCAATTCTACGTCGTCAACCAGACGCGTCCCATAATCTGCCAGATGATCTGCCATCGATTTGAGGGCTTCTTCGGTTGGCTCGGCAGCTGAGTCATTGGATCTGCCTCGTATCGGCACCGTAAGCTTACTACTTTGGGAACTAGTCGTTAACATCTCTTGTAGGTCATTGGTAGAACCTCGGAGATAGGCCGCGCGCGCGACCCTGATCTCCAGAATCAATCGATTCCTGTACGGTACGCCTAGATAACTACTACTGTAACTAGTTGGTGATAGTAAGTGCCAATAGCCAGCGTGGCATACCGTATATCCAATCCGAATTCTCTGACTCGATGTGGCTTTATTGTCATCTACATTTTCCAATCTCTTGGGTTCCTGTAGGGACTCGTATAGCGCTGCGTTAGTCCAGCCACGCCCACTGCCCCCTTCTCTTTCTTGCTCCAGTACGTGCAGTATGGTGCCTGGCTGGGCTGCTCATATCTACGTACTATACTAGTCTACGTAGAAGGTGGCGCTGATCTCGATGCTTATAAGTAAATCCGGTCTTATCTCTTTCTCTTTCCTGTCTCCAACGGAAGACGGAATACCTACGGAGGAACGGACTGATGCATTGAAACTGCACAATTATCACACCCCATTTACTCCCTAGCTAATATGCGACTAGATACTGCTCTAGCTGTGAGCCGTGACCCCAATTCTTGGCTCTGCCTTGAACACGCCAGCCAAATTTCTCGGATAATTAAGCCGCCGTCGCTGTGGCTGCTGTCAGCGTGCATCTCCGGAGCAGAGAAGCAACAGCAGTACGTAGTAGAATCCACCCACCCACACAACTACAACAACCCTCACAACAACAACAACAAAATAGCATGATCCCCCCCAAAACCACACATCATATCTACCTGATACACTTTCCCCTTCCTTCCCCCTTCCACCCACAACCAAACCAGTAACGAACAAGTATCCAACCATCCGAACACCCGCAACGCGGAAGTACATCCATCCAACCGGCCCTAACAGCCCACAATTACCCCCGACCTCCGACCTCCCTCCACAAGCCGGACAAGCATGATGCGCAAGCTTCCCACCACCCATTGTAGGCATCAACATTTCCCTTCCTCTATCTGACCAATAGCAATCATCTCCGATGATGCAGGGTGGGAAACCAGTGAAAAAAAAAAAGGGCCCATCATCTCTCTCTCTCTCTCCCACAGCCCCTCCCCGCTTCCCTTCGCTCGGCACGTCAACCGCTTGGAATCGGACCTTTCTCTTGTCTTTTTCTTTTCTGTTGACTGCTGGCTGGCCTGACGTTATCCCTGGGGACGAATTGACGCGTAGGATGATGGATCATAATTGCGGCTCGGAGTTCCACACTACGTATTAGATACCATAGTGGTTAGTACTTTGTCACGGAGTTAACTACTTGTTCTTGTTGTTGCTGCTGTGCCTCATTTTTTCTTTTTATCTGTTCTGCCTGGGAGAAGTGGGTGATGGAGACTAGTACTGATTTGTATGTGTGTGTGTGTGGTTTAGATGGGGTTGTTTGATATTAGTTAGTACTTCCATTCGAGTTAGGGTCGGTCTTTCATATGAAGTAGTAGGTGAGTGACTACTTGTAGTAAACTGTAGGATAAGCAAGCAGTAGATGCAATCCTCCAGCCAGTAAGTAAAACTGTCAAGGGTTGATGGATGAGAATTCAGGGTCTCGCCAAGCTTTGCAGTACGTACTTATGAATGGGTCAAACGTCTTGTCGGAGGATACTGCCAAGCGAGGTTCAGAAGGGGGGAAGGGGGCCAAAGAAACAAAAAAAAAGTAAAAAAAAAAAAAAAAAAAATCCAAGAAAGGTAAAGGGAAAAAAAAAAGCCACTTAGACGAGAAGTAGACGAATCGGATTGGTGTTGGAGGGGGGCGGGCGTATGTGTCCACGTATGCATAGAGGCTGGACTTGGGTGTGGAACTCCGTCCATCTTGAAGGGGGCGTGTGTGAGAAGTGGTGGGTTCATGGAAACGATTGATTGACGGATCAGAGATAGATACGCAAAGCTAAGACTTTTGCACTTTTGCTTAGCGTTATGGATCGCCTGAGATGGGGGAGGGGTCCGGAAGAAGGGGAGAATGGAATAGATGGATATCTAGGTGCCTGTTTGTTCTGATTCTATCATCTCCATCTTGATTGGTAAAATTTTATCCCCCGTGTGCCGACCCTCTTTTTGCCTCCTGTTCCGGAGAAATTTACAATGTCTTATTAAATCAATGGAGCAGGATTCGGGTTTGTTGGGTGATATGAAGTCATGATGGTTGGTGGTGATATCATGCTGCTTACTGTACACCGTATAGTACCGAAAGAATCAATGACGACGATGAACTGCTGGCAACTGCACATCTATGTAACTGCTCCATTCTATTCATAGACGAAACCTGCGACAACGAGGCGTTTGTGATGAAGAGATAATTCTGTCGTGCCTGTCGCTGCTAGTTTCCTATTATTGGCAAGGCCCCGGGGGGAGGACTAGTTCTTTTCTGTGCTATTGAAATCGAAGCTATTTCGGGTCGGGTCCGAGTGGGACTACGGTATTCTATTTTCCAGAACGTCGGGTTGAGTTGTTTGGCGGGTGGAATGTGGATGCTCGTGAATCTAACCACTCCTCAAAGGAGATGCTTGAAAGCTTGGTACAAAGTGCTAGTCGAATGGAAAAAAAAAAAAAAAAAAA